>NC_056739.1:275403826-275756326 GCF_019279795.1 Protopterus annectens
AATGTTGTTAAGAAAAATAAAAGTTTAGAAGGCTAACAATGAATTTCATTAGTTCTATAATTTAATTTTACTAAACGGACGTTTAGTGAGTATTTGTAAGTAGCAAGTATAGAATTTCTAGGTAAATAGTCATTAGACACTGGTATTAAGAAAGGGTTAAAAGTATTATAATTAATTGATTAACACCTAATTGCCCATGAATTTACTATTTAAATGTATGAATGAAACTGTTAATTTGTCTTCTGAGGAAGTTGCGATACCTAGAGGCGACGAAAAGTGTATGAGTTACTGCACGCTTAAAGACTGTTTATTTGTGGACTGAAATAATGTGGCTGTCATTGGATCATTTTCGTTTGTTCGGTGCATCTACATTTATAAGCCTAGCCAGAATGTTGGCTTTTGCCTCCCTTTTAGACTAGATTCCTGAGCCTCTGTCCAGCATGGCCATAAAAGTGATCCCAGGAGTAAATTTACGATTTCCCATCCACTCATCAAGACTTGTCTTGAAGAGGGTTAGCGAGGGTCTCTGCCTAACATGGACTGGGATTCTATTCCAGAGCGAGGGAAGCCTTTGGGATATGAATCTATCCCTCCAGCATGTCCTGTTTATTGTTGTGTTAAGGTTTAAATCCCTGGAGTGTGTAGGTCTAATGGATTTAGTTTTCTTGAGGTGGAGCATGTCCAACAATTCCGGGTTAGACATGGCGTTGAATGTCAGGCAGAGATCGCCTCTGAGTAGGCAGTAAGCAACTGAGTAGAGCTGGAGCTTATTTAGTCGAGCTGCATAGGGCATCTATTTGTGGCCCACGATCCTCTTTGTGAGGTATTTTTGAGGTCTCTCCAGCTGTTGCAGGTGTCTGGTAAGGTACCTCCCAACTGGGGCATTGTACTCAGTTATGGCCCTGATGAGCGATGAGTAGACGGGCACAATGACCTCTCTTGATCTAGATGTGAACGCTTTTGTGATTAGATGACCTGTATAGAAGCGTTTTCTACCCACTTTGGCAATGTGATTGTCAAGGGATAGGTTACTATCTACTTGTGCCCCCAGATCCCTAATTACTTCTTCGGTACTTAGTGGATTACCTCCTATGTGGTAGTTTGTGGGCACTTTGTTTTTCCCAAAGGGGATGACTATACACTTTTTGGCATTTAGCTGTCGGCCCTGGTTCTGACACCAGGTATCTGTCTCCATAAGGCCCTTCTGGAGGATGCTTGTGTCAGCTGGAGAGTCCATTATGGTTCCCAGTTTGCAATCATCTGTGAACTTCGTAAGCCACAGTCCTCCAGTGTTTTCCTATACCCAGAGAAGTATATACCGAAGGAGAGGGGTCCCAGGACTGAGCCATGTGGGATGCCACTTGTAACCGGTTTAGAGTTGGACATGGTACCCGCGACTCTTGACTATGTGAGCTATGTCCCTGAGCCAGTTTGCAACCCATCTTGTGACATATGGGTTAGTATTTAAGCTGGTAAGCTTATTTATGATGCCAGAGTGGGGTATTGTATTGAAGGCCTTTGCGAGGTCCAGGTAGGCTGTGTGGACTACCTTTCCCTCATCTATGGCTTTGGTAACTGTTTCAAAGAAGTCATCTAGGTTTAAGAGGCAAGATCTGCCTTTAACAAAGCCAAATTGGATAGGGTCCAGTGTTTGGACTTTCCCAATGTCTATGTTTATGAGATCCATGATGATGCGCTCCATAGCCTTGCAGGCCAGGCTAGTCAGGCTTATAGGGCTATAGTTCCCTGGATCCGTTGTGGCACCACCTTTGTGGAGCGGGATCACTGTTGCTTTACGTCATTCTTAGGGTACATAATCTGTGTTAAGATTGAGTTGGAGCAGTGAATTTATGTGAAGGTTTAGTTCATTTTGGAGCTCATGTAAGACACAGCCCGGGATACCATCCGGTCCCATTTATGCTGTTTTTTTTACTTTGGAGAGGGCTGCTTTCAACTTTGTGTCTGTGATGTCTGGGGGATTGCATTCTTCTGGGATAGACACTGGCTCTTTCGGGGGGGATGGGGGTAAAGTTTGCACTGAACCTGTCCGCCGGGATGTTGGCAATGTCAGTGGGTTCAGTGTATTTTTTGCCATTTTGCAACAGCTCGGAGCATATCTTAGAGTTGCCACCCAGATTCTTGACGTAGCTAAAGACGCCTTGTGATTATCTTTAGAGTCTTTGGCGATTTTTGTTTCAAAGCTAGCCTTTAATGATTTTATGAGGGATCGAAGTTTCTTGCTAGTACTGATCAGGGAGGCCTTCCCTTTTTGGGATTTTGCCTTTTCATGTAATAGTTTCCTTCTTCTGTTGTATAGCTTATTTATGGCCGGGTTCCACCAGACTGGTCTCCTGTTTTTGGCGGAGTGAGTCTTGGTTTTACTTGGGATGGCACGATCCATGCATTCCTGTAGGTGCTCATAGAGTGCAATTATAAAGGATTCTGTGGTTTGGGTAGCAATTTCCATTTTCCCAGGGGCTTTGAAATTTTCCACCTCGGTCCTGAGAAGTGTGATTTGCTTTTGAGAAAATTTTCACAGTGGTTTCCTTGGCTGGGGTGGGGACGGGATGTGGATGTCCATTGCGATTTATTTATGGTCTGATTATCAACGAGGGGTGTACCTCTGGTGTGGAACATTTAGCCCCCATGTTGGTGATGGCCAAGTCCAATATGTTGTCCCCTCATGTGGGAGTGGTGACCAGTTATTCCATGGCATTCAAATTTATAAACTCCAGGAACCATTGGGCAAAAGAGTTGGGACTTGAGTAGTTTTCCCAGTCAATGTTTGGGTAATTGAAATCCCCCTATAACATGGCGTTTGGTGAGACCTTCATATTTTCAAAAAACCATCGAAAGAACTACGAACAACAAAACCCAGCAAGTAGAATAACAGGAGATCCAATGGTGCAGAAACAACCACTACTCACGGTATAGTCACAAAAGTTTATTCCAACATCAAGTACAGAAGGATTGCGCTGTTTCATTCTGGAGACCTCTTCAGAATCAATTATTGATTCTGAAGAGGTCTCCAGGGTGGAGACGAAAACGCTCAATCCTTCTTTTTGTACTTGATGTTGGAATAAACTTTTTGTGACTATACTGCCGTGGAGTTGGGTGGTTGTTTCTGCACCATTGGATCTCCTGTTATTCTACCTTCATATTTTCCAATGTTCTCAGGAATGCTGAGTGGGGGTCCTGAGACAAGGTGGGTGATCTGTAGCAGGCTACAAACTGAAAAGCAGTTTTACCTACTGTTAATTGCACATGGATGGTCTCCGCTGCCTCGTGCAGTGCCACTAACCTGGAGGTGTGGGTATCCTTGATGAAAATGGATACTCCCCCACCTTTAGTATTTTGGTCCGAAAAGAATGGTATGAGTTGAATCCTGGTAGTGCTGGGGTGCTCTCTGCAGCCTTGAACCAGGTTTCTGTTACTGTACAGATATCTGTCTTTTCCATACTGAGGAGTGCCTCAAGTGCGTGCATCTTGAGGTTTAGACTTCTGGCATTGAGTAGCATTACCCTTAGTTTTTTGTTTCTGGTATTGTCTATGGAGGTGGGTTTGTCTTTTGAGCCTTGCCTAAAAAAGGCACTAAGAGGGTGGCAAGAGCCTTTGCCAGTATTCGAAAGCCTAAGGGTGACAGGTGCAAGCCGTCCCTGGCGAAGCAACGTGGCTTGTCGAGCATGTCATCCCAGGCTGATAGACACTGGATCCCCTTTGAATGATACCAATAGCTTAGCCAATTGTTAAAATTGATCATTTTGTCTTTATACTGTGGCATGATCAGAGAGCTCCTCTATGTCTCTTTTCATGTAGTCCAGGGAGGAACGTCTCAGGTCATTCGCACCAACATGGACAATGACAGAGTCATATTTGTACCTGCTGGGGAGTGACCTGAGTGCTTGTGTTATGTGGCGGATCCTGGCACCTGACAGACAGCTTACAGTGACCTTCTCCTTGTTCATTCTGGTGAGTGGGACGTCAGTGTGCGTGACAGTAGAGTCTCTAATTACTAGTGTATTAGGTGTATTATTCAGCCTTGGGGGCTGTGACTGCGTGGCACACTGACTTTGTGAAGTATATGATACGTGAAAGTTGTTGTGGGGTAGTGGTTGCTTGGATGTCTGCTTTGGAGGTCTCTGTTGCTTTGGCAGACTTTTATTTAGAGCCTCCAAGTATGTTTTTGTTGGTTTATGTGTCTTGTTTTCCTGTGCGATGTGTCTATGTGATACTGGTTTTGTTGTATCCTTCTCCTCCTGACTGACTGTGCCAGTCGTGGGTTGAGAGAGCCTGGCCTCCAGTTTGGCTGTATAGTTGCATCTCTTACATATATTTGTGTTTGTTGGAAGGAGGAGAGGGTTGTCTGTGTACATAAGGCAATTGTAACATTGCCTCAAGATTCCCAGGTTCACCAGCTGGACTGGAGAGTATACCTGAAACTGCGCTTTGGACATGCCTGGATGGTTTAAAGAATTGATTTATTGATTGTCCGGAATGGACGAATAGGGAGCCTTGTACTACTGGATAGTACAAGGGGTTGTAGTGCTAAACTTTGTTAGTGTTTACTGAGAAATTTGAGCAAGTGCTGGGCTGTAGAATGAAGGTTGAGTGCTTATTTTGCGAGTTTGACTAGTTCTAAGGGAAAATTTGAAGAGCAGACTTTGTGGAGCCGGGAAAAGTTAAAAAATGCTTAAACGGCACTGTGCGACGTTGCATGATGTGCAGAATCGCGCAAGACTGCTGTAAAGCGGGTTTTAAGGCAGGGAGTTTGAAAGAGATAGGAAATGGCCCAAAACGGCCAATAAGCTACTAGTTACTGGGCTGAGACTACTCCTCCAGGGACAGGTAGTCTGCTCAGAGCTCCCCACTCTCACTGGTGAACAGATAAGCTTCCTCCTATCCAAGTTATGATATGGGCAACACAGGAACTATGACACAGCCTAGAATTCAGCAAGACCTGAAAACTGGACTATTCTAGTTCAGAAAAGGTGGGAAACGGATATATATATATATTTTTTTCTTTTTCCTCTATACAACAGAAACTAAGGCACAGGAACACAGTAAATGCTTTAGTTCGGCTAGTGCACTTGAGTGTGTAGCCTACAACAATTAAACAAGGCAAAAAAAACAACTTTTAAAGTGCAAAACACAAAAAATGCAGAAAAACAAACTACAGAACTCCGATAGTTAGAAAACTTACTTTTCGGCGAGATGAAACAGTCGCTGGTAGGAAAGTAGAAAAAAATACTTCTAATCTGTTAAAGTCACTCTTTCGCTCTCTGCTGCTTGTAGAACTCTGCAGGACACCCCGAGGAGCTGTGCTGAGTTTGTTACAAGCGCAAAACCTCGCTAAAGTGGGTTTTAAGGCAGGGAGTTTGAAAGAGATAGGAAATGGCCCAAAACGGCCAATAAGCTACTAGTTACTGGGTTGAGATCACTCCTCCAGGGACAGATAAGGCTGTTCAGAGCTCCCCACTCTCACTGGTGAACAGAGAAGCTTCCTCCTACCCAAGTAAGGATATGGGCAACACAGGAACTATGACACAGCCTAGAATTCAGCAAGATATGAAAACTGAACTATTCTAGTTCAGAAAAGGTGGGAAACAAGGATATATATATATATATATATATATATATATATATATATATATATATATACACACACATGCTTGTGTATGTTGAAATATAGACACACACACACACCTGTGCAAAAAAGTTATTTGAAAATAGAGTTAGCTCAGTATATATTACAATACTCCATATGTTCAGTGACAAAGTTAGTCATACCAGGATTTTCATATACCGAGACACTTTGTGATGTTGAGAAGAAGTGCACAGGAAATCTATGTGTCAATTCCCATTTAATCAACACCTATAGCATCATGACTGAAAAGCCCTAAGCATATTATAATGGTGGTTTGACGCAGAAGAGCAAGAAGGTGATTGTTGCATTTTTATTACTTTCTCCATCGTTTCAGACTTTGTGCAGTCCTAGAGGTTGTGTGAGTGTGCCCCTATATTGGTGGTTGCAGGGAGTTTAACCCCACTGTAAAAATAATTGTTTTTGTGTTCTGTGAACTTGAGTGTTTCTGTTTTGAGTAACAACCACCCAAATGTTTTAGATGTTTTGCTGTTGCCATTATTATTCAAAATAAACATGAAATGCTTGCTTTCGTGTTTTTTTTTTTTTTTTTTTGTGTGTGCGCACACGTGTGTGTACTGCAGTAAAGATGTACAAGTAGGAGCCAGATCTCCTTCTTGTCTCAAATCCAAAGAATTTACTGTGTTATTTGAAAGTGCCTGTAAACCACTTCACTATCTGTGACAAAATTGCTTGGTGACAGTAAATTTGCAAAATTTTCTGAAGAACTAGTGAAGCCAAACTTTATGCACTGGAATTGCAGAATTTGAGTCTTTCAGAGTATTTATTTGGCAGACAGAAATTTGTAAAGCCCTTTTTAATTATAGAAGTTGGAAGTACCATATCTGTGGTTTTGTGGACTGAACAGTGTTTGTGATAAAGTTAGGTAAATGAATAGCTGGCAGAATGGTAAAAGCCAGTGCAGTGCTGGGCACTCTGCAGGAGTAAGCTCTTCTTGCAGAGCTTAGCTTCTGTATGACCTGCTTTTAGTAGGATGCTACCAGTCAGGTCCATATCATGGGTAAGGTGGGTGAGATGTTAAACTGCAATACCAGTGTCATGCGTTTGGATAGCAGGTCTTGAGCTGCAAGTCCAGACCTAAGTGGATGCCCCCCCCCCCCTTCTCATGTTTTGAATAGAAAGTGTGGGCTCCCTTGCTATATGACTTTCTATTGGTGGAGATCAAGGAATGCTACTGCCATGTGTAAGAATGTAGACATCACTCCTGTAGTAGCACAAGAAAGGATATCAAGTCATTGTTGCATGTATTTCATCTTCAAATGCAGTTCAGCTCTAGGACAGCACACTGAATGCCTTGATTGCTGTCTGTTAACTGACCCTTGTCCATCACTGAGACTTCCACGGACATGAGGCACCTATTGGACTAATCTACTTCAGAAAGTGGATCACTTCCCCAGTGCGTGATGTAGAGAGTGATGGCATTATAGGATGCTGACAGCTGGATGTGTAATTGCTGTCCACTTCAGTGTTGATATTCTTTGTCCTGAGACCACAGTATATTAAAATAACCTTTAGTGTCCCAAACATGCCATTTGTAATACTTATGTTAGTGCTACATTACAAGATAGGATGTGTAGTAGATGTTCATTGTGTTTCGCTGTTGTAGTCATTACACTTGGGTTATCCTGCTGGCAGGCTACCTGCAGTCGGCCTGAATTCCAAAGTCTTGGTCCGGCGTCGGTTGCTGTCGCCTCCTCCCTGACGTCAGTGCGCCAGGGGTATAAAATATGTAGCCAACGCCATTTTCTTTGGTCTTTCTTGCCGCACGGTGCCCGAAGCAAAAGCAGTTTGCAGACTCCTGAGATTTTCAAATTCAAATTTCAGATCCGAAGTCTTCATTAAAGCTAAGTACCCCGTTGGGGAAACTTTTTTTTCTTGCTCCCCCGTTGGGGAAACTTTTTTTTCTTGCTCCAGACCGATGTCAGAAAAAGTTAACAGTTGTATTTCTTGTGGGAAGCAAATACCTCATAAGGATTTTCACTGTTACTGTATCCCTTGCCTAGGCCCTGACCACGACGTTGCTTGTTGTCGGTTTTTTGCTAGATTTAACCAACGCACTATTAAGCGTCGGTACGATTTTGCCTTTCATTACTTTGGCCACAGATTCAATTGTACAATGCCAGCGGAACAGCTGACGACCGGAGTTTATAAAAAACGCAAGGCTAAAGACAAGGACAGGCATCCGAGGTCCAAAACCGACGATGAGGCTTCCTCTAAGATAGTCGTCGGGTCGCCGGTTCTCAGTGAGGTGCTTTTGCAGCCCCTGACACCCACTACCTCAGAGCCACAGGCCGCTTCCGACTCCCAAGTGGAGCCGACTTGGCCTCTGGAAACTCAAGGTATTGGATCCTCGGAAACTATTCCCTCAGATGGGTCTGGAGCCGCCTTGCAGGCATCGGCTTCTGAGGGTGTTTTCAGATCTACACAGTTATATGTAAAGCCATCTTCATCTTCAAAGCCAAAGACTAAAGCAGCTCTAAAGACAAAAAAACAAGTACAGCATTCTCCAGGACAGACCTCCATGCCTAAAAAACAGATGCTCAAAATGGCCGAAGACCTTATTACTTTGATCAGGGATTCCCATCCCCCTCCTGATAAGAGGCCTAGGCAAGAGACAGAATATGAATCTTCAGATCAGGTTTCCATTTCCTCTGACTCCTCCTCTGATCAGGAATACTCCCTTCCTCCCTATGAGGATTCCGATGCTGAAGATTCCATTCCTTCAGCTTCTCCTCCTGAGGATTACTCTTTTGGGGAAACCCTGCATACTGTGGGGGAGCACTTTCATTGGTAGAGCCAGGATTATTCAGAATCCAAGAAAAGGCTCCGAGATTTTCTTTTACTTCCTCAGCACAGGCCCCTTGCTATTCCCCCTGCTCTGGACATTGTAGATGATGCTTTTTCAGAGTCCAGCCTGTCTCCAGACTCTATACCCCCTGCACCCATTAAGCCAGACAGGTACTACAGGGTTCCAGATTCACATAAATTTCTATATAAAAACACTGCTGCTGACCCAGAAACTATATCTCAGGGTCCCAAAGGGGTCATGGCTTCCACTGCAAAAAAACCCTGTTTCCTCTGATAGGGATTCTAGAGCACTGGACAGATGGGGGAAAAAAGTTTACACTTCTGCTACCTTGGCTGTAAGGGCTTTAAATTGTCAGTTTCATATGCTTAAATATCAGCAATACTTAATGTCACTGTTAAAACAGAAAATGTTGACAAATTCTGAATGTGCTGAAAACAAGGAAATGCAGGATTTATTGCATGCAGCTGAACAGGTGGGAAAACATACTTTGCTATGTGGTTTTGATTCTTTGGAGGCCTCTTGTAGGGCCGCTGTAACGGGTTCTGTGATTAGGAGGCATGCTTGGTTAAAGGAACAAAATCTGCCTGATCATGTTAAAGCAAAATTATTAGATGCTCCATTACAGCATGATACTTTGTTTGGTGTTAAGGCAGAAGAGGTGTTGAAGAAAATGGAGTATAAAGTGAAATCTATGCAGACAGTTAAGGATTTCTTACAGGTACAGCCACCCAGATTTAGCAGGAACTGGCCTTCAAAAAACTGGTCCTTTCCAGTGTCAGATAGGCCACAAAGAGGCAGATACAGGTGCCCTAGAGGCAGATCCCAGCCCCAAGGCTCATACAGGCCTAAACAATGGGGTGCTTCTACCTCCAAAAGCGGAGAAGACAAATCTCAACCTTATAGGAAACAGTCCCAATGACTTTCCTCTACCAGTACCAAGCACTTATCTTTTGGACGCTCCCTTAGGGGGAAAACTAGCACTTTTTCCACAAAACTGGCATATGATCACCCAGGATAAATGGGTCTTGAATATAGTGTCTCAGGGTTACAGGTTCCACTTTCACACCCTGCAAAAGGCATGCCAGACCTGCCACACAATCAGTGGGCAGAGGCACAAAAGCAAGTTTCATCCCTCATGGACATGAGGGCCATTCAGCGAGTACCACTACAGGAGCAGGGACAAAGATTTTACTCACGACTTTTCTTGGTACCCAGAAAGGACAAAGCCTGGAGACCAGTACTGGACCTGTCTATTCTAAACACTTTTCTGGCGTTCCAAAATTCAAAATGTTGACTCTGCAGCAGCTTCTGCCCATGCTAGGCAAGAAGGCTTGGCTTGTAACCTTGGACCTAAAAGAGGCATACCTGCATGTCTCAATCAGACAATCTTGCAGAAGATACCTCAGATTCATAGCTGGCTCAATACACTACCAATTCTCTGCACTGCCCTTTGGCTTATCTACTGCGCCCAGGGTCTTCACAGAATGCCTGGCACCAGTAATTGCTTTTTGCAGACAAAGAGGAATTCAAATATATCCCTACTTGGACGACTGCCTTATTCAAGCAGAGAACAAGGACATCCTACTAAAGCATCTAGCGTTTGTAAAAAGATTGCTAATTTGCCTAGGGTACACAGTAAACGAAAAGAAATCAAAGCTAGTACCCTCTCAAGAGATAATATTCCTGGGTGCAAGCTTAAATACAACTGGCCAGATGGCTTATCTCACGCCAGACAAACAAAGGCAACTGACTTCTTATTTCGCCATGTTGGCAACAAAAAAACAGTTATCTGCAAGAAAAATTGTGCAGGCTTTGGGCTTCATGGCATCCTGTTAATTCCATATGCAAGACTGCATATGAGGAAACTACAATGGATTCTAAAAAGTGTTTGGACTCAACATTGCCACAGCCTGGAAAAACTAATTACCCTCATTCCCTGCTTGCAACAAGAGTTTCGATGGTGGGCACAGGCCTGTCACCACAACAAGGGACAGCCTTTCACTTTACCCACTGCCAGGCAGACAATAACAACAGATGCATCAAATTATGCCTGGGGGGCCCACATGGCAGGAAAATGTATTCAGGGCACATGGCCCACAAGCCAAATACATCTTCATATCAATCTAAAAGAAATGCTGGCTGTCCAGAATGCCCTGACAGCTTTCAAGGATCTGCTTCATCCAGGACAACTACTAATAAAAACGGACGATACTACAGTCATGTGGTACATAAACAAGCAGGGAGGCACGCATTCCTACCCCCTCTGCAGGCAAGCCATGATTTTGTGGAACACAGCTTTGACTTTTCAAGTACACCTACAAGCACAATTCCTGCCAGGAAAGACAAATACTCTGGCAGACGATCTAAGCAGAAACCTCATGGATCCTCACGAGTGGAAACTAGATCCACAAATCTTCAGCATGATAACAAGGAAATGGGGATGCCCAGACATAGATCTATTTGCCTCCCCTCAGAACTGCCAACTACAGAGATTTTGACGTATCACAAGCTAGCATGGAAAGTGGATGCTCTATCATTCAGCTGGAAAAACTTTGCAGTATATGCCTTTCCTCCACTACATCTCCTCCCCAAGGTACTCCTAAAGGTCAGACAAGAGAAGCCAAAAATGATCCTGATTGCCCCAGACTGGCCACGCCAGCACTGGTGTACCCAATCCTAAAGAGCTTGTCTCAAGGCCCGGCCTGGACATTGCCTCAGATTCCTCATTTACTGACCCAACAAGGCAATTAAATACTGCACAGCCAACTCAGAACCCTGAATCTGGCTGCATGGCGGATAATGTAACCAGATAATGTAACCATTCAGAACACACCTCTCTCCAAATCAGTTATGGATGTTGTTGTGGAGGTCAGGAGGCCCAGCACCAGAAAATCATATGCAGAAAAGTGTAAGAGATTTTGTGCTTGGAACCAGGCGCAAGGAATTGACATGCTTGTACCAAATATTCCTCCGATTTTACAATACCTAACTGAGATGCTGGACAAAGGCCTATCCTTTTCATCGATTAAGATTCATGCCTCTGCCATTTCAGCTCATTACAATATGGACCCACCTATTTTTTCACATCCACTACTAAGGCACAGAGGGGCCAAAAACATAAGACCCCCAAGAAGAGCACCAATACCTGCATGGGACCTCAACTTTGTCTTGGAAAAACTCACGCTGCCTCCTTTTGAGCCAGCCAATACAGCTGAGATAAAATTTTTATCATGGAAAGCAGCTCTGCTCGTAGCAATTACTTCAGCAAGAAGAGTCTCAGAGTTACAGGCTCTAATGGCAGTTGAACCTTACATAATTTTCCATTCCTGAGGACAAACCCAACATTTATGCCTAAGGTAGTGTCCAGTGTGGCTCTTAATCAAACAATTCACCTGCCTACCTTTTATCCAAACCCACAGAATAAGGGGGAGAGACTACTACATTCTTTGGACGTACACAGACAGCTACGCTTTTACTTGGACAAAACTAAAGCTTTCAGAAAGTCTGAGCAACTCTTAGTGGCATTTGCTGCAGGATCTCAAGGAAAAGCTATCTCAAAGCAGACTATTTCCAAATGGATAGCCCACTGCATTCGTTTCTGCTATTCTCAACGTGGCAAATCAGTGCCTAAGGGCATCAGGCCACACTCAACCAGAGCAGCAGCTACTTCAGCAGCCTTCCTCAGAGGAGTACCAACCAAGGACATTTTGGAGGCTGCAACTTGGACTTCAGTGCACACTTTTACAAAGCACTACCACTTACCTCTTTACTCTAAATCCAGAGCAGGCTTCGCCACTGCAGTTCTGCAGGGCCTCATAGCCTCTCCTAATTCTATTTAGGCCCAGCCACCCAACCTCAGCTTTGGGATTCAACCCAAGTGTAATGACTGCAACAGAGAAAAAAGATGAACATAGTACATTTGTGTACCTACCATAAATGTAGATGTTCGAGTGTATTCACTGTTGCAGTCCAGGTTACCCACCATCCCCCTTTCTTTGCTGGGACTTATCTGTACTTCTCTATTCTATACAACCTATGCGGTGTATTTGCTTGTAGATGAAGATTATGTTTTATTTTAGTGCATGCTCTTTTATTGGCATGATTTCTAAGCCTACCCTTCGGGGGGCACCTGACATCTGGGGCAAGAAAAACTGAAGAAAATGGCATTGCCTGCATCTTTTATACCCCTGGCGCACTGACATCAGGGAAGAGGCGATAGCAACCGATGCTGGACCAAGACTTTGGAATTCAGGCCGACTGCGGGTAGCCTGCCAGCAGGATATCCCAAGTGTAATGACTGCAACAGTGAATACACTCGAACATCTACATTTATGGTAGGTACACAACTGTACTTTTCTTTTTTGCTGTTGTGGATTTGGTTTGTAGAGCTGGCACCCACTGGTTTCAGCTGAGAAAACATACATTGATAGCTTGTACAAATGGAGGCTTATGCGTGAGTATTAAGATCCTACCATGGAGATGGAGCGAGCAGAGGGCAAGAATGGTACAAGATTTGATTTGTCTTGAGTTAAGGTCCTATTACCAAATTGTAATTGCTTTCATTCTTAGTATGGTTTAGTTTAAAATGTATCAGCTTTTAGTTGAAAAATGGTTGTTTGCAGAAGTGGTCATATCTGGATCAGATTTCTTACAAAAAATTTAAAAGGCCACTTTATCAGCATACTGGGCAGTCTGACTTTTTTTTTCTTGGACACTGTACGGTGTTGAGACAGATGAAGAACATGAGGATGCCAAGGCTAGGACCCTGTCAAAGCCCAGACTTGATTTGTGCTGTAAACGGACAACCATCCATCCTTCTGAGAACTTGAAACTTGTCTGTCAAACAGTGATGAAACCAAAGCTCAATAGAGAAGTACCCATAGGCTCTGCCAGTGGAGTAAAGGGGGGAAAGCCCAGTCTACCACTCTGAAGAGACAAGTTTTACTAGAGGACTGTGTGTTTGATGGCATATTTATAAAGGATGGATATACCCATTATGTGGTTGGGGGAGACTATGGTTTTCAATTAGCTTGCTGTGTGGGTTCACTGATAGTGCCTTATTGCAGAGCTAGAAGCTCATGACACAGGAGGTCATGTTGAGAATCTATTTGCATGGCCACCCATGCTAGTGATGGTAGTCCCAGTCGGTGCATGTGTAAGAGTTTGCATGGAGGTATGCAGGCAGTGAGGGATGCGTAGGTGGCCTTCTGTGTGAAGCAAACTCATGTCACTCCTGGGGATGGAGGTTAGTTCCTAAATGAAAAATGTTCTCATTGTATGGATGCTGGGAAGAGCACAAAGGACATGCATGGATGCTTGAATAGTCAGCATATGTGTTATCAGTTGATGATAAGACACATACTGAGCCTGTGGGCATAGCTAACTTGTTGGCCACCAGATTCTGTGAAAACTACACTTGCCTGTCCCCTCCACACATACCCATTGACATCATTACCACCTGTCCCCTATCTTGTATCTCTAAAGAACAGGTCATAAATGTCCTCTCTAAGGCCAAAATCACAGCATCTGTGGGACCTGATAACATCCCAGGCTGCGTCCTACATGGCCTCCAACAAGAATTAGCACCATTGAGTACTCTTTTTCAATCATAGTCTAAGCATCGGCTTTGTCCCAGCTGAATGGAAAATGGCCACTGTTATCCCTTGCACAAAGGTGGTGCTTCTACAGACCCCAGGAACTATAGACCTCTTAGCCTGACTAGCCTTATCTCCAAGGTCTTGGAACGAATATGGACCTTATCAACAAGGATGTACCAAAACACTTGACCCTATGCAGTTTGAATTTGTGAAAGGGAGATCATGCCTGTTAAACCTGGTGGACTTCTTCAAGGCAGTCACTAAGGCCCTGGATCAGGGGAAATTTGTGCATACAGCCTACCTGGATATAGCCAAGGTGTTTCACACTGTCTCCCACTCAGGCATCCTTGACAAACTCACCCAACTAGGCATCAACCCTTATATTGTTAGATGTGTTGCTAACTGGCATACTGTTAGAACTTATATAGTCAAAATAGGGGAATCCACCTCCAACAGCAGACCTGTAACCAGTGGTGTTCCACAGGGATCAGTCCTAGGACCTCTGCTGTTTAGTTTTTGCTTGTACTTTGGAGAAATAGATTCTAAAGGTCTGTGGATGACAAAGTTTGCTGATGACCACAAATTGGGAGCGGTCATAGAATCTTCAGATGATGTCAACATCTTGCAAGAAGGTCTTACACAAACAAATGATTGGTCCCAAAGTCATGGCCTTAAACTCCATGAAAACAGTGTATTATCATCCCTTTCAGTAAGAGCAATGTTCCTGCTCACTACCACATCAGTAGCAACACTCTGAGTACGCACTCATTTGTGAGAGACCTGGGCACACAGGTTGACAACAATCTTACCTTTGATCACCATGTCTCCACAGTGGTAAGAAGGGCATTCTGTATTGCTCATCTCATAAGTAAGGGCATTGCCTCCAGAAAAAAAAGTTATAACCCTCTGTACTCTTCCCTCATCAGTCCAGTAATTGAGTACAATGCCCCTTTTGGTATGTACCTTCTAAGCATCTGCAGCAATTGGAAAAGCCAACAAAAGTTCCTCACAAGGAAAATTCAAGGTCTTCAGCATCTCTTCTATCTGGATTGTCTGAAATCACTTTATGTGAAGTTGTTGTATCTCGCCGTCCATTCTTATTGATAGGTTCAGAGCCGATCCTCGGCTCCGATTCGACCAAATGCAAAAGCTCGAGATCTTCAACCAGCTCATGGCCTATTCCCTATCCCATGATGCACTGCTGCTTCCCTCAGATCTCATTTGCTGCTGCAACAGATCGGAAGTACTTCGCTATGCTCTGGCCAGTCAGTCTTTTATATTTGATATTTTCTCAATATTTACTTAAAGTTTTGTCTTAGAATAGTTAGGTATTGCGGTGAATAAGTTTTCTTTATCTTGTTATATTATAGCTAGTTAGTAAATTAGTCTGTGTGTGTGCTAGTAGTCTGTTTCTGGCCGTGTTTTTTGGCCTTTAATATCTCCCTACCTCAGTCGTTTAAATTATCTAGTGCTATTCAAAAGCCTAGTATATTTCAGGGCTTGTTTGGTGTTCATTTCTTAAGTGTGTGCTGAGGAACCCGTTTAAATTAGAGGGTTCATTGCTGTTGTTTCCAAGCCCAAGTTTTAGGGCCTAGTAGTTAGGTAGTTGTTTTTAATAGTTCTTTGGTGTGTTTTACAAGCATATTTCTTTATACAAGGCTTAAATACTGTAAGTTTGTGTTTTATTTTGCATTCATATAATATAAATATATATATATATATATATATATATATGTGTGTGTGTGTGTGTGTGTATATATATATATATATATATATATATATATATATATATATATATATATATATATATATATTTATAGGTGCTTTCTGTGAGACATGTCTCAACAACAAAAAGAGGTTAAGCAGTCCAAGTCTGGGTTCAAGAAGCGCCCGAAATATGTGGGCAAAAAATGTCCATAACAGATGGAGATTCTACTTGTGTTTATTGTTTAGGGGAGGTTCATCTCCAAGAGGACTGCTCTATATGCCACTCGTGTAGTGCTAGGGTGTTGAATGAGAGTAAAAGGAAATTGATTGATAGAGGTCTTTTAAAATCCTCTTTTCAACAGGAACTGGACAAGGACAACCGTGACAAACTTTCTAAATCTTCTTCTGGTGAGTCGGTGCCGAGTAAGAGTCCGTCGACCAGCAAATCCAGAACGGATAATGCTTCAACATCGGCTCCACCGCCTTTGGAGCTGACTGTTGTTACAGTTAGCAGCCGGTCCCCAGTATTGGAGCCAGTGTCTCTTACTGTAAAGTCACCAATATTACAGTCAGTGGCTTCATCCATTCCATCTTCTCAGTCTTCAAGCAGGCAGTAAGGCATGGATGTGGATCATGTGGTGCAGAGGCTTCTGCAGACACCGGCGCTGGCCAAACTTTTATCAGGACCGATCCCTGGGACTTGAGAACCGACAAAAACCCTTCCATCATCTTCTGTTCCTCCTCTGATCTGACTCGAGGCTTCGGAGCTGGAGTGCTCGGAGCTGATGATTGTGGAACCATCGGAACAGACGCTTGCTTCAAGTCTATTGATTCCAACTGCCCTGACATCTTCGGTACTGTCCGGAGGGTCTAGGGTCCAACACTCGCCGATCGGGTCCGGGGAGGATAGATGAACCAATTTTTCAGTTCCGACTTTGTCTCTCACGCCCTCGGCTTGGTTGAGCTCGGCTCCTACCTTGGGCTCGGAGCCCACGGTTCTGGCACGTAGGGAATCTCCTATTTCTTCAGATTCAGAGGTTTCTTCGTGTCGGAACCAAGGGGCATTTGATGCCATGAGGAGGGTGTCGTCAACTCCAACAACCACACCATCAGAACTGGCAGCTTCTTCCCCTAAAGCACCAGTGTCTACCTCTATATCACACATCCCTCTAAAGAGTAGAGACCCCGAGCCTCAGGAAGCCCCATTGGGCAAATCTTGCTCTTCTGAGATCTCTCCAGAAGCTTCCACTGAAGAGGTTCCCAGGAAGAGACTTTGCAAGAGGAAGCATCTGGACTCCCCACAGGAATCCATCACTTCAGATACCGACTTAGATGTGTCAGAAGGGTCCCCACGGTCTCCAGGATGCATACTACTACATAAAAATGGACAGGCCATCCAGGGATCATCTGCGCTTCTGGCTTGGAGCCAGTCATTATCATTTTTGCGCTCTGCCCTTTGGTCTCACTGCAGCCCCCAGAGTGTTCACCAAATGCATGGCAGTAGTCATGCCTCACCTGAAACGTTTGGGATTCCAGGTGTTTCTATACCTAGACGAGTGGCTCCTCACTGCTACCACCAGGCATCAACTCATACAAGCAAGGGACACAACTTTGAACCTCTGCAGTCAGTTGGGGATCACCATAAATTCAGAAAACTCAGCCTTGTCGCCATTGCAACATATGTTTTTATAGGAGCAGAGCTAAATACCATTGCCATGACCTTAAACCTTCCACCAGAAAGAGTTTGTATTCTACTAAAACAGGTCCAGGACCTGCTCCTGAGAGAAAAAGCCCAGTTGTAATGGTACTCAAATTGTTAGGGACAACGGCGGCAGCAATCATTGTGATTCCTTTAGGTCAGATGCATATGTGTGTATTTAATGGCTCCTGTTCACGCATTGGTCTTCAAGAACTTCCAGTGTCACACAAAATCATGATAACGAATTCATGCAAGAAGACCTTCAGTGGTGGCTAACATCTCACCAAGTAAGTCTGGGTCATCCCTTTGTTCTACCCACTCCTATAGCCACGGTGACCACAGATGCCTCCCTGATAGGATGGGTGGGCATTATCAGGGAAGAACAGCCCAAGGCACATGGAGGAAACACGAGGCTCATCTGCATAACAGTGTCCTGGAGATGAGAGTGGCACTTCTAGTGTTGCAGTCCTTTCAAGACTCTCTCCCTCTGGTTACTATTGCAATTCAGACGGACAATATGTCAGTGGTCTGGTACATAAACAAACAAGAAGTAACCAGATCTTATCCCCTTTGTTGAGAGGCCCTGAGAGTATGGCAGTAGACAACTTCCACCCAGTGCTTTCTGGTAGCAACACACATCCTGGGGAGATCTAATGTGATAGCAGACAAACTGAGCAGGGCAATTCTGTTGCCTCACAAGTGGTCCCTAAAAGAAGAAGTAGCGGAAAGGATATTTCGCAGATGGGGCCCCCTTGCTGCGATCTCTTTGCAGCTCCAACAAACATGAAATGCAGCAGCTACTTTGCCCTAATTTCTCCTCTGGAGGATGCCCCAAGGGATGCACTTGTACACACTTGGCCCCTGACTCTCCTTTATGCCTTCCCTCCTTTCCTTCTGATACCCAAAGTTTTACAGAAAACCAAGTCTCTGGGAAGGACCATCATTTTAATAGCCCCTTACAAGCCTCATCAAATTTGGTTCCCCTTCCTTCAGCCTCATCTATTGGAAGAACCTTGGATTCTGGACCCAGTTCCAGGTCTTCTGACTCATTCATCAAGGGCTACCCATCCTTCTCTTCAGTCCCTCAAACTGACAGCTTGGCTGCTCCAATTCCATACATAGCCAGGATTCACACCCTCTCAGCTGCGGCTTGGCCTATTTTAACATCCTCTTATAAATAGTCTACCAGGAAGTTATATCTTAGTAAATGGAAAAGGTTTTCTATATGGACGTTTTAGAACAAAGAACCTGGCTTTAATTTCATCCATTCTGGTGTTTTTGACTAAACTTTTCAATGAAGGGGCAGCTGTGGCAACCATTAGAGTTCAGATGGCAGCAATTTCTAACTTTCATCTTGGTAACCAGGGTTCTAATATGTCACATAGACTCTCTAAAGCCTTTGTCAAGGGTACTGTTCATTTGAGACCACCCATCAAAGCTCCAGCTATGCCATGGAATCTAAATTTTGTTCTTCCTTGAATAATCCTATCCCCTTTCGAACCAGCATCATCTTGTGACTTGAAATATCTATCATGGAAAACCATATTTTTAATAGCTATTACTTCTGCTCTGAGAGTTTCAGAGTTACAGGCCTTGCCCTTTAAACCCCTTTATTAGAATTTTTCATAATGACAAGAGTCTCGCTCCGAATGAATCCATCATTTTTACCTAAAGTTTGCTCAGAGACAAATCTCAACCAATCTATTGAATTGCTCGTTTTTTCCCTAAATACACTTATAAAATGGAACATATGCTGCACAAGCTTGCTGTTCACAGACAACTTTGGTTCTGTTTAGAGAGGACCAAACATTTCAGGAAAACTGAAACAGCTCTGTCTCCTTTTCAGAGTCTAAAAAAGGTGCTCCAGTGGCGAAACCCACTTTATCAAAATGGTTATCAGATTGTATTTCCTTCACTTACAGTTCAGTGAATACACTGTTATAACAAGATAAAGACCCACTCTACTATAGCTGTCTCTACTTCATCAGCCTTTACTGCTAAATTACCATTAGATACTATTTGTGCAGCAGCTACTTGGTCAAGGCCTCATACCTTCATCACTCATTACAAAGTCGACAAGGCCTCCAGGGACAGGGCTTCCTTTGGTTCCACTGTCCTGAAGAACATTCTCCTGTGAGCCACCCATGAAAAATGGTGCTTGGGGTGCTACCCATCAGTAAGAATGGACGGCGAGATAGAACAACTTCACATTAAGAAGTTATGTATTCACCATAATGTTCCGTGTAAGCTGGTCATCTCGCCTTCATTCTTACGTCCCACCCTCCAACCCTCTACCAGTTTCTTGTGGACCAAGAAGTTGAAACAAGTCTGGGTTGTCTTTAGTCCTTATTTAGTGTATCCTTGGATACTATTTTTTTGGGGGGGGGACTTATCTAGTCAGTTTAGTTGGCAGCAAACAAGATCTGAGAGAAGCACAAGTGCATCATGGGATAGGGAGTAGGCCATGAGCTGGTTGACGACCTCGAGCTTTTGCATTTGGCCGAGTCGGAGCCAAGGATTGGCTCCGAACCCATCAGTAAGAATGAAGGTGAGATGAACAACTCACGTGGAATGTTATGGTGAGTACATAGCTTCTTTATTCCGTTTCATACAGACTACTTGGAGGCAGTCTTCTTGCATGTAAGGCAATCTCTAACCCTGTTTTATTGGACATTCTGCATATCCACAAGTCAAATGGTACACTGGTTACTCGCTCTAAAGACCTTAAACTGGTATGTGACATTAATACAACCTGCTGGAGGGACAGACAAATTTGTCTCCCAGAGGTTACCACACCTTTGGAATAGACTCCCACTTCATATCAAACAGAGCACCTCATTGGCCCTCTTCAAACACAATTTGGACGGATGGATGGGTAACCATAAAATGGGTAACCATAAATTCACCTGGGGATTCCACCTGTGTCCCCCTTGGACATGGGCATTGGGTGCTAATTGTGTAAATAAGGGTAGAACTAGGCTAGGCTTGTAAGGGCCATAGGGCCATTAGCCTAGTAACTTCCTATAATCCTGTAACCCTTCAGAGGCTTGATGGCTGGCAGGCATGGGCGAAAAATTATAAACAGACACATTAGATTCCTTTTTCTTTCATTTTTTTCATTTGTATTTAAGTTTTCTCAGAATCAGTTAGTGATTTGTTGAGTAAATAAACTGACAGACTGTTGCATTCCACTGATTAGAATCCATGGTGGCTTTGTGAATGATTTGTAAATTTAAGTGTTGCTGTCCTGTGGTGACATCTCAAGTTTTGTTAACCTTTCCCCATGGAGCATATATGCAGCTGATGTTCATCATTCTAATTGGCTTTATCATAGACAAATGTAAAATTAGTCCCAAAGTTTTTCTGTACCTCTTAAGACCAGTGACGATGCCACATCATCCACTGTAGTATCTGACACAGCAGACAGACAGTGTTGCTACTGATGGTAATGTAAGCCATCTAAGCAAGGACCACCCTCAATGACCACACCTAAAAGCTTATGGATGTTCATCGTGTTACCCTGCTGCAGTTATCACACTTGGGTTATCCTGCCGTCAGGCGGTCCCGCAGTCTGCCCGAATTCCAAAGTCTTGGTCCAGCGTCGGTTGCTGTCGCTTCTTCCCTGACGTCAGTGCGCCAGGGGTATATAAGAGGCATCCGACACCATTTTCTTGTCTTTCTTGCCCCGCGGTGCCTGAAGCAGAAGCAGTTCGCAAGTGCCAGTCGGCCGACACCTGAGATTTTCAATTTGAATTTCAGTACAAAGTCTTCAATAAAGCTAAGTACCCCGTTGGGGAACATTTTCTTGCCTCAGTCCGATGTCAGAAAAATTAACAATTGCATTTCTTGTGGGAAGCAAATACCTCATAAGGACTTCCATTCCTATTGTATTCCTTGCCTAGGCCCAGACCACAACATTACAGGTTGTCGGTTTTGCGCTAGGTTTAATAAATGCACTATCAAGCGCCGTTTTGACTTCGCACGGCATTACTTTGGTAGGAAATTTAATTATATCATGCCGTCGGAGCAGCCGATGACCTCAATTCATAAAAAACGCAAGGATAAGGACAGGCAGCCTAGGAATAAGCCAGACCCCGAGGCCTCAGCTGGGCCTGTCGCCGGTTCTCCTGTTTTCAGTGAGGCGCCTACGCAGCCCCTGACTACCGCAGAGCTGGAACCCCAGACAGCTGCCGACTCCCAAGCGGAGTCTACTAGGCCAACGTAGCCATCTACCGACACCGGTGCAGAGGAAACACCTTCGGTTGCAGAAGGTGTCTTCAGACCGACTACACTCACCATTAAATCTTATGCTAAGCTTAAAACTCCTTTAAAACCTAAGAAAACTGTTCATCAGTCTACAGGTCAAGGCCCCATGCCTAAGAAACAGATGCTTAAGATGGCTGAAGATTTAATTACCCTTATCAGGGGCTCCCATCCCCCTCCTGATAAAAGACCAAGACAAGAGAAGGATTATGCATCCTCTGACCAGGTTTCTCTCTCCTCAGATTACACTTTTCCACCTTATGAGAATTCTGATGCTGAAGACTCTATTCCCTCAGCATCTCCCCCTGAAGACTACTCCTTTGGGGAAACATTACATACCATGAGGGAACATTTCTACTGGGAAAGCCAGGATTACTCAGATTCTAAGAAACGGCTCAGAGAGTTCCTTTTATTACCCCAGCACAGACCTCTTGCTATCCCTCTTGTTTTAGATATTGTGGATGATGTCTACTTGGAGTCTAGTTTAAATCCAGACTCTCTACCTCCTGCTCCAGCCAAACCAGACAGATACTACAGAGTACCTGACTCACACAAATTCCTTTATAAAAGCCCTGTAGCTGACCCAGAAACCATATCCCAGGGTCCTAAGGGAGCAAAAGCTTCTATGGCTAAAAATCCTGTGCCCTCTGAAAGAGATTGCAGAGCCCTAGATAGATGGGGAAAGAAAATATACACCTCTGCAACTCTGGCTATGAGAGCATTAAATTGCCAGTTTCACATGTTGAAATATCAACAATTCCTGATTTCTCAGTTAAAACAAAAAATGAGCACACATTCCGAACAGCCTGAATTCAAGGAAATGCAGGATCTGTTGCATTCAGCTGAACAGGTGGGCAAGCATACTTTACAATGCGGATTTGATTAATTGGAAGCTTCCTGTAGAGCAGCTGTTACTGGCTCTGTCATTCATAGACATGCTTGGTTAAAAGAGCAATCCCTCCCTGACCATGTTAAAGCAAAGTTATTAGATGCACCTTTACAACAGGCTGTATTATTTGGCGTCAGAGCAGAAGAGGTTTTAAAGAAAATGGAGGATAAGGCTAAATCTATGCAAAAGGTGAAGGATTTTTTGCAGGTACAACCCCCTCGCTTCAGCAGAAATTGGCCAACAAAAAATTGGTCCTTTCCAGCTTCAGACAAATCTCAGAGGGGCAAATACAGACACCCAAGGGGCAGAGGTCAGTCACAGGGCCCTTACAAACCTCACCAATGGGGTACTGCTACCCAGAAAGGAGGAGAAGACAGGCCCCAAGCTTGCAGAAGGCAGACACAATGACTCTGTCCTCAAACTACCAAGCAAATCTCTCCTGGCAACACCCTTGGGAGGAAAACTAGCATTTTTTGCAGACAACTGGCACATCATCACAAAAGACAAATGGGTTCTAAACATTGTCTCTCAAGGATACACATTCCACTTTCATACCTTCCCAAGGATCAAAGGAATGCCAAACCTGCCACCAAATCAATGGGCAGAGGCACAAAAACAAATTACAGCTCTCATGAACATGAGAGCCATTCAACAGGTACCTACACAGGAGCAAGGACAAGGATTTTACTCAAGACTCTTCCTAGTTCCAAGAAAGGACAAAGCATGGAGACCCATTCTGGATCTTTCAATTCTGATCACCTATCTGCAAGTACCAAAATTCAAGATGCTAACACTACAGCAGCTTCTTCCCATGCTGGGCAAGAATGCTTGGCTAGTCACTTTGGACCTCAAGGAGGCATACCTGCATGTCCCTATCAGACAAAATTGCAGAAGATACTTCCGCTTCATTGCAGGTTCAACACATTATCAATTCTCTGCACTGCCCTTTGGCTTATCTACTGCGCCCAGGGTGCCTGGCACTAGTAATTGCATACTGCAGACAAAGAGGAATTCAAATATACCCATACCTGGACGAAAGTCTTATTCGAGCAGAAAGCAAGGACATTTTTTTACAGCATCTGGCATTTGTCAAACACCTTCTAAGTTGCCTAGGGTACACAGTAAACGAAAAGAAATCAAAACTAGTGCCCCCACAAAACATAATATTCCTGGGTGCCAGCTTGAATACAACGGCCCAGATGACTTATCTCACGCCAGACAAACAACGACAGCTGTTTCAATATTTCAAAATAATAGCAACAAAGACCCAACTCCCTGCAAGAAAAATTCTGCAGGCCTTGGGATTCATGGCATCTTGCATATTACTAATACCATTTGCAAAACTGCATATGAGGAAATTACAATGGTACCTGAAAAGTGTATGGACTCAGCACAGCCACAGCTTGGAAACAATGATTCCACTCATTCCCTACCTTCAACAGGAGTTTCTATGGTGGGCACAGACATGTCACCTCAACAAGGGTCAGCCTTTCACCTTACCCACAGCCAGGCAAACTATGACAACAGATGCATCGGACTATGCCTGGGGAGCACACATGGCAGGACAGTGTATTCATGGCAAATGGACTACAGATCAGAGACACCTGCATATCAATCAAAAAGAAATGCTAGCAGTGCAGAATGCCCTAACAGCTTTCAAGGACCTTCTACGCCCAGGACAACTACTAATAAGGACAGACAACACCACAGTTATGTGGTACTTAAACAAGCAAGGGGGCACACATTCCTACCCTCTATGCAGGCAAGCAATGACCTTGTGGAATACTGCACTGTCTTACCAGGTTCAATTACAAGCACAATTCCTGCCAGGAAAGAAAAACACATTGGCAGATGACCTAAGCAGAAACATCATGGATCCACACGAATGGAAACTAGATCCACAAGTATTTGCAATGATAGCTCAAAAATGGGAACGCCCAGGCATAGATCTGTTTGCAAGCCCCCACAACCACCAACTTCAAAAATTTCGCACAAGGACCTTCCATCCACTAGCTTGGAAAGTGGACGCCCTCTCATTCAGTTGGAAAACATTAACAGTGTATGCCTTCCCTCCACTGCCTCTTCTAGCAAAGGTACTGCTGAAAAGTCATATTACAGAGGCCACAAATGATTCTCATTGCACCAGACTGGCCACGCCAACATTGGTATCCAATTTTAAGGAACATGGCCCAGGGCCCACCATGGATTTTGCCACAAATTCCTCAACTGCTCACCCAGCGAGACAATCTGATTCTACACAGCCAGCTCAAGACTTTAAACCTGGCTGCATGGCAAATTACCTAAACAACCAGCCAACACCTTTATCCAAAGCTGTTATGAATGTCATTCTGGAGGCCAGGAGGCCCAGCACCAGGAAATCCTATTCAGACAAATGGAAAAGATTTTGCGCCTGGAACCAGGCTAAAGGCCTAAATCCCCTGGAGCCGAACATTCCTCAGATTCTACAATATTTAACTGAGATGTTACACAAAGGACTTTCCTTTTCATCTATTAAGATCCACGCCTCAGCAATTTCAGCTCATTACAGCACGGATCCTCCTTTATTTTCACATCCACTCCTAAGACAGTACCTCAGAGGGTCTAAGAACTTAAGACCGCCAAGGAGAGCTCCAACACCTACTTGGGATCTCAACTTTGTCCTGGAAAAGCTTACACTGCCACCCTTTGAACTAGCTTTTTCAGCTGATTTAAAATTTCTTTCATGGAAAACTGCCTTACTACTAGCAATAACCTCAGCTAGAAGAGTCTCAGAGCTACAGGCACTAATGGCAGTGGAACCTTTCCTCATTTTTCATCAAGATGGAGTTTCTCTACGAACTAATCCTTCCTTTATGCCAAAGGTGGTATCCAGTGTGGCCCTAAACCAAACCATTCACTTGCCCACCTTCTTCCCAAATCCCCAGAACAAAGGAGAAAGACTCCTGCACTCTTTGGACATTCACAGGCAATTATGTTACTACTTGGATAAAACTAAGGCTTTCAGAAAAACTGACCAGCTCTTTGTGGCCTATGCTACAGGATCACAAGGAAAAGCAATCTCAAAACAGACCATTTCTAAATGGATAGGACATTGCATACGTTTCTGCTACACACATCATGGGAAACCAGTACCTGCTAATATTAGGTCCCACTCCACCAGGGCTACAGCTACATCAGCAGCCTTTCTCAGGGGAGTGCCAACCAAGGATATTCTGGAAGCTGCTATGTGGAGTTCAGTGCACACCGTCACCAAACACTATCACTTACCTCTTTACTCTAAGACTAGAGCTGGTTTTGCCACTGCAGTTTTGCAGGGCCTACTAGCTTTTTCTAACCCTGTTTGACTCCACCTCCCCTCCTTAGCTTTGGGATTCAACCCAAGTGTGATGACTGCAGCAGGGTAACACGATGAACATAGTACAGTTTGTACCTACCATAAATATAGATGTTCGAGTGTTCACCCTGCTGCAGTCCAGGTTACCCTCCCTCCATCCCCTCTGAACTAGCTGAACTTATCTCTACCACTTTATCCTATACTACCTATGTGGTGTATTTGCTTGTAACTAAGGATTTTTGTTTTATTTTTATATAGCCATATGTGTGTGTGTGTGTGTGTGTGTGTGTATATATATATATATATGTATATATATATATATATATGTATATATAGATATATATATATACACACATATATATATATTTTTTGCCTACCTTTTGGGGGTACCTGACATCTGGGGCAAGAAAATGGCATTGGATGCCTCTTATATACCCCTGGCTAACTGACGTCATGGAAGAAGCGACAGCAACCGACACCGGACCAAGACTTTGGAATTCGGGCAGACTGCGGGACCTCCTGATGGCAGGATAACCTGTGTGTGATGACTGCAGCAGGGTGAACACTCGAACATCTACATTTATGGTAGGTACAAAACTGTACTGTGCCTGTAGTGTGTGTGTAGTACATATGCACAACAAAGGTTTAACATATGGCCTACTGTACTGCTCCAAACCTAATGCTGCGTTTGCTGCAAACTCTGAGACTTAAAAGGTCCTGTTAGTAAAGTTAAGCACTCTGGCAAATTTAACCTACTCAGGTCTCTTGGTTCTGAGTTTTTCACCAACTTGACTGAACTAAGTAATGTCTGCTTCATAAATGAAAATGAAAAGCAGAAAAAAATTATCTACCTACAGGCTAAAACATGGAGGCTCTACAAAATGAGCATCACTGATTAGGATCAGACTTCCACCTCCATATGTACAGCAATCATGCATCGTTACAGCAGGTGGATATTCAGCTCAGTGCACCCTAATCTTCAATGACACGGATGGGTTACCTTCTACTTTTGTTAACTCCACACATTGCTGTTCTGCCCATGGTTGGCTCAGTTGGCCCACCCTGTCAACCAAACTTTTCTGCCTCCAGCTTTGCATCACTCACAATTTTTTTCCTCCAGACTTCACTTACAGTGAACTCTACACACCTAATCAGTATCAACCCCCTTCTTCTCCATTTGTCTCCTGGGCTGAGTCCAGCACAAGGTGACCTTGGTGGCCAAATAAAACTCAGTGCTGGTAGGGGAGGCCCTTAAATGTTTAAGAAAATAAAAAGAAGCTGTTCAACACTCATCTCCCACCCAGTTACCTGGAAATCGGGTCTGCTTGGCTGTTTGGCTACTCAGTTTTGCTCCATTTCTTTCATTGGCTCAAATGTATGGCATTTGAGTCAGTGAAAGACCTCCATGAGCTGAGTAGCATTAAGTGCAGTCTTTTAAAAAAAGGTTGATACCAGAGGAACTAAATTTCCTTAATTTGACTTTTTTGAAGAGTGACAACATGTGTGCATCTGTCCATCTGTCTTATTTGTGTGTGTTTGGTCTGCATGTACAGGGAACAGTCCCTAACTGGCTGAACATGAGCAAGGTACAACACCTGGATTATTTTTAAGGCACGAGCATACCCTACTAAGACATAATATTCTGGTAGATCACAAAGGATTACAATTGGTCAATAATACTAGTCATTAGAATTTTATAGGTATTTACTGTTTGCAAAGTACATCTCTAATGTTGCCTCATTCATGTTATACCCTGTCCCCCTTTTATAATTAATTTAGTAAATAGGCAGGGTCAACTGAGGAGCACTGTCTGATTAATTTACTTGCACAGAGTAACACAGTAGGCAAATCGATGTATAGAGAGTCAAACACTGTACCACCGACTCAAGGAATCTGCCTATTAATAGCTTAGAAACGTATTCCTCTGCACTAACTGCCCCACCTTCATTTTCTGATAAATCACTGAGGGTTATTGTCATCCAATAATGACAGTCATTATAGTTTCGTAGTTCTTAGTCTTCAGAAAAATGCATGTCATTGCTGTTTTTGTTTTAACGTTTTAGGGAATTGGTGTCACCTGCCACTTAAGACACTGAGCTGCTCACAGTCTTCTTCCTTTAATCAAAATTACAGGGTCTAAGTTCTTCCATCTCCAGTTACCTGCTGCTTGACTTTGTCCCTTAACCTGTCAGTACTCCTGAAGGGGGACACTAATTTGGTTCAACTGATTAACAAATGCATAAATCACAATGTGTCCCTTTTTGGACCTTTGTCCTCCTTTATATTTGGCCTTTGATAGAATTCTTGAGCAAAGAAGTTAAGAGATGTGTTTTGTCTTTTTCCTTTTGTAAAATTTATGGATCCTGGCAAGTCCTTGTGGATTGCAATCACTAAATAATAACAAGCATGTTAGCTTTTGACTTTTTTCCTTCAGAAAGTACTAGCTACTTTAAATCTTGGTATTTTAGCAGCTTTCTTAGTATATAACAGAAATATTTAAGATCTGTTCCTGTTGGGGGTGTGTCTGATTCTTTAGCTAACAGATAAAGAAGCAGAAAGGAGTTGCAGTGGGTTGCATTTTATAGTTCTCAAAGCAGGGAGCTAAAGTGCACTTCTAGGTCATTATGTATTTGTTCATTCATTTGATCACAAGCAAACATCTGAAGATTCAAAGAAACGTTATTGTCATTTGGGAAACACAAGTGCTACCTAAATGAAATTTCGAGTGTCAGCTCTTACTGGGGAAAGCAAACACAAAAAGACAGACATGATAGGTATTAGAGAATAAACAATAACTATAGTACAAAAGTAAATATCTAGGTAGCTGATGCACATACGTGTACACTATTTATATAGACTGGACAACACTGACTACTAGATGATTAATACATGAAAAGTACTTTATACACAGAGGTGAGATTGGGTGATTATTGCACATAAGGAAGTGATTGGACTTGTACTTGAATGAGAATATATTACTTTTAGTATACAATAAGTAGAATTAATGTATGGGGAAAAAAAAGAAAAAGAAAGAGCATAACAATGTTATAGTTTTGATACATCCAGATTTATGTCTGCATTAATGAGTTATTGCAGTTGGATAAAAACTGTTCATAAATCTGGAGGTCCTGCAGCGGATAGTCTGTAATTACCATGAAGAAGTTTGGTGAACCAACCATACGTTGGATGAGAAGTGTCACTCAGTATTTTGTGGGACCTCTTTTTACATCTCAGTTCAAAGAGCTAGCTCCTGTAAGGTAGGAAGGCTAGTGTCCATGATCTTTTCTGCTGTTCTTATTATTATTTGCAACTTCTTCCTTTCGGCCATTGTGCTGTTACTAAACCATGCAGTGCAGTTGCTGGTGATGATGCTCTCGATGGCTGCTCTGTAGAAGGTATTTAGAACATTCATAGAGAGCTTTGCGTTTCTTAGTGTAGTCGCTGGTGTGCTTTTTTAATTAGCTGGCCTGTGTTTGTACTCCCAAGAAAGAGCCTCTGATATATTTATCCTAAGGAACTTTGTAGTTTGGACTCTCTCTACTTCTTCACTGTTGATCTTGAGGGGCAGGTTCATAGCAGAGGTCTTTCTGAAGTCAATAATAATTTCTTTTGTTTTATTGACGTTCAGGTCCAAATTGTTATTGCACTATTCACTCGGGGAATTGACCTCATTCCTATACCCACTCTCATCATCACTACTTATGAGTCCCACCACTGTGGTGTCATCTGTGAATATGATGATGTGGTAAGTGTATGTAGTCATACAAGGCACTGTAACTGATGGTCACATCTATGTGTGTATAAATACCTGGATGTTAAGTTGTCAATCTCGCCTTCATTCTTGCTGGATGGGTTCGGAGCCGATCCTCGGCTCCGACTCGGCACTTGCTAAGCTCGAGAGTCACTTTTACCAGCTCGAGGCAGCCCCATATCCCATGATGCAAGGCGGTAATTACCCAGATCTCATTTGCCGCTTCGCTAATGAGGTCATCCTTTTTACCAGCTCCTGGTAAGTGATATTTTTCTAGCTTTTGGTCAGGTTTAAGACTTTTAAAAACCTATTTTTGGTCCCTTTAGTCTTCTCTTTACAACCTCAGTGAATTCACTTAGCTCCATACCCCTTTTTCACTTAGTTCACTTAGTTTAGTTTTTCGGGCCTTAGGCCTCTCCCACCCTCACAGTTCCTGTCAGGATTTCCCTCAGGTGTGTGTGTGTGTTGTGTCTATAACTAATAACTAATTTTTTGTTAGTTGGGTTTAACATTTTTTAGTGTTAGTATCTTGGTTGGACTAATTGGTGTGTGTGAGTGTTTAAACACCGAGATATGTCTAAAGATACCAGGGTCTCAGGTTTCAAGAAGTGTGACTCGTGCTGTCAGAAGATGTCTCTGACAGGCGGTCACACTTCTTGTATTTATTGCCTGGGACCCCTACACCTGCAGGACTCCTGTGCTATATGTCACTCTTTTAGCCAGAGAGTCCTGCAGGAACGTAGGAGTAAGTTGATCCTTAGGGGTCTACTTAAACCAGAGAGCTCCCCGGCTAAACTCGGCTCCGGGAAGTCCTCTAAATCTTCCAAGACCCAGGCTTCGGTGTCCAAGTCTGTGGTCTTGGTTCCGACTCTGCCGGAGTCGACATCGGCTCCATCCGGAGCCGATACTTCCTTATTGGAGGCCCTATGTCGGCGCCGATCATCATTGGCACCAATACCTTGGCTTTGGCACCGGTGTCGGCTCCATCCAGCTCCGACACCCCTGCGTCGAAGCAGGTCTCGGCTCCGGCTGGAGCCGAGATATCTTTGTCTCCTCTCGGAGCCGACAAGTTGTCGGCTCTGCCTGGAGCCGAACGTTCTTTGGCTCCGATGGCTCCGTCCAAAAAGAGGTCTAGATCTCCTTCTTTGGAATCTATTCACTCGGCTCCAGCCTCTCCCTTGCTTTCGGAGCGGAGCCATCGGAGCCGATCATCGAGGTCTTCCAGGCTTTCAGACCACGATTTAGAGAGAGTGGTAAGTAGGCTATTAGCCCAGATGCTCCATAGCCCATCTCATCAGACGTCAGCTATTCTACATCCCCCTGAAATTCCTCCTTCGACTCTCCTACAGAGCTCGGAGCCGGAGATTATCGGTACCGTGACTGTTGCTGCTTCAGAGCCGATGCCACACCTTTCGGCTCCGTCGTCCTCGACTCCTATCTCCTCCTTGAGACCTTCCTTGGAGGGATCCGGGTGTCGGGCTTCCCTGGTCGGTTCCGAGGGGGCGAGTGGCATTGGACCCTTGTCCGACCCCGTTCTCCCTCTCGGGGCTTCGTCCTTGGTGAGCTCGGTCCCGACATCTGCTTCAGAGCCTTCCCTTTCGGTGGGACCGGGAATCCCTGTTTCTTCGTAGCGGGATCTCTAGGCCCTCCCTGGGAGGGGAGCCTTCGAGGTGATGAGGAGTGTGCTAGCCCCAGAGCTTAGCCAGCAGTCGGTTCCTTTAGCTCCTCCCTCTATGGTGCCTGTAGATGCCTCTTCCTGTTCTCTTGCTCCCGGACACAGAGATCCTTCGCCCCAGGTCTCCCCATTGGGAAGAACTTCCTCTTCCGAGGTTTCTCCTGATCCTTCAGGTGAACCCCCACATAAGAGGACTTGCAAGAGGAAGCATTTAGACTCCCCTGAGTCTACAACCTCGGATACTGATTTAGATGAGTCGGAGGGGTCCCCAAGATCCCCCTCTGAGGATGTCTCCTTTTCAGACATCCTTGAGCTCCTGAAACAGAGGGGGAACTGGCCCTCCATTAACCCCTCCGAGGATGAATCGGTATACCTGGAGGCTTTTGGATCTTGACCCTCCACCTCCTGGGTGTCTCCACCTTTCAACCCTCTCATGGAGGTTATAGCTCGAAAGGCGTGGGCATCTCCTGATTTGGTGGAACCAGTCCCTAGGAGACCTTCAAAATTTATTACGGCCCCCGCAGAAAAGCAGTTTCTTACTAAAGGTGTCCCGGTTGATGCCATGGTGGTGGCGGCCGCCACTAAGAAGGAACTTGCAGATCCTTCCGTACCAGTCCATCCTCCTAACAAAGAGTCCAGGACTATGGACAGGTATGGTAAGCGGATGTTTTCCTCAGCGACCTTTGCTATGTGTTCGCTGAATTATTTATGTCACTTCACCAGACTTCAAAGGGACATCCTTACAGAATTAGGTGAAGTGGTACAGGATCCTTCAGCAGCAGGGGCTCAGGAAAATATTGCCTCTCAGCTGGGAATCCTTAACTCCATATCCAACTCCTCCATGCGGCTCATTTCTTATGCAGCCGATGGGGCGAGTAGAGCTGCAGGCACAGGAGTGGCTCTCAGACGCCAGTCCTGGATGCGGCTCTGTAATTTTACAGACCCTTTTAAGGCGTCCTTCACAAACTCTCCCTTTGATGGGTCAACCTTGTTTGGCCCTCAGGTGAAGGAAACGTTGACCAGGTGTGAGCAAGACGGCAAGACTCTTTCTGCCGTAGGAGTCCGTTTCTTCACTCCTTCTAGACCTTACCCCAAAGGTCAGAAGGGAGGGAAAATGTGGTTCCGAAAATCACAAGGAGTCACGCCTGACACACGTGGTCAGTTTACCCCCAGAGGCAGAGGGGGTAATAATAACAGACGCCGCCCTAGGGGCAGAGGGGGTCCACAGAACCAGGGCTCCAGAGAGCCTCTCTCTGACAAGCCCTTCCAGCATCCCTGAGGTGTTGCCTGACTGCCCACCCTTGGAGGTAGTCGGGGGAAGATTGTCGCTGTACCCAGAGGCCTGGCTTTCCCTTTCTCAAGACAAATGGGTACAGTCGATCATATCCGAGGGTTACAAAATTCCTTTCTAGGAAAGCCCCTTCCCTCAAAAAGGTTCCCTTCCAGACGTACCACCCAGTCTAAGGGAAATTGCAATATTAGAGGTGTCAAATCTTCTAAGGAAAAGAGCTATCCAGGCAGTACCAAAAGATCAATTAGAGTCCGGAATCTACTCAAGGTTCTTTTTGGTCCCCAAAAAGACGGGAGACTGGAGACCAATATTAGGCCTCAGCAGACTAAACAAGTCTGTCAAAAAGGCGAGATTTCGGATGGTCACACTTCAATCGATTTTGCCCTTTCTGGGCAAAGACAACTGGATGTGCTCTATAGACCTTCAGGATGCGTACTATCACATAAAAATCCACAGACGCTCCAGAAGGTTTCTCCGCTTTCGGTTGGGGACCAGTCATTTCCAATTCAGAGCCCTGCCCTTTGGTCTCACTACAGCCCCCAGAGTGTTCACCAAATGCATGGCAGTGGTTATGGCTCACCTGAGACGTCTATGATTCCAGGTGTTTCCGTATCTCGACGACTGGCTCCTCTCAGCCACCACCAGGCATCAACTCATCCGAGCCAGAGACTACACCCTACGTCTCTGCAGTCAATTGGGAATTTCGGTAAACTTTGAAAAGTCCTCCTTATCGCCCTGCCAATCTATTACCTTTATAGGCGCAAATCTAGACACTACTCGGATGTCAGCAAACCAAACAAGTCAGAGAATCCTAGATATCCAAAACCATGTTCGGATCATCCTTGCCAGCAAAAAGGTACAAGCCAGGCTGGTTTTGAAAGTGTTGGGCCTCATGGCTTCTGCCATCATACTTCTTCCTCTGGCCCGTTTTTACATGCGTCTTCTACAATGGATGTTGTTCACACAATGGTCCTTCCAGCAGCTTCCCATGCGTCACAAGATCCTAGTGACACAGACCTGCAAGAACCATCTATCCTGGTGGATTTCCTCTCCTCTAGTCCATCAGGGCAGGCCATTTGTTCCCCCGGTAGCCACGGTCACTTCGGATGCCTCCCTGATTGGGTGGGGGGGGGCATTATCAGGGCAGGATGGTTCATGGCACGTGGCAACCGTTCGAATACCACCTGCACATAAATGTCCTAGAGATGAGAGCAGTGCTTTTAACGTTGCAAGCCCTCAATGACTTTCTTCCCTTAGGAACTATTGCAGTTCACACGGACAACATGTCTGTGGTGTGGTACATCAACAAGCAGGGCGGAACCAAGTCCTATCCCTTGTGTCGAGAGGCTCTCAGACTTTGGCAATGGGCGATCTCCTCTCATCGGTTTCTGGTAGCAACGCATATCCCTGGGAAAACCAACATAATAGCGGACAGATTGAGCAGAGCTATACTCATGCCTCACGAGTGGTCTCTCAAACAATCCATAGTGGAAGAGATCTTTCAGGAGTGGGGCCGCCCATGCTGCAGTCTTTTTGCTACTCCTCTAAACAGCAAATGCCCAGACTTCTTTTCTGTCTTCCCACTTCTGGGCCATCCCCCCAGAGACGCTCTTACCCAGGATTGGCCCCAGGGACTTCTTTATGCTTTCCCCCCCTTTCCATTGATTCCACAGGTACTCCAGAAAGCTTCCGTTTTGAGAGCCAAAATGATTCTCATTGCCCCTTACTGGCCTCGACAAATTTGGTTCCCGTTCCTTCATCGCCATCTCTTGGTGCAGCCTTGGCATCTGGACCCAGTACCAGATCTTCTGACCCACCAGTCGGGTCAACTGCACCGGTCCGTTCCTTCCCTCAACCTCACAGCTTGGTTGCTCCACTTCCTTCCTTAGCCAGGCTTCCTATGATCTCTAACCCCGTTAGAGACATCATAGTAGCTTCTCTTAAATCCTCTACCAGGAGGATTTACTCTAGTAAGTGGAAACGCTTCTCCCTCTGGGCGAAAGATAAGAACATAGATCCCTTTACTGCCCCGGTTCAGACAGTCTTAGATTTTCTAGCGGAAATTTTTCACTCGGGTTCTTCTTCTTCCACAGTCAAAGTTCAGTTGGCAGCAATCTCCAACTTTCATGTTGGGTTTGCAGACCACAACATTATGTCCCACAAGCTTTGTAAAGCCTTTCTTAAAGGGGTGTTCCTTCTAAAGCCCCCTGTTAGGGATCCTCCACCACAGTGGGACCAAAATTTAGTGCTGGCATCCTTGATACTTCCCCCTTTCGAACCGGCTGCTTCATGTTCATTAAAGTTTCTTTCTTGGAAGACGCTCTTTCTTGTCACCATTACCTCGGCTAGAAGAGTGTCGGAACTTCATGCCCTATCTGTTCGTCCCCCTTATTTGCTCTTCCACAAGGACAGGGTATCCTTGAGAACCAATCCATCCTTTTTGCCCAAGGTTGCTTCTAAGACAAATTTAAACCAGTCCATTGATCTTCCTGTATTTTTTCCAAATTATTCTAACAGGGCGGAACAAAAATTGCATTACCTTGATGTTCACCGCCAACTTAGATATTACTTGGACAGAACAAAGCAATTTAGGAAATCTGATCAACTCTTCCTTTCTTATGCTGAAAATAAAAAAGGTCTCCCTGTTTCTAAAGTGACCTTATCCAGATGGCTATCTTCCACCATTTCTGACATTTATCAACTTAGGGGCAAACAACTCAGCTCAAAACCTAAAGCACATTCCACAAGAGGCCTAGCCACTTCTACAGCCTTTCAGGCTAGGCTGCCCTTAGATACTATTTGTGCAGCAGCTACTTGGGCCACTCCTCATACCTTTGTTTCTCATTACAAATTGGATTTGGCCTACAGGGATAGGGCAAGCTTTGGTTCCACAGTTCTCAAGAGTCTGTTCCATTGAGCCACCCAGGATAGAGGTGCTAGGGACGCGGTCCCATCCAGCAAGAATGAAGGCGAGATTGACAACTTAACATTTAGAAGTTATGTACCTACCATAACATTTCATGTTAGTTGTCTTCTCTCGCCTTCTTTCTTGCGTCCCTCCCTCCTGTCCCCCTAGCATGGACAGACCTTGATCTCCTCTTTTTTCTGGAAGAGTCTTCTTCCTGGACACCAGTTAGTTGACCTTGATTACCTGGTTTCCCTTTACAGCCTTTAGGCTAGTTGTTCCTCTTTCCTTAGTGGAAAGTTTGTTTTTTGATAGGCAGTTTTTCCTCTAGATACCAAACGATTTCTGGGTAATTACCGCCTTGCATCATGGGATATGGGGCTGCCTCGAGCTGGTAAAAGTGACTCTCGAGCTTAGCAAGTGCTGAGTCCATCCAGCAAGAAAGAAGGCGAGAGAAGACAACTAACATGGAACGTTATGGTAGGTACATAACTTCTAATTCCTGCATCCCTAAGTAGTTATGGTGTTAACGAAGGAATTGATTGTATTAAACAAGGTCATCATCATACGAGCCATGTCCTTTTGAGTACAACCCTTGGTTTAGAATTTTCTTTAGCATCTTTTAATTGTTGATCTTTAATTTTGTGCATGCACAATATAAGCTGTTGCTATTAGTTTCAGTGGATGTCTTTCTATTCTACTATTGGGAGTGTTCATAACATGAGAGATTCCCTGCAAAGGCAGCCCAGCATCCGGCCAGTATACCAAAGCCTTTTACTACTTAGGAATATGTGAGATGTCGCACATGTGCTCTCCACGTATGTCGAGCATGAAAACAATGTCCACACATAATATCCTCAGAACTTCTCTGCTGCCAGTCTGAACGCCATATTCACCTGTCAGTCTGCTCACCCAAGTCGTTTGCTACTGCATCAAGCCTTTTCAGAAAAGTGCCCTGTTGTGGTTTTTCCTTTATCTTCTTATTTGCTACTGTATTTGTGAAGTTTTTTCATGTAATCCACGAAAGGCAAATGCTATTGTGGGAGACTAATTCCACATACGGATAGTCACAAGCAGTGCTTGTTCTGCTTAGGGTCTACTCATGACCATAAAACTTTTTCCATTTCCCCAGGCCATCATGCCTAAAACTTGAAGAAGTCAGCTTTCCTTGTCTGCAATTTATTTTGAAAAGCAGTGTCTTAAACACTCAGCAAAAGATGCTGTGGAGGGTACATCTGGATCTTCTGTTGAGTTACCTGTGAAGAGAAAAGTAAAACAGCCTAGGCCTGTCTCTTTGGCTGTGCCTTCTACATAAGACATCTCTCTCAAGGCCAATAAAGGCTCTGAGATCCGTCCGGTCCATGCTTCGGATTCCTGGGCTGGAACCAGTTCAGAGGTCGCTATGGACCCAACAACAGGCATGCCCTCAGAGGCTCTGCAGATATCCACTTTGGATGCACAAGGGGAACTGAGACACATTATTTCAGAAGGCCCTAGGGGGGGATCTCAAATTTTAGTTAGGGAGGAAGTCCCATCTAGTATTGTGGAGTGTAGGCCAATGTTGGGCCCTTCCACTTTCCTTAAGGCGGATGTGCATCTTAAAAAGAAACAAAAGACAAAGCAGTCCACTTCAGTCAAAGATCCACAAAGTGAATGGCAGATTTTTACCCAGGGCTTATTTAATGCCCTTATGGCCCTTAAGCCCCCTTCTGGTGTCTCTGTCCTTACTCCAGCTTGGGCATCTTCACCACAAAAGAGGATTAGGGGAACAGGGTCCTTCTGATTAAGATTTTTCTTGAGATGATAAATCCTTAGCCTATTCCACCCAGATACCTTTTCCTCTGGAGTACGCTTCTTCAGAAGAGGTGTCTAATGGCACTGACTCTCGTATAGAAGAGCTTACTTTTGGGGAAACTATTTCCAAAATGAGGGAGTTTTTCAAATGCGGTAGTTCCCAAGTGAGTGATGTGCAGAAGAGGTAGTATGACATACTGCAAATGGAGTTGTCTCCTTCTGCTGCTCTTCCTCCAGTTTTTACCTGCATTACTGGATGATTTTAATTCAGCATCCCAATCTCCTAATTCACAGCCCCTAGCCCCTAGCCCCTAGCGTGCCAGAGGACAGTACGTTTCTTTTTAGACGTCCATCAGCTCATCCTGTTGTGGTGTTTGTGGCTTCAGATAAACCTTCCAGATTGCTACCATCTAAAACACTTTTTTCCCTTCTGATAAGGAAAGCAGGACTTTGGAAAGGCAAGCGAAGAAGGTTTACAATTCTGCCACCATAACTTTCTGTACTATAAATTACCAGACTAATACAACCAAATATGCTTTGGCTCTTTTATCACAGGCCACACAAGTAATTTCTGATCTTCCTGATTCAGAAGGGAAGACTAATGCCTTGTCCTTACTAGGAGCTTCTCAGGTTGCACAACATTCAATTAAGTGTAGTTATGATGCAGCTGAAGCATCGTCTAGGGCAGCTGCATCAGGCTCTGTTTGGAGAAGGTATTCATGGTTAAGACTCCAACCACTGCAAGATGACATTAAAGCTAAATGTCTTGATGCTCCTCTGGATAACTCAGCTTTGTTTGTGTCTGCTGTGGCTGACGTATTTAAGTCTTTGCAGGAGAATGGTAAGGAGCTTCAGGATTTGAAACACATTTTTGTTTCACCTGTACACAAGTTTCACAGAAATTATCTTTCCAAGACTGCTTTAGTGCATAAACAGGCTCGGACTCTTCCATCTAAAACCAAAAAGGCTGGGAGGAGGCCTTCTTCACCTAAGACTTCTCAGTCTACTCCTAGCCAGAAGCAGCCTTTACCTGGCTAGCCAGGTAGTCTCTGAGGACCACTGTTGCCACAGACTTATTCCTCATTCCCTTCATCTTCCTGCTTGGGGAAACATCACTCAGGACACATGAGTTCTTTTCATTATTTAAAAAGGTTACTTCATGGTCGGGAAATCTCTTCCTTCCTTTATGGGCATTCCTCAACCACCCCAGGAGCAACTGCATTTATTCCCAGAGGTCCTTCAGGAGTTGTTGAATCAAAGAACTGTTCAGGAGGCTCCACTCACTCACAGATGAAGAGGGTTTTATTCCAGGATGTTCCTAGTGCTCAGAAAGGATGGCCCCTGGAGACCAATTCTGAATCTCTCTCACTTTAACACCTTTTTGAAGGTTCCTTCTTTCTGCATGCTGTCCCTTAAAATCTTATTTCTTCTCATTCATCCTCAGGATTTTATGGCATTATTTGATATCAGTGGTGCCCATCCCCAGAAATGTTTACATTTCTCTGTTTCTTCCTTGCATTTTCAGTTTTCTGCTTTGCCCTTTGGCATTTCTACTGCCCCCAAGGGTATTCACCAAATGCCTAGCACCTTTAATTGCTTTTTGCAGGCTGCAAGGCTTCCAAGTTTTCCCTTACTTAGATGACCTTCTGCTTCAGGTATCTTCTCCAGAGAATTTTTTGCAGAACCTTCACTTCACTGTCTCCCTTCTGCAAAACCTGGGGTTCACCATAAACTACACAATCATCCCTCACCCCTTCTCAGGGTCATGTTTTCTTAGGGTGGAGGATTCAGACAAACCTTATGCTGGCCTATCGTCTCCCTCTGAAGGCTCAGTCTCTCATGTCTTTCTTTCAAAGTATTCTCCCTCTACACTTTGTCATAACCAGGGAGTTTCTTGGACTTCTGGGATTCATAGCATCCACCATTCCAATGTTGTTACCATTAGAAAACTTCACATGAGAAAGTTTCAGTGGTTCCTGAAAACAGTCTGTATGCAGCATGCACATCCCCTAGAAGCTTTGGCTCCCCTTTTTCCTTGTCTGAAGAAGGAACTCCATTGGTGGATTCAGCATGTGGCCCTGAACCCAGATCTCCCTCTGCATCTTCCTCTTCCCTCTCAAGAGCTGTTCACAGACACTTCAGATGTAGGTTGGGGAGCAGCTCTGAGAAAGTATAGGGGCGGTATAGTCACCTTCCCAGAGGAAGGAGCACATCAACATCAAAGAGATAAGAGCACTTTTGCTGGCCCTACAGGCTTTTCATCCTCTTCCTTCCAGGTCCTCTCAAACTGTTTACTAGCAGCACCACAGTTCTTTGGTATGTAAACAAATGGGGGGAGGGGGGAGATCTTAACTTCTTTGCAGACAAGTTCTCATGGCATGGGAACTTGCAGTTCAGTATCAGGTGACTCTTCAGGCAGTGTGCATATTCTCCAGTCAAATTCATGTGTCAGACACTGAGCAGGTCCTTGACTCAATCCCACGAATGGATGCTTCACAGATAGATAGCTTCATAGATCTAGTTGCCTCTCCTCTGAACAGACAACGTCCTCTATTTTGTGCCAGAGTCCCAGGTCCTCTGGTTTGGAAGGTGGACACACTATTTTTTTCTTGGAAGGGGATGTTTCTTTATGCATCTCCCCTCTTCCTCTCATTCCAGAGGTCCTGCTCAGGATTCAGCAGGACCAACCAAAAATCTTGCTGGTGACTCTCTTTTGGCCAAGACAGCATTGGTTCCCTCTTCTGCAGTTAGCCAAGGCAAATCATAACAAGTTACCTCACAAGGTGGACCTTTTCACACAAGACAAAGGATCTCTTATCCATCCCCACCTGTTGACTTTGCAACTGATTGTGTGGGTGATAGGATTTTGATTCCTTTCAGACGCCTTTTATTCTGAGGACATGTTTAGCGTTCTGCAGGAGGCCAGAAAACCCAATACTAGGAAATTTTATTTATCTAAATGGAAGAGGTTTTCTGTCTGGTGTCTTTCACATAACTTAAATCTGTTGACTGCAGATGTTCCATTTGTTCCTTCTTATTTGTCTGAGTTGCTCAGTGGTAGGTTGGCCTATTCCTCTGTTAAGGGCCACTTGTCAGCTGTTTCTGCTTGTTTGCTATCTCCTAGGTTTGAGGCTAAATAATTCCTCAAAGGCGCCCTATATATTAGACCTCCAAGGAAGCCTGATCCTCCTCCTCCTTAAGATCTTAATTTTGTTTTAGAAAAATTGACTTTGGCTCCTTTTGAGTCTGTGGCTACAGCTTCTTTGCAGCATTGCTATTGGAAAACTGTTTTTTGTTAGCTTTGACTTCAGCTAGATGGGTGTCTGTTCTCCTCCTTTTCTGGTTTTCCATAAGGACAGGGTGTCCTTGCGTAATAACCCTTCTTTTATACCCAAGGTTATGAATGAGTTGTCGTCCATTAAGTCCATTTATCTGCTCACCTTTTCCCTTCTCTACAGTCACCTAGTGAGAAAGTATTACGTACCTTGGATGTGCAGACAACTCAGATTTTATTTGGATAAAACCAAGCCTATCAGGAAATCTGATCAGCTTTTTGTTTCTTTTATCCCAGGTCTTTGGGATTGCCAGTTTCCAAGCAGGCAATTTCCTCTTGGATTTCTAAAGCTATTTCCTTTTGTTATGTTTCTCATGGTAAGAGCCTCCCCCTTTCCGTTAAGGCTAGTTCTACTAAGGCTATGACTTCTTCTGGTGCTTTTTTCAAGAGTTTGAACACTAACTTCATTCTTGAAGCAGCTACATGGACTTCTGTACATGCCTTCACCAAACTCTACAAGTTGGATGGAGTCTCCAGAGCGAGAGCTGATTTTGCTAGGGCATTTTCCATGGTTTTCTAGAGAGCTCTACTGCCCCTTCCTCCTTCCAGTTTTCCTCATGAGCTACGGCACTTTCCCTCATGTTATGAATAGTGCAACAGTAGAATACTAGGACATAGTATAGTTGTGTAAAATCTTACCATATGGATAGATGTCCTTCTCTTCACTGTTGCAGTATTCTATCCCTCCCTCCCTCCTAACCCCTTGTTTTTTGTTTTTTTCTTATGGATGGGATGATTCATCTCTTTGTTTCCTTGGACTTGCGTTCCTTCTGAGGCATTCAGTTCTGAGGTTAGTACGTGTGGACGTCGCTTTTATGGCCGACATATGCGGAGAACATATGTTCTACTTCTCAGATACTCCTAAGTAGTAAAAGACTTTGGTATACTGGCCATACTTCGGGTCACTTTGGCAGGGAATCTCTCATGTTATGATTACTGTAACAGTGAAGAGAAGGATATCTATCGTTATGGTAAGATTTTACACGACTTTACTTTACTCTGGATCCTTGTGATTGTCACTTGTCCTTTTGAGTGCTTACCTTTGTGTTCTCCTCCCCAGTTCCTTTCCAGATTTCTGAGTCCCTCTCTTGAACACTAACCCCCCCCCCTCATATTTGAATTGAGCTTTACACTGCAAGTAAAAACAGTTATCATTCACACCAGTAAAACTGATCACTTCTGCAAGTAAGTGCACATTTGAATAAAACTTAAAATATGACAGAAGTAAATGCTTAAGAGTGAATGACTATCCTTAAATACGGATTACAAACTAATAAGGTAGATTTCTGCAGGACTTTTCCAATTTCAGTTTCACCGATTACTATGTAGTGACATCTATTTATAGTCTGTAAAAGTTTTGTTACTAAGTCTGTACCAGTGAAATGAGATTTGCACAGTTTTAACAGTTTTATTGAGTAATGTCACTGACAACTGAAAGCAAGGGTGCGTCTTGATTATGAACTTGGAAAATGTGCAAATTAAACTGAAAAGTTTGATCTCAATGTGTCCATGTTAAAGGAAGAAAGAAGTTATTTTTATTAGTTTATTTCCTTGAAAAGTTGGACATACTCACTTCTGTTTTTTTCATAATACGATAAATTAGACCAGTTGGTACTTGACTAATCATAAAATGTGTAGTGCTGCTGTGGTGCAGTTTGTTTCATGGCTCATACTGGAGCAAGTTACAGACCGACTGACTGCATATGAAAACATCCACTCATGCCTGCAGTAAAATGACAACAGCAGACTTTGTGGGAAATTGGTTTTCTCTAGGAATTTACGTTCTTCAGCAGCACTGCAGAAAAATCTGACCAGCAACAGAGAGGAGGAACGTTAGTCTGAATCTTATTCACATGTGGAGTAATGTTATTCTGGGTCTTGCTTCAGCTATACTCTGTCCGTGTTCTGCTTTTGTCTACCTGTCTATTAAATTTGATACAGAGGAGTGCTGTTACACATGCTGATATTGTGCATCTTAATATCTATCCCCCAACACTATTGTCTTGTATGCATACTCCCAGTACTTGTAAAAAAAAAAAAAAGCCCCCCCCGCATTACAATCTGTGCTGATCATAGTTCTACTAAACGACTCTTTGAAAGATGTTATACCATTTCTAATTGTACCTTCTGATAACTGAACGTGTTCCATTGGTGTGAATACTCAACATTTCATACATTTTATATTGGCTACTTGTTCCAGTTTTATTTGCATCTCTGTAATTGTTTTAAGGTGCTTTCCAGGCAGTATTTGTTGGAGCAACTGTTTTGCTCTAGTGTAAGTGTACAATACATGAATGTCATTGCCCTGCTGGCATTGTGTATGGTGGAAGAAATGGTGTTTGTATAGGTATATGCATTTCCACTCTGAGGCAATGGTGACAGCTGGACTGGGTGTGGTGGTTTACTTTACCTTTATAGCAGTGTCAGAAGGACTTCAGGAAGTTTTGTGTGGGACTGGTTGCTTACTTTCTTAAAGGGGAGTTTAGTCTGGCAGTGCTTTACATTGCACAGAATGTGAGGCTGTTCTTTCTCGGACGTATATTTCTAAATTTGGAATTCTGAGCTGTCATTTTTATGAGTTTAGTGTAAAAATAATTAATGGAGCTTTCCGAGAATCCCTTGGAAAACTTATACTGCACAGAGAGTGGACAGATGTGCAAACTGTAGTCTGGCAGGGTCTCTACTTTCTTATGGTTTCATTGTGCTTTGTACAGTAAGCTATTTTCCATTTGTTTTCTTTTCCTCTCTTTATATATATATATATATATATATATATATATATATATATATATATATATATATATAAAATAAATATAAATGATAAAATGCTGGAGCTCTGATCCCTGTAGGCTTGGTCATCTGAAAGGGTACTTTTAACTGTAGAATCTTACTTGATATATTTTCTTTTCTTACCAATGTATAACCGACATTGTCTTTTTACCCATGTTCTATGTCTTCTTTTACCTGGAGTGTTTTTATTAATTTCTTGTTATATTACTATGCTCAGCATACATGATGTAACCTGTTTTGTGTATTATGCTGGATGTATTGTATTTGTATAACTTGATGGAGCTTTTCTCCCTGCTCCGCTGAAAATGGACCTGGTCCGGTCGGAATTTCCCAGTTAACAAATGTAAAATAAAATTAAAAAAAAATAAATAAATAAAAAAAAAATATATATATATATATATATATATATATATATATATATATATATATATATATATATAATGTGTGTATTTTTTTTTATTATTCTTACAGTAAGCTTTGATTTCATTATGAATCTGATCCAATCCACTCACTTGTGTGAAGGCAAGCAATAGAGGACCTATGTTTTTTAAGTTGCAAAGGGTTTGTAGATGGTAGGCCAGCTGCATATGTAGAAAGTCTATGTCAAAAGATTTATTGTATTGACAGAACATGGGAATTAATTTGTGGATAAGTCTTAAACTACAGTGAGGACTAGTTATTTAAAAAAAAAAAAAAAAAAAAAAAAAAAAATAGTTCCACAGAATTTAAGGTTGCATAAGTGCCATGTTCTGGGTACTGCAAGCAAGACTCTGCAATTAAATGTAAGACTTTAAAACTGGCTGCTGAAGTCCAGTGCATGGACTTGTAGGGAATTGTAGCAATTATTGCTTCACTGTCTTACAAAGGCAAAAAAGAAAATATTTGAGATAGCCTTTAGGGTTACCACCTGTCCCTCTTTAAATCAGGAAGTCCCTATATGGACAGTTGTGTCCTATACAAGAAACATGAAAAATGGCAAGTCGTCTGAGATTTTAGGGCAGAATTTATTTTACGTTTAGTTTCCTCTAATGGTTATGAAAAAGGATTATTTTCTATCTGAAGCACATTATTATGTGAAACAACAGGCGTAACTAAAATTCTACCACAGTGAACTTTTATTTAGGAAAGAGGTGACTTCTAGTACTTTGCAGTGGTTATGAGTATGGCTCATCCTGTAAAACCTCATGTTTCAATACGACGTGTCCCACTTTGAGGATGTGAAAGGGTGAGCAATCTTGATAACCTTTAACACCGTGTTTGCAGAAGGGCCTGGCTTACAGTTTGCACAATTTCTAGATAGAATATTTGAATTCATAGTCATAGTTGCAGTCCTTTCTCCAGTACTGCAAGAGTCCATACTAGACCCCCCCCCCCCCTTACTTTTTAAATGTCATCAGCTCACTTGTATTGGACCTCACTGGCTTTTAGGCAAGGCTTTGCTTTGATTACTTTGAATTTATTAGGACTCTTAAAAAACAAAAAAAGACTTCTGCTTCTTAGAAGAAAATCGGGTTGCAACTTGAACAGGACCTTGCTGCCTAAACTGATTCACTGTATTGTAAATCTCCATCTCACTTTGAAAAAGACTAAGACGCTGTACAGAACTATTTGAGGTTAAACTCAATATCTGTTAAATGTGGGCCTTTTGGGATTTGTTCCTCCAAATAATTGTGTCCTGTGGATTTATTCTCCCCTTTCACTTTTTTGCCCACCAGAGTCAAATAAAACCCAATGTTAACATGCAAATATGTAGGTGTAACAGAATCCATGCATATCTATCCAGGGGGGGGGGGGTAAGGCATGTGTCAGTAAAGGTGTACTGATACTGCAGTTAGTTTGGCCTACATACCAACTGTTGCTTTATTTATTCTAATGGTGTGCATGACCTAATAGATTCTCACCAGTAGAATCTTTTGGTTTGTTACTAATCCCCTACTGCTCCTGTACTAAACACTATTCACAGAGTCTTAATTCGTGAGTCTTGTGTTTAGGCCATAGGGGCTTTGAAAAACGCAGTCACCTCTTAAGTATGTTTTTATTTCTTGTCACCAACCTATAAATGTATACTTAAACTGTTCCAAATAATCAGCCTTTCTTATTTTAATGACTAACTTAATCTATTCTAGGTGTAGATTGTCATGTATCTGTCTTATTTTACGGTATTATTTATAGAAACAGATAACCAAGCTTCACTATGTCTGCATGTTTTTAAAGGGTAAATTAAATCAAGTTATATCATGACCATAAAGAGCTCATCATTAAAAACTCAGTAACCCAAGCATAATTCTCCCCTAATAAAACTATCATTTAAACAGAAAAGTCCAGCTCAAGCACATTCTGCACAATCCCTGGTTAGGCCTGAAATGATGTGTTCAGTAAATGTATGTTGCAGAGATGTGAGGTTGCTTATTTCTCTTGAGTTGCATACATAAAATACCGCATTTCATTCAAAAATTGGCATTTTATAGTTTTATACAATTCTGCAAGCATTGCTTGGTCTTCCGTGCTTATAGTTTCATAAAACAGCACTAATTGACTGTTTTATTTTATCTATTGTTGCATTATCATTAAATGACATGTTGTTTATTATTATTATTATTCTTACCCAAGGTTGTTTACACTACCTTCTGGGTTTCACTACTGAATTTGGATGATTCCCTGTTTTGATTTTTTCAAATATTGTGACTTTGCATGTCTGTGTTCGGAAATTTAGCCTCAAATTCTTTGGAATAGCTGGATGCTACCTTTTAATCTGAGAGCAGAATAGCTGGTTTGCACCATCATTTTTTTTTTTTTTGTTTTGTTTTTTTCTTCTATGTGATTTTGGCCCCCGTACCTGCTGCCGGCCTTCAAGTTTTCCCAAGTGGAACATGAGCCTGATTCCAAGACTCTCAGGGTAAGTGACTTACTCTGGTGCATTCACTGGCAATGAGAGCAGGTCTTTGGGAATCTTGCTACCAGTGTAAGCCTGTTTATAGATGGATATTATACTGAAGTAAATCACTTACATAAAGAGCAAGTGTTTCGGAATTGGGGCAGGCTTACACCACAGGAAATCGCTTACACCAGAGTAATTTTTTTTTCAAATATAATTTTTTTATTAGTTTTGCAAGATTTATAACAGAAAAAAAAACAAACATATCAAGACACAACATAATACATTACATACAATTATCAGCCTTGCTATACAAAAGGATTGGAACCATGTAACAAGCAGACATATTCCATCATAGCAAGGCGATAAAAAAAGAAAATAAAAATAAAATGAAAATAAAAGGTTATAAAGGAAATAATTCTATCCTAAACACTTAGCTGTATCAAAAACATGAACCTTAGGGATAGAAAGTAGTGAAGAGACCCCCTTATAAGAAACTAATGTGGTACAAGAAAAGATATAATTTGTCCATATTTAACAGGAGAATTAGTGATGGTTAGAGGAAAGAATGTAAGTTTGATTAATGGGTAGAATAAAGAAGAAAAAGGGGGTGTATTGTGAGAGAACACTATTCACAATATTTACAACTTGGATGCCTTAACAAATGTGTAAAGGGACATCATACTAGTGTGATTGACAATAGATTACCATCAGCATTAATTTGTTATAGGACTGAAAAGTACAAACACAAAGGTCTTCACAGATTCTGTTAATAGTAGTGATTATTGTATGACAATTATTTTGATTGAATTAAGTCAGAGACTGCACCAGTATTTCTGGAAAAAGTCTTTTTTTTCTTTTTACTATTGGAGCAAAATTTATGTGCATATATACTTCATTGCTATAGTTTTAAAATTCTCTCAATAGATTACTGAGGAATTTACCCAGTTCTTGGCTATAAAGTATTTGAGAAGAGCACACACGGTTATTAAGATGCGTCTTCGAAGACCTGTTATAGGTTTAGGAATAATATTCAGGATTGTGGTTTGCCAGGAAAAGGAGGTCTTCTCGTACCCCAATTTTTTCCAATTGAGCTCTAAGAGAGCACCATAATTTATATATATTTTTGCAACTCCAAAAGATGTGGAGTAAATCTGCATGCTGGAGGGAACAAAAAGGACATGTTAGGTTTTTGTTGTATCCAAATTTTAATAGAACCGCAGTAGTATAGTAGGAGTTATTACTGATCATAAGTTGAGTATAAATCAAATTCTCGAAAGGGGTTAGATTAAGGGTATTCCGAATAGCTTCATATTTGGACACAGTAGAAATTTCACCTTGAATTTCATCCCAGTAATTGGAATATGAGTGATTGTTGATATTTGAACACTAGAGTAAATTTGTGTTCATTGATGCAACAGATTTGTGAAAAACAGTAAAGAGATCAAGAAACCTTGACCTGTTTGGAAAAAGAAGCATCTGAGGAAGTGCTAAAATATAAACAACAAAACCAACAGATATTTGAAAAGTATAAAAAAGAAATCTGGACACAGGGGAAAAAAGAGAGATTTGATATGGTGCAATATTTATGCAAAGGAAAAAGCCAAATTAATCAATGTGAAGAAGGCACCCCCAGAGATATTTGAAGAGAAATACAGGCAAAGGCATCCAGATATGGAAAATGTCACAATTAAAAAAATCACAAAGATGGAATGTAGAAAAGAAGATTAGTAAAGCAGAAGTTAAAAAAAAAATAGAAGTTGAAGTTATGGAGTGCCTGCGAAGTGAAGGATTTGATGTAGAAGGCCTAGCACAGGTTACATCACAACAGATTGGAGTGAGTCCCCAAAGTAGGGAGAAACAGGAAGATCAGGAAACAACTGAAGAAGACATATGGACATGGGAAAGAAAGAGATTTAATATTGTATAATATTTATGCAAATGAGAAAACAAAGCTAACCAGTACAAAAAGAACAGCACCAAAGATATTTGAAGAGAAATACAGGCAGAGGAAGCCAGACATGGACAACTTTACAGTCTAAAAATAAGATGACAAAGAGGAAAAGTAGAAAAGGAGATTAGTAATGGGGAAGTTAAAGAAATAGAAACTGAGGTCATGGAGTACCTGCAAAGTAAAGGATTCAGTGTAGAAAATGTAATTCAAAAAGCACCACAACAGAATAGAGTAATGGATGTCCAAATTAAGGGGAAATCAGTGGAACGGGAAGCAATTGGTCAGGTGCCATATGAAGATCGTTTGGAGACTTCCACAGGAAACCAGTTTAAACATTCACTTGAAGCTAGACAGCAAGGGAAGGAGCAGGAAACATTGGAAACTCTGATGCAGTCAATGTTGAGGAGTTATAGGCCATTGAGTTCCCATACGATAGAGCAACAGATGGCACGGGATGAAGTTGAAAAGAATGTGCCACAGGAAGATGCTATAGAATCTTCTGTAGAATGCCCACAGAAATTGGAAAACAAGGGATGTGCCCTTAGTTTGGAAGAAAATGAGCTAAGAGAAGAGTTCCTTGATTTAATAGACATAGCTATATCAATATCAATGAAAGGAATAGACTGCAGAAGGTTAATAAAAGCCAAAAAGTCAGAAGTTTGATAAAACAAATGAGCACAGTAATTAGGACTGTTCATAGAGACCCATGTGATATAACGGAAGTAAACAGGATATATTACTGTGCAGCTAAATTAACTGATAAATTCTGCCACAAGAACACTGGATAGTGAGAGGAAGGAAGGGGAGAAATCGAGTGCCATCATGGAAATATTGAATAGAAAAAACTATAAAGCAGTTAAGACAAGAAGTGTCACTGTTAGAAAATTATAGAAAAGGGAAATAGATCAACAAAAATACTAAGAAAAACAGATGTGATAAAAGCAATGAGCAATATTAGAATAGACCAGGATCTGTCATGCACTGCTGTAAATAAACTAAAAATTAGAGCACAGGTGGAAAGACTTAGATAAGAAAAAAATATAAAGGAAAAGTACAAAATTAGCAATTTATTGATGATCCAAAAAAGTTTTGTTGAGAATTGGGAAATAAGGGAAAAGGAATTGAAAGACTGCCAAAAAAAGAAGAAATAGATACATTTTGGAGAAGTATCTATGAAGATCCTGTGGAACATAACAAAGATGCTAAATGGATAGAAGAATTTAAAGAAAGAATAAGAGGTTCAAAGATACAGGATATGAAATGGGATGAAGTAACAGCCAGAGAGACTGAAACAAAGTTAAGAAAAGCCTCTAACTGGAAAACCCCAGGCCCAGATGCAGTACCTAATTTTTGGCTGAAAGTGTCAACATCATTGCACGAAGATTTAGCTATGAGTAAGAACTATTTATATGCACACCCTGAACAGACACCAAACTGGTTAACAACAGGAAAAACAATGCTCCTACTTAAGAGTGAACCTGCAAGCTACCCTAAACATTATAAACCAATAACTTGCCTTCTGAAACGTATAAATTATACATGGGAATTGATGCTGACAGAGTTTATAGTAATTTAGAAGAAAACTCAATTGTGGCAGTAGAACAAAAGCGCAATAAAAGAAAGTCATACGGAACAAAGGATCATTTGTTAAATAAAGTCAGTGGAGAACTGTAAAAAGGGGAAGAATCTAAGTATGGCATGGATTGACTACAGAAAAGCATTTGATAGTATCCCTCATTCATGGATAAGAGTGATTAAAATTGTATAAGATACACCCTACACTGATCGGCTACATTACAATGACCATGAAACAGTGGCAGACCACTTTGCAATTAAGCCATGATAAAGGACAAATTATTATCCCAGGGTAAAAATTGAAAGGGAGATATTCCAGGGTTACTGTCTGTCACCGCTGCTATTCTGGCTTGCCCTTAACCCATTAAGCTGTCTACTTAACAGCTTAGGCCATAGCTATAATTTGGCTCCTAGAAAACAAAAGTGTAAAGACTTCTCATCTTCTCTTTGTTGATTTAAAACTGTATAGCTCATCAGATGAGGAACTGAAAGCACAACTGCAAGTTGTCAAAACTTTTTCAGATATAAGAATGTCATTTGGTCTTGATAAATGTGCAAAAGCAACCTTTAAAGCAGGAAAACATTAGTTTAGGACAAGAATGAGCAAGAGGGAGTGTATAAATACTTGGGAATTGATGAAGGATCAACAATAAAACACAAACAAACATGAATAAAACTTAGGAAGGAATATTTCAGAAAACTTAAATTAATCCTGAAAACAGCGCTAACATCTAGGAACAAATAACCAATTTTCTCTTCCTGTCCTAACTTACAGTTTTGGAATGATTGACTGGCCCCAAAATGTGTTGGATAGATTAGGTAGAAAAACAAGTAGGATGCTTCATGCTCACCAAATGATTTATAAAAATCAGTACATACCAAGATTATATATTCCCCGTTCTGAAGATGGGATGGGCCTCCTTGAAATTGATTATATGTATAGATCTGTAATCGTGGGACTCCACCCATATCTGCTGACCTCCCAAAACCCAAACGCAGTTAAAGTTTTGAAACACGAGGAGAATAAATCTAAGGTGACTTCTCTGCTTAATCTAGTAGAAGCATATCGGCGTCAAGCAGGAATGGAAATCAAACCAGAAGTGGATAAAAATCAGGCAGCAACTGAATGTTCCAAAAAACAAAAGAAATAATACAAATAAGGTGAAAGACCAGATGAGAAGGCAAGAAGTGTGGAAAAAGCGTAAATATTAGTTGCAAGTATAAGAACCTCATGTTGATGAGGAACGAATGCAGGAATGGTTAAAGAGAGGGAAATTCAAACCAAGAGATGAAAGGTTAATATTGGCAGCCCAAGACAGTGGTACACATTAGTTTACAAAGTCCATTGAACATGTGGGAGAAACAGACAAATGTAGGTTTTGTAAAACTGAATTGGAAACAGTTGCACACCTTGTTACAGGTTGCAACATACTAATGGCAGAAGGACTGTATATTGAAAGGCATAGTAATGTGGCAAGATTGTTGCACTGAGGCTGCACAAACATTATGATATTGAAGTGGCTGAAAAACACTGGAAACATGAGCCATAAAGCGTCATAGAAATGATGAAGTTTATATCACATGGGATCACCCATTACCAACAGTTCAAAAGATAGATGCTAGAAAAACGGATATAGTAGTTCAAGAAAAGAAGGCAAGAGTAGCATTGATCATTGAAATCACCACACCCAGTGACTACAGTGTCTTGCGTACAGAGAGACATAAAATCATAAAATATCAGGATCTGCAGGCAGAAACGAGAGCAATGTGGAAGAAAGATACCCTGACAGTCCCAATAGTAGTAGGAGCAATGGGTCTTATAAAAAAGAATCTACAATTGTATTTAGATATGTTACCAATCCATGTAACTCCATACGAATTGCAGGAGTCGTTGTTAGTTGGGCACATTGCGGGTGCTCCGAAGAGCACTTTGGCTGACATCAAAGATTGAAATAATACTAATTTCATGAACTTTATTCATACTTTGACTTAGGAATGGGGTCCCTTCCCATCGTTGGTATTAGAAACCCAAAAGACTTGGAGAAATAAAAAAAGAGTAAATCACTTAGACTTTTAGAATCTGGCCTCATGTCTCATTTGTTCCCCTACCGTTGAATTTCAGTTAACATGAGAGCAAGAATTATGTAGAAGGGCAATCATTCAGACAGCCGTCATGGTGCTTTATGCTGGCATCCCAAAAATGAGGGAATTATTTTTGATGACCTAACCCTCCCCTTTGTAGGGGGATGTGTGGTGCTGATTGACACTCATGCTCAGAATGCTTTTCCCTTGTAAATGCACACCTCTGAACACTCATGTTGAAGGCTTCCCACTAGGCAGTAGCTTGGTGAATCCAATGCCCCTGTGAACAATCTGTAGCAGTGCATTGCTTACTCCGCTGTCTCCACAGGATTAAGAAACCCATCCATCCTTGCCATTTCTGTCAAGTGCCTGAGCTTCCAATCCACTTGGGCTTTATCCCTGTACACCACTAAAGCTGTACTCTGCTCCTTCATTACTGAACTCCATATTCATGGTCATTGTCTGCCTCTGCCATTTAAGCTTAAATTCAAACAGTTTGAACTCCCCTGTCATGTTTCACAAAAGATTTGCAGTTACTTTGTCAGGTCTCAAAATAATAAACCTTGTTCCACTGACCTTACATTATCTTTCTTGCATTCTGTTTGTGGAATTGGCTGCCTCAGTTTTGAGGTGTCAATTCTATGGCAAGGCAAGGCTTACACAGATGCAGGATTAAAAGTCTGCAAACATAACAGCGATCTGACACAGGGAATAAAGTGACACATATCAGCAACTAATCAGGAAAGCAAAGCAAATCCATTTTACCAAATTAAAACATTTTCACATTCACAATCTATAAGTGGTAGTGTAGAAAACAGGTGATACAAACAGAAGTTACTGAAGTAATGAATACCAGAGATTACTTCAAATAAATTTGCAGACATAGTAAACAATCGGATGTACCTCTTACTGCATTTTTAGGAAACTGAACTATGAGCAGTTTAATTTCCTGCCAGCCCACACCATCTGTAAAGAAACTTCACTCAGTGATCATTATGGCTTATCTTATCCCAGTTATTCTTATTGGGGTAGTATATAATTATTGACCATGGGATGGGTAAGGCCAGTGTATAACAGGATGGGATAGGTTATTTCAAGCACTGAAAGGAAGATTGGCTAGGCTTAAAATGGACAGCAAAGGCCACTAGCCCTAGTACTTTTATATGAACCTATAATTGTCAGATAGCCTTAGCAGATGTAACTTAATCACACCTATGAGGCACAGATTCAGGTCAGGTCACAGCACTCGTATTGCCTGTAATTCCAACAGACAAAAGGCTCCTTCACCACAATACTCTGTTCTAGAGTTCTTCAAGGCCTTTAACATCTTTACCCTGTGCTGTTCTCCAGGCTACAGTCTGAAGACTTATTTGATATTACTACTCTGGTTTACTGTCTACACAACAAGAACACACAACTGTAGCATGGCAAAGCTTAATGTTTTCCAGGTGTTCTAACATTCCAGAATCCCAGGGATTTGTAGTTGGCCCCCTGCTATTTACTATCTTCTCCAATAACATGCATAGACAGACTTAATGTAGAGTCAGATGATTCAGTTGCAATCCATGCTGCTAAAGACCCAAAAGACTATTACTTGACCTACTGACTTACAAAATTCTTTCAACCTACTTATAAGTCACATAAAAGTTAAACATCTAATATTTGACACACAACTGTAGCATGGCAAAGCTTAATGATTTCCAAGTATTCATCTAACATACCAGTACCCCACGAAACAGAGTGCAGGTAGCCAAAGAAAAACTGCAAAGCTTCTGTAACTCCTTTTGAAGACGTGTTTAATGAAAAAAACGAACTACACAGACCATAACATGATATCCAAAACAATTATTTTTGTGAAGGAAAAATTCCACAGTTACGTATGAAACATGCAGTTAAGGAAAATAATTACAGTGCAGCAGTTTGAACAATTACAATGCAGTGTAGGAAAAGATAATATATGTAAGATTTATGTATGTAAAATGTATGTACAGTTTTGCACAGTCACATTTTATAGCTCAGTGTTTTCAAATGAAATGCCGATAATGCATGTGCAGAACATGCAAGCCATGCAAGTTCTTAGCCAATATCCCTAAACAGATTTCATTTATATTCACTGTTTAGGTGCCATCAATGTTTTTCTTGTGTAGCAAACTCAGTGTTCTGATTTCTTTGGGTAGGTCGTTCCAAATTGAGGTTCTAAGTGTAAGAAGGCTTTTTCACCTGTAGTACTTTTGAATAGTGGGCAGCTACCAAGGATGTCATTATCCTGGGTATTTCTTAGGAGGGTAACTTGGTTCCCTAAGAGGTAGTCTGGTTCTTAGAGGTGGGTATGTCTTACTATTTTAAAGAGAAAGCACTCAAAAGGAGGAAGCCCTATTGAACATAGAGAGCCAGCTGATACCCTTTGAGGTCAGAGTGACGTGTGGGAATCGACATGCATCACAAATCTGAGGATCCTATGCTCAACAAATGTAGTCATTGGGTATTATATGAAGAGTGTAAAGCTGGTAAGCTATGGCAGTTCTAGCTTTTGGAGATAACAGGTGTGAGTTCTTATAACAGAGTTTTTACAAGAGTACTTTTTTAGTGATATTATAGATATGTGTTATAAATAAAAGTCAAAGGTTAAGTGCCTAAGTGTTTGTATTCAGATACAAAAGGTATAATGTCAACACATGGTTCTTTAAACAGTCTGGGTTGTAGGTTTGCTGTCTTATGGGGAGTAGTAAATCAAATTAAGTTTATTTTCTTTGGATTGATGAAAAGTTTGTTATAAGCAGACCACTGGCATACTTGGGCAAACCTTGCTTGGAGCCAAGTTTATAAATTGCTGATGAACTTGTTAGATTCCAGAAGTAGAATGTCATCAGCATATACGGTCAGATCAGGTGCCGAAAGTCCAATTTTTACATCATTAATGAAGAGAAAAAGGAATAGTGGACCTAGCACTGTGCCCTGGTGAACTCCTATGTTGTTGTGGCCTTTGGATGAGGAATGGTTACAGAAGAAGACTTGGACAATAAATTGTATATGTTCTTTGCAAGTGGGAAGGGAAAGTATGGCCATTTTCAAACAGACTGTTATAAATAGCTGCCCTACTATATCATGTTCTCTTATGCCTCCAAAGGTAAAAAAAAATGCAGGGAGTGGTAGAGGCCGTAGTGCAAGAAGTGTGGTTATTTTGTGGCCTTTCTCAACAGGGGTGACTACCAAGTCTGTATCAAAGATGCATTGCCATCTGCCTGTACCTTTTCCACATATTACTAACTCATATCTTCCAGGGCTAGGGATGGTTTTCTGTGGCCATTCTGTAGGGTATGTTACAGCCTGACCTTTCCTTTCTTACCACCTCCTTGTCATCATGAGCTCTAGAATTTATACAGTGTTCATGACTCCTGCACTGGTGACCTAAATTAAAAACATGCTCACTTTTGTAGCCATTTGCCATAACAGTAAACTTTTGAGTAGATCACTGTTGGTGACTCCATCTTCATATTCTAGTTTTGGGCATCTTGTGCTGGGAGGGGGTACCCTATCCTTATGCTTCCCTGTTTCCACCTTCCTTTACTGGTTTTCAGACGTGCTCACATCTAAGCAGATTTTGGGGCAGGGATCTTTTTCTTTACATTTTCCATACTAATTCAGCTTTTACTCAGGTGGTCACCTTCTCTTTCCTTCTGGGATTTAAATCAGGACCTTGCTTAGCTTACAAGGTAAATGCCATTTTGATTCTTGGGCAAGAAATATCTAGAATGGCATGGACAGTTGCCCGTTTTATACAAGGAGTGTCCTTACATCTCAGATGGAAGGCAGTCCACCATGTCTGGTTTTGGAAACTGGATCAGATGTCAGTTCATCTGCAGTCTCAGTAGCCAGGACTACTGTAACAATAATCTACTTGAATATCTACGTAAGTTATTGTACAACTACTCTGCCAAGCTCCAGGATACATAAGACGGAATATGTACACATTTCATAATGATCCTGGATCCTGAATTCTTATGTCTCTTATTTCAGACTATCACCGGAGGTTACTTGGCTATTATTTAAAAGGGGGAAGAGTTTTAAAACTAGTCCGTAACTTGTAACAGAAATTATAGCTAAATGTGGCTTGGAAAAGATAAACATTAAGTGGCAGATGAAGTGAAGAAATATATAGTAAATCTTTGGAAATGCAGCATGAAAAAATATATAGTAAATCTCTGGAAACTGAGCATAAAAACTATAAATAAAGAGGGAAGATTGAAGGCTTTCAAAAGTATGCCCTTTGCAGATGCTTTAAGGGTAGAAAGTAAAGTGGAAGTAATTAAAAAGGAAATAAGTGATATTTTAGGTAAGACGTATAACTTCCTGAAAGGGCTGCTAAAAGAACATTTTTCATAAGTATCCTGAGTAGGGCGGCCACGGTGGTGCAGTGGTTAGCATTGCCGCCTCACAGCAAGAGGTTCTCCGGTTCGATCCTCGGCTGGGGTGCCTTCTGTGCGGAGTCTGCATGTCCTCCCTGTGGTCGCGTGGGTTTCCTCCGGGTGCTCCGGTTTCCTCCCACATCCCAAAGACATGCTGTAGGTGGATTGGACACTCTAAATTGGCCCTAGGTGTGCGTGTGAGTGTGCCTTCTGTGGAAGGTTGGGCGCCGGGCTGGCAACTCGACACTGTAAAACTCCACTGCCAATCAATGTGCGGACAAGGTGATCCGCTGTGGCGACCCCTAACCGGGAAAAGCCGAAAGGAGAAGAAGAAGAAGATCCTGAGTATCTGATTCCTATAACAGTGCATTTGTGACAGCAGGTTCACAAATAATCACTTCCAGTTTCATTTCAGGTTTGTGAGCCCTATAATTACAGATCAAGTAGTGATGGTATAGAAATCTTGAGATTATTATTAAGTTTTATATATGGTGATTCAAGTTGTTGAGGAGCATTTGTGAGAAGTGGGAATGCCATAGGCAGATGAGGATTAGGCAAATGAATTAACTCCCATGCATGCAGAAGAATTCCAAGAAATTAATATATGGCAGGATGTGGGTAAAACCTTGGGAAATGTTTGCTGTACATAACAAATTTTTGTCAGTAAAGACGAGGTGGTTCAGTATTTAGTGGTGGTTTAAGGAAGTTGTTACTACAAGATGAATATGCCAGTGGAAGAAATGAGCGATTGTAGTAGTATTTTCAAAGGAAATCGAAACAGTTTGAGCCATCCTACTATTAAGCTTTAGCTGTACTCGGTTATGGCTATAAGTATGTAGTTGTTTTGGACTTCTTACTTGGGATTCTGGGGATCTGAACTGATGGCTTTGTTTCATTAGGAAGTGTGATATCTTTTTTGAGATCTTCATACTTTTGTGTCTTACTGGACCTGTGGTTAATCTTTAAATGTCTTGGGATCTTCTCTGAAACTTTGGTCAGTGGTATTGCGACACTGAACATCATTTGTGCATGCTATTTCTGGAGCACGTTTATTGGAATGTGTTGCAGGCTGCAGATTGTATGACAAACTATGGACTAACTATACTTCTGGGCTCTAATAACTGAGTTTATTCAATCAGGTTAGACTGTTCCAGTTTGATTTTAGAGGAGTAGCACGCCAGCCTGGGGCAAGAGTCTCCTAATTACCATCTGCTCATGTTGCATACTTTATTAGCTTTTGCACATTCTTTTAATAGTCATTTGGTATTATGGTCTCATAAGATATGCATTTGGTCTAATCTTATTTTATACAATTTATGACTGCTGCTAATTTTTGCAGTTTTCTTTTAACTGTACTCCACCATTTTTATGATGTCTTTTAAGTCAGGTTGCTCACTTGCATATTGTTAACATCTTTTACTCCATTAGTATCGTATGTTAAATAATATCCTTATTGTACTGCCAGTTATCTACAAATGTACACATTGTTTACACTTACAGACTATATTTACACTTTTAAACTAAGTTTTAGTTAATAAACCATGCTTTTCTATTTTTTTCCTCATGAGTGCATTACATTTTTTTTCTTGATCACTGATTTTAAGTTTTTAACCCAATGATTTATTTTTCAACTTTTTGCTCATTTTCCCCATTCCTGAGTAAGCTCCCTTTATAACAAGGAATGATTGCTGGCACACCCTTTTGAATCTGGATGATTCCTACTTGAGACTTTGTAAGGCATATAAAAAGCCTGGTCTATAGAAAAAGCACAGAGCTTGCCATTGTTTTTATATTCATGAGGTCCCGGTGTGTGTAGGTTACAGCCTGTCCTGCTCTGCCTTTGTGTTCGGCATGAGGTGAAACCAAGAAGACCTACATCTACTTTAGCTGTCTGTGACGTACCTCTGCCTTCCACTGTACACCTGGGATAGGTTGGTGGAACCTGCTCTACTGTAGCCTTTGCTAGCATCCTATATTCTAATGCCAGATCTGTGCATGATAGGCTAGGTGTCCTATCCAACTTGCTGCATGATTCTGATTTAGTGTTTGTGATGGAAACTTTGCTGAACAATAATTTTGATCTCATCCTAGCGACTGTTATCTCCGATGATTTTGAAGTATAGAGGACCATAGACTGATGCAGGGGTTGGATTGAGTTAGCAAGAAACCTAAAGCTGGAGTTAACTTCTTAAGTTGTCAATGTATCAAGCCTGGCTAACTCGAATGTGTAAAAATCTGTTAACCAGTTTACTGTGTAATTTAATTTAATCCTGACTTGTGCTCAGGACTAACTTTAACCTGTGGAACTTGTTTAACTTGCTTATTTATGTAATCTCTGTAAATAATCTGTTTGTAATATGTAATGCTGGTATTATGTAATGCTGTATCTGCTTACCCTTGGAGCTTTTCTCCCCGGGCCTCCACTGAAAATGGACATGCATCCAGTCGGACTATCCCGGTCAACAAATGTAAAATAAAAATAAATAAATAAAGTTCCCATGCAATAAGAATAAACTGTGATTACTATCTCATCTATCTTCCAACTAGGAGAGTAAGGATGTTACTTTAGGAGTTTACTGATGACCGTGTGTTATGTGGTCATCTCACCCAGATAGCTGGTTCTAGGTAACTTCAAGCTCAGTAAGGAATTATTTTATTTCATAAAAAAATCCTCGGTTTAAAGGATAACAACAGGATTCTGTTATTAAGTGCTTAACGTCTCTGTCCCTTTTCTCTCAATTTATAGCCCCCTCTATGAATAAACAACAGTACAGCATTTAAAATATTTTAAATTGACTGATGTTTTTAGTGTTTCACTGTTGCAGTCATTACATTTGGGTAATCTGCTGACAGGTTGCCCTCAGTCGGCCTGAATAACAAAGTCTTGGGCCCTGTGTCGGTTGCTGTCTCCTCTTCCTTAACGTCAGGGGTATAAAACATGCAGCCGACGCCATTTTATTCAGTCTTTCTTGCCGCGCGGTGCACGAAACAGAAGCAGTTCGCAAGTGCCGGTTGGCCGACTCCTGAAATTTTCGCATTTGAGTTTCAGAACCGAAGTCTTCAACTAAAGCTAAGTACCCCATTAGGGGAAACTTTTTCTTGCTCCTTACCGATGTCAGTAAAAGTTAATTGCTTTACTTGTGGGAAGCAAATACCTCATAAGGATTTTCATTTGTACTGTATTCCTTGCCTAGGCCCAGATCATAACGTGCCTTGCTGTCGGTTTTATGCTAGATTTACCCAACGCACTATTAAGCGTCAGTATATTTTTGCTTCAAAATGTTTTGGATACAGATTTAATTACCATGAAATGTCGTCGGTTAGCAATCAGACTACTGGAGGTCACAAAAAATGCAAAGAAAAAGACAGAGACTGTCGAGGTCCAAAACCAATGACGAAACATCTCCTAAGCCAGTCGCCGGTATTCGGTGAGGCACTTTCGCAGCCCCTGATGCTCACTACTTTTGAGTTGCAGGCCTCTACCGAGACCCAAGCGGAGTCCAGTATGTTGCGAGATTCTCAGAGTATTGAACCCTCGGATGTCTCTCCCTTGGATGGGTCCGGAGCCACTGAGGGTTTTTTCTGGCCTCAGCATTTTTACATAAAACCAATGCCAACTTCAAAAACAAGATCAAAAACAGTTTCTAAGTTTAAAAGACCAACCCATGAGCCACATGCTCAGGCCCCTATGCCTAGAAAACAGATAATCAAAATGGCTGATGACTTAATTACCTTGATCAGGGGTTCCCAACCCCGCCCTGCTAAGAGGCCTAGGCAAGACACTGATTATGAATCTTCAGATCAGGTTTCCATTTCTTCTGATCAGGAATTTTCTATTCCTCCCTATGAAGATTCAGATGCAGAAGAATCCATCCCATCTGCATCTCCTCCTGAGGATTATTCTTTTGGTGAAACCTTGCATACTTTAAGGGAACATTTTCATTGGGAGAGTCAGGAATTCTCTGAATCAAAAAAGAGGCTTAGGGATTCCCTTCTACTTCCTCAGCATAGGCCTTTGGCTGTACCTCCTGTATTAGACATTGTTGATGATGTGTTTTTAGAACCAAGCATGGCTCCTGATTCCCTACCTCTGGCTCCTAGTAAGCCAGACAGATATGACAGGATTCCTGACTCCGATAAATTTCTATTCAAAAATTGTGCTGCTGATCCTGAGACTATATCACAGGGTCCCAAAGATGTAAAGGCTTCTAAAGCCAAAAATCCTACCCCCTCTGATAGATTCCAGGGCGCTGGATAGATGGGGAAAGAAGGTTTATACGTCTGCAGCCTTGGCAATTAGGGCCTTAAACTGCCAGTTTCATATGCTTAAATATCAACAGCATGTTATGGGCTTATTGAAACAGAAAATGATGTTAATTTCTGATTGTGTGGAAAATAAAGAATTACAGGAAATATTGCATGCAGCAGAACAGGTTGGAAAGCATACTTTGCAATGTGGTTTTGATTCCTTGGAGGCCTCTTGCAGGGCCACAGTTACTGGATCTGTGATTAGAAGGCATGCCTGGCTCAAGGAGCAAAATCTGCCTGATCATGTTAAAGCTAAATTGTTGGGATGCCCCTTTACAACATGATACTCTGTTTGGTAATAAGGTAGAAGAAGTTTTAAAGAAAATGGAAGACAAAACTAAATCTATGCAAACTGTAAAAGATTTCTTACAAGTGCAGCCACCCAGGTTCAGTAGGCACTGGCCTACTAAAAATTGGTCCTTTCCTGTGTCCAACAGAGCCTCTCAAGGCAAATCCAGGCACTCAAAAGGCTCTAGATACCAATCACAGGGTTCTTACAGGTCAAAGCAATGGGGTGCCTCCACCTCCAAATCTGGAGGAAACAAAGCACAACCCTACAGTAAGCAGTCTCAATGACTTCCCTCTACCTTCACCAAGCACTTATCTCTTGGCAGCCCCCTTGGGGGGAAAATTAGCACTTCATGCTCAAAATTGGCATTTATTTACCCAGGACAAGTGGGTATTAAACATAGTATCCCAGGGGTACAGATTTCCTTTCCATACTTTGCCAATTCCAAACGGTTGGCCAGATCTGCCACAAAATCAGTGGGCAGAGGCTCAAACAAGTTACATTGCTCATGGAGATGGGGGCTATTCAGCCAGTACCAGAACAGGAAAAAAGGCAAGGTTTTTATTCAAGGCTGTTCCTGGTACCCAGAAAAGACAATGCATGGCGTCCAATACTGGACTTATCGATTTTGAACACTTACCTGGACATTCCAAAATTCAAAATGCTGACTTTACAACAGCTACTGCCTATGCTGGGCAGGAACGCTTGGTTAGTGACTCTAGACTTAAAAGAGGCATACCTGCATATCACAGTAAGGGAATCGTGGAGAAGATACCTCTGCTTCAAGGCAGGTTTTTTGCACTACCAATTCTCTGCACTGCCCTTTGGCTTATCTACTGTGCCCAGGGTCTTTACAAAGTGCCTGGCACCAGTAATTGCATTTTGCAGACAAAGAAGCATACAAATTTATCCTTACCTGGACGACTGTCTCATTCAAGCAGAGAACAAGGACATTCTTCTTCAACATCTGGCATCTGTAAAAAGGCTTCTAACATGCCCAGGGTACACAAGAAATGAAAAGAAATCACAACTGGTACCCTCTCAAATAATTACATTCCTGGTTGCAAGCTTGAATACAACTGCCCAGATGGCTTACCTTATGCCAGACAAACAAAGGCAACTGACACCATACTTCAAACAGATGGCAACACAAATTCTGCAGGCTTTGGGGTTCATGGTATCCTGCATTCTACTAATTCCGTATGCAAGACTGCATATGAGGAAACTTCAGTGGTACCTAAAAAGTTTATGGAGTCAACATTGTCACAGTCTGGAAACTATGATTCCTTTCATTCCTTGCCTACAACAGGAGTTTCTTTGGTGGGCAGAGACATGTCACCAAAACAAGGGACTGTCATTCATTCTACCCCCTGCCACCCAAACCCTAACTACAGACGCATCAGACTATGCTTGGGGTGGCCCACCTGGTGGGGAGATGCATTTAGGGCATATGGAGCCCAAAACAAATGCATCTGCATATCAACCAGGAAAGAGATGCTAGCAGTTCAGAATGCTCTGACAGCCTTCTAGGACTTACTTCATCCAGGACAACTACTGATAAAGACGGACAACACCATGGTTATGTGGTACATAAACAAGCAGGGGGGTACACATTCCTACCCCCTTTGCAGACTAGCCATGGCATTGTGGAACACAGCCTTGACTTACCAAGTACATCTTCAAGCTCAATTCCTGCCAGGAAAACAAAATACTCTGGCAGATGGCCTAAGCAGAAATCTTATGGACCCGCACGAGTGGAAGCTGGATCCACAAATCTTCAGCATGATAACACAGAAATGGGGGAGCCCCAGACATAGATCTATTTGCCTCTCCCCAAAATTATCAACTGTACAAATTCTGCACAAGGACTTATCACAGACCAGCATGAAAAGTGGATGCCCTATCCTTCAGCTGGAAAAACCTTTCAGTCTATGCTTTTCCCCCTCTGCCTCTTTTCTCCAAGGTCTTACTAAAGGTCAGACAAGAAAAAACAAAAATGATCCTAATTGCTCCGGACTGGCCTCACCAGCACTGGTACCCAATCCTAAGGAATATGTCTCAATTCCCTCTTTGGTACTTTATCTCAGCAGAACAATCAAATTCTGCACACCCAGCTCCAAACTCTGAACCTTGCAGCATGACTGATCGTTGAATTATTCAAACAACACCGCTCAGTAAATCTGTGATGGATGTAATTTTGGAAGCTAGAAGGCCTAGTTCTAGAAAATCTTATGCTGATAAATGGAAGGGATTCTGTGCTTGGAACCAAGCACAAGGAACAGACGCAGCAAAACAAAATATTCCTTAGATTTTATAATACTTGATTGAGATGCTTGACAAGGGCCTATCTTTTTCTTCAATAAAGATCCATGCCTCTGCCATCTCAGTTCATTACAACATGGAGCCTCCCATCTTTTCTCATCCTCTGCTAAAACAGTATCTTAGAGGGGCCAAAAATATAAGGCCTTCCAGAAGATCAGCAACTCCTGCATGGGACCTCAATTTTCTGCTGGAAAAACTCACCCTGCCTCCTTTTGAACCAGCAGCTACTGCGGATATAAAATGTTAATCTTGGAAAACAGCTTTCATTTTGGCAATCACTTCAGCAAGAAGGGTTTCAGAACTACAGGCTGTCATGGCTGTGGAGTTTTTATTACATTTTACCTGGACAGGGTGTCACTCAGGACCAATCCTTCCTTTATGCTTAAGGTGGTATACAGTGTGGCTCTTAACCAAACTATTCACCTGCCAACATTTTACCCAAATCCGCAGAATAAGGGGGAGCGGATTCTGCATTCATTGGGCATACACAGACAACTAAGATTCTACTTAAACAGGACCAAGCCTCTAAGAAAGTCTGAGCAACTACTGGTGGCATTTGCTTCAAGATCAGAGGGGAAGGCTATATCAAATCAGACTATTTCTAAGTGGATAAGCCACTGCATTCATTTCTGCTACTTGCACCATGGTAAACCTGTGCCCAAGGGAATGAGGTCACATTCCACCAGGGCTGCCTCTACCTCAGCAGCCTTTCTCAGATGAGTTCCAACCAAAGACATTCTAGAAGCTGCTACTTGGAGCTCTGTGCATACCTTCACAAAGCATTATCATTTGCCTCTCTTCTCCAAATCCAGGGCAGGCTTTGCCACTGCAGTTCTGCAGGGCTTTATAGATACCCCTAATGCTATTTAGTTCCATCCTCCCATCCATAGCTTTGGGATTCTACCCAAATATAATTACTGCAACAGTGAAACACTGAAGAACATAGTACAGTTGTGTACACTTACCATAAATGTAGATGTTCGAGTATATTCACTGTTGCGGTCCGGGTTACCCACCCGCCATCTCCCTTTTCTAGAACTTCTCTTTCCTTCACTATATTCTACAGCCTTTGTGGTGTATTTGCTTTTAGATTAAGGTAAAGTTTATGTTGCTAAAAGTGCATTTATATATATATTGCTGTTTAGTTATATTTATATAAATATATATATATATATATATATATACAATTTATATATATCTATATATATATATATATATATCTATATATATATATATATATATATATATATATATATATATATATATATATATAATTTATATATATATATCTTATTTTTGCTCCCCATTTGGGGGGCACCTGACATCTGGGGCAAGAAAAACTGAATAAAATGGTGTCGGCTGCATGTTTTATACCCCTGACGACCTGACGTCATGAAAGAGAAGACGGCAACTGACGCAGAACCCAAGACTTTGTTATTCAGGCCAACTGAGGGCAACCTGCCAGCTGATGACCCAAATGTAATGACTGCAACAGTGAATACACTCGAACATCTACATTTATGGTAAATGTACACAACTGTACTTTACTGTACTGTGGTGGTTTCACTTTCAAAACACTTTTATCCTGCCCTGGAAAAGCTTGCTGCAGTCTCCAATTCATTGATTTCATCAAGGTCAATGAATACAGGTAGTTTTCTGACCAGTTCCCTCCCCAAACTGACATCACCACAACTGTCCTAAAAAGCTACCCATGCTGTGATGTCACAGCTCCCTGGTCCTTCCCTTACCCATACAGAAAGTAAAGGTTAGAACAAGGAAACAGTACATGATTCAAGTCTTCTGCTGTGAGCTGTCATTCACAGCAGGTAACCGCTCAAATCACCCTTAGCACTTTGACAGCTAGGGAAGTTAGGTGTAAAAAGGGATGAGATGAGTCAAAGTAGTACAGTTAAGGCTTCACAAAAGATTGCAGTTTAGCCATTCTAAAAAGAAGCAGCAGTAAAAAACACTTTAAAAGTCTGTTCTTTGGCATTTGCTCTGTTTGTATTTTAAGCAGTCATTGAATGGCATGAAATGTTACTTAAAACTAACGGACTGAAATACAGCAGTGTATGCATGTAAAATCAATGCAGTGACGGGAGCTTTAGGTAGAAAAAAAGCCTGTGTGATGTAATTTTTTACAGACAAGCACTGTATTATGGGATACCTAGAGGCAGACTACACAATCAGGATCACTTCAAGATGCTAGACCCATGTGGTTAGATTCAGAAGTTACATATAAAACATTTAATACACTGTAAATAGTCCCATAGTGGTGTTAAAATGTAGGAAACACCAAACCATGATGAAATAAACATGTTTTTTGAGTCTGTGGGTGTGGTTCTCCCTTAATGAAGGGATTTCGTTTTGCTGCAGTGGGCTCCTTTTCTGAACAATGTTTTGGCGACACACTGGACTTGATCTTTGTGCTTGGGGTCATTACCGCTGACTTTCTAGTGAAATTTGTGATTTGATCTGACCATTCTCATCTTTAGTTCATGATTGACATACCCAAGGTGGACCTCTTTCTCCATCTGATCTCTGTTTGGTACAGTGTAAGAATTTAAATATGCTCATCCTAGGCAATATGATCCCTGTGCTATACCAGAACCTTCAGAATGGTAGTGCTAAAGATACCAGGAGCTGACTGCTTACTTTGCTCACCTTGGCCATGGGAACCTTGGGTCAGTGCTGAACTTTGTGAGCTAATGAACCTTGAATGTAAGTTGGTGTGCAGATGCCGTAACTGGGGTTTATACAGTAGGCTGCTTCTTATCCGGCCTCTCTCTAACCAGCCATCAAATTTCTGCTGTAGCCCTAGCAAAAGACAACCAAGAAGAACAACACTTCCACCTCCTCTGATGACAGACATTTGAGTTTTAGACTTCATATTCATTAGAAAAATGCATAGTAATGCAAATCCTGTTGTTCTAGCTGATTTATAACCTATAAATACTGTTTTGTATGCATTTTCTGATTAACCAGCCATTTGTTTATCCAGCCTAAGGAATGGTCCCAGCGAGATCGGATTAGAAGGAGTCTAATCTATCTGACATTAACAAGCTTGACAGTGATTTGAAAAGCATCCATGGCTGGATGATTGTCAACTTCAGATACAATTGTTTTTGCTATACATACCTCATCTTGATAGATTTGTCTACTCTGATCTTGTCTCCTACCATTAATTGCTGTGGGGTCAAATGGGACTCCTTGTTGATAATATGAAATTTAGCTGTTGTACTTGATAAATTGAAGCTATAGGACAGAAATAGGTCTCATCTGTTATCAGGTTAGCCTGTTTCCATCTCAGGAACATCACTGTAATTAAACATGTCATTCTATTGGCAGAGCTTCCAATGTAATGTTAGGCTTTGTTGAATGTTTTCCTTATCTTTGGATTTATGAAAGAATTTATAGAACTAATTGTAATAACATACTTGGCTCACTGACTTGTGTAAAGATCAAAAAGATGCACGGGGTCTTTTGCACTCCTTGAGATTTTCATGGAACCCTTGTAAGGAATATCTATTGTACCTGTGATCTACTTAGAACCATTGGATACAATGTCTGCTGTATAGGTATAAGAGTTTGGAATTCAAGAAGAGAAAATATATTTATTCATGGATGATGCTTCTCTCCCTTTCTGAACCTATCATTAGGGATACTATTACCCTGGAGGCACCCTAAGTTTATTATTCAGCTTCAGATAGGCAGATACTAATTATAAACTTCTACTTACGTGGACTGAGTAATTGCCTCAGCATTCTTGTATTAACTCTTGTTTGAACTGTTTAGTGTAGTAATGGTTCTGGAGACCACAACATTTTGTCACATTGTTACTTAAGAAGTCTATTGTTCTGGACAGGTATGGGAAAATTTTACTTCTCTGTCATGATGGTACTAGTGGCCTTTTAATGGTCATCTCACCTGTCCCCATTCCAATCCCATTTAGTTAGGATGTGTTTGTGAAAAGCTTGAAGATGTTGTACAGTCACTGTCTATGGTTTCTATGGCAGGCTGTCATATTTCCCTGTTGGAACTTTGACTGTACTGATGCTTTGGCTAGGATCGTAATCACAAATGGGTACTTGTACAGTATTGCAAAGTTCATTTTGCCCTTTCTTAAGGAGTAATTTAGGATCCCCATTTCTTTGTAGAGGTGCTGTTTTGACCAGGCTGCTTGAGTCCTAGCCAAACTCTAGTAGAGGAAATTATACCTCAGTTTCCATTTCTTTCCTCATTTAAGGCTAGCTAGCCCTCAGCAATGAACATGGCCATCTAAGAAACATAAGAAATTAATTGAACCCTGAAAGCTGGCTATCACTCCAAACTAAACAACCAATGAGACAAAGCATGGAAATCTTGTCAAACTGAAAAAAACAATCAGAAAAAATTACAACACTTCAGTCACCTCAGAAATACAACCAAGCATGTAATAAAACTGGACAAAAAGCATGAAGAAAACTAACCAAAACTATACAGCACTCTTTTAGGCATTTGTCATAAACTTACTAAACCCAGGTCAGAATTTACAATCATACCCATCAAAGTAACTTAAATTTAATGATCACATCACAATCATATCACATCAATACTAAAACAAAAGCACTGTGTGATTCAGCACCTTTACTAGAATCCAACTATTACTTAAACTTTTTCTGTCTAAAACCCATACCCACCCTATCAGTGAGAGAAAAAACAAACATAACCCTGGCTGCAGACAGTCTTTCACTAGAATATTTGAAAATAGCTGCCAAGGGCCTTACCTACCTCATAACCATCATAATAAATAGATCCATTAATGACTGTAATGTCCTCACTATATGAATATATTATGCCACTTCACAAAAGAGGCTGCCTCATCTAATGACTGCTAATTTCAGGCCAATCACTGTACTACCTCCCATGTCAAACATCCTTGAAAAACGCATACACACTCCATTACTTCACTACCTCTGTAAATCAACTTCACTTCTCAGTGCAGCATGAACTTTGATCCAACTGTGGTACCACCACAGCCTTAGTACGTTATACTGACAGCATCAATAAAAACATAAATTCCTTCAGTATAGCCTCAACACGATTTCTTGACTTGTTGAAAGATTTTGATACAGTCTCACATCTTCTACTGCTAGAAAAGCTGTCTTTACTAGGACTGTTACCTCTCTCTCTCTTTCTCCTGGTTTAAGATACTTATCGGACAGATACCAAACTGTCAAGTGAAAAAATGAGCATTCCGCTTATCACAGTTGGTGTACCACAAGGATCCATACTGGGACTTGTCCTGTTTAATGCATTCATAAACCATGTACACATAGTGCTACTCTCATAAAATATACTGATGATTTGTAAATTAATCTGCTCTACCCTACACTGCACAGATAACAAAATGTAACCCAGTAATCCTTCACATCCACTACTACTTAACCCCCCCCCCAAAAAAAAAAAAAAACTGTTTTTTTCACTCTTAAATCACACTCTCAAAGTAAAGACCAGTTTAACATTACCTTGTTCAACAACATGAAGAAATTGTACCACACACTAAACTTTTTGGAGTCGCAATAGATGATAATATGAAATAAGATCCTCATATCAAAATACCAGTCAAAATGTTGCACCAGAAGCTTGGGCTGTTGAGTAGATAAAATATTTTTCTCACAGATAAAGATAGACAAACAAATGCAAAAGCCTACTTACTCCCCACGCCTATTATATGCCTCTCAAATCTTCACAAACCTGTTACCACTCCAGAGATCAAAATAACCAGAATCACAAAATTTGCCTCAAATTTCTCTTCCTGTACCCACCAGTGCCAAGTCCTTAAGACTACTAAACTGGAACAAACTACTCCACATGCTTCTCTGGTGCTAGCTGCTTGTAGTCCACAAGTTAATATTCAACCTGGACAGATGTCCAGCCCATAGATTTGTGATCCAGCACTGTAACGTAGGCCGAAATCTATGCCCCCAAAAAAAATCTCTATTTACCATAATTAAATCTCCAAGTACAGCAGGAGGTGCACTCTACTCCACCTGTGTCTCCATAATTTGGAACTCTGTTCCTGGCCCTGCTCAAGCAAACTAAACTACAGACTTTTAAATCCGATCTTAGCATATAAAACAATCCTGGATCTGTCAGTGCTCATCTCCAGGGAAAATATGCAGATACTTTCAACCAAGTGATTTTATTTATTTATTTTATGCATCATGAAAAGCTACAAAGTCAATGCAGATGTTCTTTGCACATGTATAACAAGAATTTTATATACAAGGACTAGCATGTTATTTTGTTCATGTACATAGCTTGTATAGTCTTACTATGTATTACTGTTACTATTGACCATGTAAAACTTGTATATGCTGTGTGTTATGTTGAGCTTTTCTTCCCAGGCTTCTGCTGAAAATGTGCTTTCACGAAAAATGAATAGATATAAAAAAGAAGAATTAGAGGCCTGTTCAGCATACAAGGAAATCTGTGAAGTGATGCTCAGTCTTAGACTTCTGTCCAGTCCTGCTAGGCTAGCCAAGAAAACAAATCTGCCAACTGCTCTGCTGAAGTTTTGACTCTGGTCTGGGAATGATTTGGGTGACTGTGAGTACTCTACTTTGGAGAAACCCCAGGAAGAACCCGTGGGTGGTAAATGCATTTACTCTCTACCATGTCTTTTAGGTCACTGATCTTCCTAATAAAAAACTTTACTGTCATATTTGTCCATTTCAGCAGAGGGCAGACCCAGGTTTAACTCCTCAAACAATTGTGCAAGCTGTTCCAACTTCTGAAAAGGATTTGGCTTTTTCTTTTGCCCATTTCATGTCTCAAAAGAGGCAAATTATTTGTCCCATTCCTGACCTCAGTATCTTCAGTTAGTACATTCCCTACTTTTAATTCTGTGTGGCCACCATCCTTGGACTCAGTTTTGTTCTCATGGAGTGCCTGAATGATGTTATTTGACATAATTGGCCTCTTATGCACCCATATTTGAGAGGGATACAGATTTTTCTAGCTTTGTCTGGGTAAACTATATTTTTAGTACACATTGTTGCTTTCCTCAGTGCTAAGTCTTTATCAAAGTGTTGTCCATAGTGGCCAAATCCTTACAGGAGAAGGATGCCCATGTGTTCCATTACAGTGGAAGATTGAATTTCCAGAAGCTCCTCACAAGTGGACACTGTTGTCCGTACAGTGGGCAAGTATGCAATTACTGTCCCTGTGTGGGGACACCACAAATTGGAGGATGTTTTGTCTTGTCTGACTCCTGTTCAGAGTATTGCTCGTATCTGTGGGGTGCTAGACAGACACAGTACAGTGTTGGGAATTCCTGCCCTTGTAGAGGGCTTAGGAGGTCATGGTGTTGGCTGACTGGTTTGAAGGTGCAGCACAGGCTCCTAGATAAACAGGTGTTGCAGTCTTTGTGGTACTGTTCACAAGCCTGTACGTGTGGGTGTTTCAGTAGACTATGTAATATCAGTGACTTCTGGACTAACACAGCCCTAAAGGCCTGGACCATGCCTGTTAATATTCTAATGGGACTTCCAAGTCAGAAGCAGAGTTCATTGTAGATTTTAATTACTGATACTGCACTTGTGACTAGGAAGATCATCTAGGATCCCAAACAAGTGCATGTTTGCTCTGGTAAGGGAGGATGGCTAAATATTAATATTATTTGGAACTTAAATAAATATTTCTTTTCTTAAAAGTCTTGGAGAAGATGCTTTTTTGAGTGGGGACTAGGTAGTATTCCCTGTGCATGAAACTGATGCTCAACTGTAATTAAACACTAACATCACACTCAAAATGATTAATTTCCACAGACAAGTGAAATAATTTACAGATGCGTTGAGCTTTTCTGCCGCCTTCTGTCCTGAAACTGTAGATGTTCATCGTGTTTCACTTTTGCAGTCTTAACAAATGGGTTATCCGGCCCCCAATAGCCCTCGATCGGCCCGAATACCAAAGGTAAAGGGATACGATGTCAGCTGCCGTCTGTTGTATAGGACGTCAGTATCCTTGATACAAAAGGAAGCCGCCGATGTCACTTCCTCAGTCTTCTTTGGTGCGGAGCCCGAAGCAGAAGCTTTTTTTGCATGAGTGCTGGTCGGCTGTTTACCTTTTTGATTTCCGACTAGGAAAATTGAAGTCATCTACAGCTAAGTACCCTGTTGGGGATCCTCTTTTTCTTGCCTTAACAAATGTCAGAAAAAGTTAATAATTGTCTTGCCTGTGGAAAGCAGATTCCCCAAAGAGATTTCCATTCTTTCTGCATCATTTGTTTTGGCCTTGACCACGACATACCTAACTGTGATCTCTGTGCTTCTTTTAATCCGCATACTATTCATCGTCTGATTAAGCTTTTAGCTCAGCACTTTGGAGTTTGGCCTAAGTTCATCAGTATGGCGTCCGCTGGTCTTCAGGGTTCGGATATTCCTAAGAAGCGTAATGACAGAGGCAGAGATAGGCTCCAGAGGGTCAAATCTACCGACGACATTAAGTTGGTCGTCTGTCTGGTGGTAGTCAGTGTGGCGCCTTTGCGGCCCCTGCAGTCTGTGGATTTACCTCCGCAGGCCTCTGGTGAGACCATTTCAGAGTCCCCCATGCCTCTGCCTTCCATTTTGTCTTTTGACTTTCAGCCTGTGGCTAAGCAGGCTCCTTTTTCCAAGGCCTCCGTTCTTCGTTCTGACAGCAGGCACATACCGACGACCTCTTTCGTAGCCAAGCCTCTTGAGTCCTTCCGCCTTTCAGGTAAATTCTCTAGTCGCAAGCCTGTGAAGAAATAGGCTCCAGCTGTTTCTCGTTCCCCTCAATCTCAGATGGTTAAAATGGCTAATGATCTTTTGACTCTTATTAGGGGCTCACAGCCTCCTCCTTTTTCAGGTGCTGAGACTTCCAGCATTTCTGCTGATGAAGAGGAAGCTTCTCAGGTCTTCTTTCCTTTTGAGGATTCTGATGCAGAGGAATCCATTCCTTCTGCTTCTCCTCCAGAGGATTATTCCTTTGGTGATACTTTGAATACTCTTAGGGAGCATTTTAAATGGGAAAGTCAAGACTACCCTTAGTCTAAGAAACTGATCAGAGAATTTTTGGATTTGCCTCAGCACAAGCCTCTGGCTATTCCCCCTGTGGTGGATGATTTTGTTCTGGAAAATTCCTTGACTCCAAACTCTGTTCCTCCGGCTCCCTGGAAACATGACAGGTACTACAGAGTTCCTGATTCTCATTTGTTTCTTTATCGTAATCCTCTGGCTGACCCAGAGGTTATTTCTCAAGGGCCTAAAGGGGTTAAGGCTACTGTTACCAGAAATCCTGTTCCTTCTGATAGAGAATATAGACAGGCAGGGTAAGAAGGTTTATACCTCTGCTACTCTTGCTGTTTGATCTACCAATTGCCTTTTACATACTCTACCTTGGAGGCTATTAAGGCAAATATTTACAGTGTGCCTCTCTTGGCGGAGAATAATGATGTGCAGGATTTACTTAATTCTGCCAGTCTTGTTAACAAGCATTCATTACACTGTGGTTTTGATGTTCTTGAAGCTTCCTGCAGGGCTGCAGCTACTGGATCTGTTATCAGGGGGCATGCTTGGCTCAGGGAACAGCCTCTTCCAGAGCCTGTCAAGGCCAAGCTTTTAGATGTACCTTTACACAAGGACAGTCTTTTTGGCAGTAAAGCAGGGGAGGTGCTCAAGAAGACGGAGGGCAAGGCCAAGACCATGCAAACAGTTAACGACTTTCTGAAAGTTCAACCTCCTCGCTTTAGCAGGAACTACCCTTCTAAGAGTTGGATGTTTCCTGATACCAGCAGACAGAACCGTTATAGGACCAGAGGTTATAAATCTGCTAGGGGTCATGGGGCTACCCCTCAAAGGACTAAACAGTGGCATGCTTCCACTTCTAAGTCGGGAAGTTCTAAGCCTGTATCTCAATCCAAGCATTCTCAATGACTTTGTCCAACTTCTGCTTGTTTCTGCTTGCCCGGAGCTTCCTTTAGGAGGAAGGTTGGCCATTTTTGCCCAGGTCTGGGCCACCATCACAGATGACAAATGGGTACTCAGAACTGTATCCCTAGGACACAAGTTTGCTTTCCACACCTTTCCTGTGCACAAAGGATTCCCGGACATTCCTTCAAATCAAAGGGCAGAAGTAGAAAAGCAAATTTTGTCTCTGTTGCATCTGGGGGTAATAGAATCAGTTCCTGCTCAGCAGGTAGGCCAAGGCTTCTATTCCAAACTAAAAAAAAAAAAAGAAAGCACCTGGCGGCCTATCCTAGATCTATCCATTCTGAACTCTTTCTTAGTGATTCCAAAGTTCAAAATGCTCACTCTTCATCAGTTGCAACCATTGTTGGACAAGGACTCCTGGCTGGTAACTTTGGATCTCAAAGAAGCTTATCTGCACATCCCTATCAGGGAAAGCTGCGGGCAGTTCCTTCGCTTCAGAGTGGGCAAGCAACATTATCATTTCTCTGTGCTGCCCTTTGGCTTATCCACTCCTTCCAGAGTTTTTACAAAGTGCCTGGCTCCAGTCATTGCCTTTTGTAGGCATAAGAAAATTCAGATTTACCCTTACTTGGACAACTGTCTGATTCAAGCAAAGTCTCGGGAACAGATGTTAAAGGATTTGGAATTTGTGAAGACTCTTCTCTCTTCCCTGGGTTACACACTCAATGAGCAAAAGTCAAAAATGGTACCATCAAAGGAGATAACATTCCTGGAAGTGAGTCTGAACACAACCGCCCAGATGATATATCTCACCCAGAAGAAGCAGGCAACTCTTTCAGCTTATTTCAAGGACTTGGCAAGCCTGACCCAGCTCCCTGCAAGGAAATACCTGCAAGCTCTGGGATTCATGGCCTCTTGCATTCTCATGATTCCATATGCAAAGCTGCATATGAGGAAATTGCAATGGTACCTCTAGAACCTTTGGTGTCAACATACATAGGACCTGGTGGGCAACAGCCTGTTTGCAAAACAAGAACATGCCTTTTCCATCCACCTCCTGCACTTCAGGTTCTTACCACAGACTCATCGGACTACACATGGGGAGCTCACCTGGATGGCAGATGCATACAGGGAAGCTGGAATGCCTAGCAGATGCGCTTGCACATAATTTACCAGGCCTTACTGGCTTTCAGGCGTCTTCTTTCGCCTGGAACTCTGCTGGTCAGAACAGACAACACCACAGTCATGTGGTACATCAGCAAACAGGGAGGGATTCATTCTTACCCCCTGTGCAGACAGAGCATGATTCTGTGGTCCACAGCAGCATCATTGGGCCTACATCTTCTAGCTCAGTTTCTTCCAAGGAGACTAAATGTTATGGCAGACCAGATGAGCAGAAAAACCCTGGATCCTCACGAGTGGTAGCTGAACAGAACCATCTTTTACAGCATCATTCAGTGTTGGGGCACTCCGCAGATGGATTTTTTTTCCTCCCCGGACAACCACCTTCTGCCACTTTTTTGCACCAGACAGCATCACAGCAAAGCCTGGAAAGTGGATGCTCTGTCTTTCCCTTGGTCACTTCTTTCAATTTATGCCTTCCCTCCTCTTCTTTCCAGAGCATTGTTGAAGATCTGGGACGAAAGACTAATGACCATTCTCATAGCTCCAGACTGGCCCAGGCAGCATTGGTATCCTATGCTTCAGAGTCTCTCCCATTTTCCTCTGTAGCATCTTCCTCTGAAACCAGATCTTTTGGTTCAGGAAGGGGGAAAAATTATGCATCCTCATCTTCAGACTCTCCATTTAGCAGCATAGCTCATTGTGTGAATCAATCAACTTCTTCTTCCCTTTCCCAGCAGGTGGTTGACATACTTTGTGAGGCCAGGAGATGTAGCAGTAGAAAGTCCTATGCTGGCAAATGGGAAAGATTCTCTCATTGGATGCAGGCTAAAGGGGCTCTTCCTTTGATCCTGGAGTATTTGGCTGAATTACTTCAAAGTGGACTTTCCTCTTCAATCAAGATTCATGCTTCAGCTAGTCTGCTTACTGTTGTTTTGAACAGCCCTATGTTAAGTTGTCAATCTCGCCTTCATTCTTGCTTGATGGGTTCGGAGCCGATCCTCGGCTCCGACTCGGCACTTGCTTTAGCTCGAGAACTCCTTTTACCAGCTCGAGGCAGCCCCATATCCCATGATGCAAGGCAGTAAGTACCCAGATCTCGTTTGCCGCTTAGGAGGTCTTCTTTTACCAGCTCCTGGTAAGTTGTTCACTTTGTGATTTTTCAAGCCCCTTTTTAGTATAAAACTAATTTTTTGATAGTTTAAGTTTATTTTTCCATCCTTTCTGACAGAAATTCCCTGTCTCTTTTAATTTTTTGTTAGTCAATTTTCCCTATCCCACCCTGTTAGGGTGTGTGTGTTGGTGTTTTATAGAATACCTCTTGGTATTTTGTTTAATTTAATTTGACTGGTGTGTGTGTGTTGTGTTTTCCGGCACCATGTCAAAGGAGAGGGTCTCAGGTTTTAAGAAGTGTGACTCGTGCTGTCAGAAGATGTCTCTGACAGACGGTCACACTTCTTGCCTGTATTGTCTGGGCCCTCTTCACCTGCAGGACTCCTGTGCTATTTGTCACTCCTTCAGCCAGAGAGTCCTGCAGGAGAGCGTAATAAGTTGATTCTTAGGGGCCTTCTTAAGCGGAGGGCTCTCCGGCTAAGTCGGCTCCACCAAAATCAACAAAACCTGCCAAGGCCCAGGCTTCTGTATCTAAGCCTGCGGCCTCGGCTCCGACTCGTACTGAGTCGAGATCGGCTCGGCTGGAGCCGATTCTGGCAACAAAGCTTTCGGCACCGATGGCTATCGGTGCGAATCTGTATTGTCCGCCGATGTCGGCTCCGATCGGTTCCGACACCCATGTGGCACAGGCATCGGTGTCGGCTCGATCGGCTCCGACACCGTTACTTTGGTGGCTGTATCGGCTCGGCTGGAGCCGATACATCGAAGCGTTCTGTCTGCTCCGAGAAGTCGGCGCTGACAGGATCCATAGTATCGGCTCCGGTGGGTCATTCCAGGAAGAGGTCGAGGTCTCCTTCCTTGGAGCCGATACTTCGGCTCGGCTTCACCTCTTCTTTCGAACGGAGCCATCGGAGCCGATCTTCAAGGTCATCAGGTTGTCAGATCATGACCTAGAGAGTGGTCAGTAGATTACTCAAGTCACAGGTACTGGCCCAAATGTTACACAGTCCGTCTCAGCAGGCGACTGTTGGTCCACACCCGTTACAGTTCCTCCTTCAACTCTACCCCAGAGCTTAGAGTTGGAGTCTTCGGGCATGGTTACTGCTACGGCTGGAGGACGGATACCCCCTTCTGTTCCTTCAGCCTCTACTCTTATCTCCTCTTCCTTAGAGGGATTCGTGGTCGGGCTTCCATGGTCTCCTCCGAGGGGTGAGTGGCATCGGACCCTTGTCCGAGCCCGCTCCTCCCTTGGAGCCTCGGCCTTGGTGAGCTCGGCTCCGACATCTGCCTCGGAGACTTCCCTTCGGTGGTCCCTGGAGTTCCTAGCTCTTGGAGCGGGTTCTCTCGGACCTGCCTGGGAGGAGCATTCGAGGTAATGAAGAGTGTACTGGCCACTGGTATCAGTCAGCAGTCTGTTCCCGTAGCTCCTCCCTCTATAGTACCTGTTGACATCTCTGCCACTTCTCTTGCTACAGGACCCAGAGATCCTCCGCCTCAGGTTTCCCCATTGGGAATTTCCCCTCTTCCGAGGATTCTCCTGATGTTTCGGGAGATCCTCCTAGGAAGAGGACTTGTAAGAGGAAGCATGTAGACTCCCGAGTCTGTCACTTGGATACTGACTTTGATGAGTCAGAGGGATCCCCTAGATCCCCTCTGAGGATGTCTCCTTCGCAGACATCCTAGAACTCTTAAACAGAGGGAAACTGGCCCACCAACAATCCCTCTGAGGATGAGTCAGTATACCTAGAGGCGTTTGGATCTCGGCCCTCCACCTCCTGGGTGTCTCCGCCTTCGACCCCTTATGCAGGTTATTGCGAAGGCGTGGGCAGCTCCTGACTCTGTAGAGCCGGTCCCTAGGAGGCCTTCAAAATTTATCACTGCTCCCAGTGACAAACAATTCCTTACCAAGGGTGTCCCCGCTGATGCCATGGTGGTGGCTGCGGCCACCAAAAAGGAACTTGCAGATCCTTCCGTGCCCGTCCATCCTCCTAATAAGGACTCTAGGACCATGGATAGGTACGGCAAGCGGATGTTTTCCTCAGCGACCTTTGCTATGCGTTCGCTGAATTATCTTTGTCACTTCACCAGACTCCAGAGAGATATCCTGAAGGAGCTGGGAGAAGTAGTTCAGGATCCTACAGCTGCAGGGGCTCAAGATAAGATTGCTTCGCAACTAGGAACCCTCAATTCCATTACTAACTCCTCCATGCGGCTAATATCTTATGCTGCGGATGGAGCGAGTAGAGCCGCAGGCACAGGTGTGGCTCTTAGACGCCAAGCCTGGATGCGGCTATGTGATTTTGCGGATCCCTTTAAGGCGTCCTTCACAAATTCTCCCTTTGATGGGTCAGCTTTGTTTGGCCCTCAGGTGAAGGAAGTGAGCAGGACGGCAAGACTCTTTCTGCTGTTGGAGTCCGTTTTTCCACCCCTTCTAGGCCTTATCCCAAAGGACAGAAGGGTGGCAAGATGTGGTTCCGTAAATCCCAAGGAGTCACGCCGGATTCACGTGGTCAGTTTACCCCTAGAGGCAGAGGGGGTAACAACAACAGACGCTCTAGAGGCAGAGGGTCCAAGAACCAGGGAAACAGGGAGCCTCTCTCTGATAAGCCCTTTCAGCATCCCTGAGGTGTTGCCCGGCTGTCCCTCCTTGGAGGCAGTCGGGGGAAGATTATCACTGTACCCAGAAGCCTGGCATTCCCTCACTCAAGACAGATGGGTACAGTCGATCATATCCAAGGGTTACATAATTCCTTTCGAGGAAAGTCCCTTCCCCTCAAGTTCCCTTCCAGATGTACCACCCGGTCTAAGGGACATTGCAGAGTTAGAAATCGCAAAACTACTGCAAAAAAGAGCCATTCAGCCAGTTACATTAGACCATTCAGAGCCGGAATCTACTCAAGGTTCTTTTGGTCCCCAAAAGGCCGGAGACTGGAGACCAATATTGGAACTCCGCAGACCCCACAAGTCTGGCAGGAAGACAAGATTCGAATGGTCACTCTTCAGTCAATTCTGCCCTTCTTACAGAAGGACAACTGGATGTGCTCAATAGATCTTCAGGATGCGTGCTATCACATCAAAATTCACAGGCGCTCCAGGAGATTTCTCCGCTTTCGGCTGGGGTCCAGTCACTTCCAGTTCAGAGCCCTGCCCTTTGGTCTCACTACAGCACCCAGCGTGTTCACCAAATGCATGGCAGTGGTCACGGCTCACCTGAGGCGTCAAGGATTCCAGGTGTTTCCGTATCTCGGCGACTGGCTCCTGTCAGCCACCACCAGGCAACAGCTTATACAAGCCAGGGATTACACAATAGACCTTTGTTCTCATCTAGGCATCTCAATCAACTTGAAAAGTCATCCTTATCGCCCTGCCAGTCTATTACCTTCATAGGCAAACTTAAACACTGTTAGGATGTCAGCTACCCTTACAGAACAAAGAGTTTCTGACATTCAGACTCATGTCAGGATCATTCTGGCCAGCAAGAAAATACAGGCCAGAATGGTTCTAAAGGTATTAGGTCTCATGGCTGCGGCCATTACTCTTCTTCCCTGGCTCGATTCTACATGCGCCTCCTTCAGTGGATCCTGTTCTCATAGGGGTCATTCCAGCAACTCACAATCCGTCACCAGATTCTGGTGACACAGACATGCAAACAGCATCTTGCTTGGTGGATCACATCGTCTCAGGTTCACCAAGGCAGGTGCTTTGTACCCCCATCCCCGATAGCCACTGTCACCACGGATGCCTCCCTGATCGGGTGGGGGTCATTATCAGGGCAGGATGGTTCATGGGGCGTGGCAACCGTTCGGTACCATCTGCACATAAATGTCCTGGAGATGAGAGCAGTGCTTTTAACGTTGCAAGCCCTCAGCGACTTTCTTCCCGTAGGGACAATTGCAGTCCACACAGACAACATGTCTGTAGTTTGGTATATCAACAAACAGGGCGGAACCAAGTCCTACCCCTTGTGTCGAGAAGCGCTCAGACTTTGGCAATGGGCGATCTCCTCTCATCGGTTTCTGGTAGCAACGCATATCCTTGGGAAAACCAACATTATAGCGGACAGATTGAGCAGAGCTATCCTCATGCCTCACGAGTGGTCTCTCAAGCAATCTATAGCGGAAGAGATTTTTCTGGAATGGGGTCGTCCATGTTGCGATCTTTTGCTACTCCCCAAAACAGCAAATGTCCAGACTTCTTCAGCCTCTTCCCTCTATCAGGCCATCCCCAGAGGCGCTCTGACCCAGGATTGGCCCCAGGGACTTCTTTATGCCTTCCCTCCATTTCCTCTGATCCCTCAGGTGATCCAGAAAGCTACCGTTTGAGAGCCAAATTGATTCTCATTGCCCCTTACTGGCCTCGACAAGTTTGGTTCCGTTCCTCCATCATCACCTTTTGGTGCAGCCTTGGCATCTGGACCCAGTGCCAGATCTACTGATTCACCAATCCGGTCAGCTGCACCGGTCAATCCCTTCTCTCAACCTCACAGCATGGTTGCTCCACTTCCTTCCTTAGCCAGGCTTCCTTTGATCTCTAACCCAGTTAGAGACATCATAGTAACTTCACTAAAATCCTCTACCAGGAGGATTTACACAAGCAAATGGAAAGCGTTTCTCTTATTGGGCTAAGGCCCAAAATATTGATCCTTTTACTGCCCCTGTTCAGGCAGTTCTGGACTTCTTAGCAGAGATTTTTCATGCAGGCTCCTCTTCTTCCACAGTCAGAGTTCAATTGGCTGCTATTTCTAATTTTCATGTCGGGATAGCAGATCATAATATTATGTCCCATAGGCTCTGCAGGGCCTTCTTGAAAGGAATTTTCCTACTAAAGCCTCCAATCAGGAATCCTCCTCCTCAGTGGGATCTAAATTTAGTGCTGACATCCTTGATTCTTCCCCCCTTTGAGCCAGCTGTTTCTTGTTCCCTGAAATATCTTTCTTGGAAAACTTTATTCCTAGTGGCTATTACATCTGCCAGGAGGGTGTCTGAACTTCATGCTCTTTCGGTTCGACCCCCCTATTTGATTTTTCACAAAGACAGAGTATCTTTGAGAACTAATCCATCCTTTTTACCTAAAGTCGCTTCAAAGAATAATCTGAATCAATCCATTGATCTCCTGTATTTTTTCCTAACTATTCAGATAGAGCTGAACAAAAGCTACATTATCTTGGCGTCCACCGTCAACTTAGATATTATTTGGATAGAACAAAAAAGTTAGAAAATCTGATCAACTTTTTGTTTCCTATCGGATAATAAAAAGGCCTTCCTGTTTCTAAAGTGACTTTGTCCAGATGGCTTTCTTGGTCATCACTGAAATTTATACGCTCAGGGGAAAACAGCTGTGCTCAAAACCTAAAGCACATTCAACTAGGAGTTTAGCTACTTCTACAGCTTTTCAAGCTAGACTTCCTTTGGACACTATTTGTGCGGCGGCCACTTGGGCCACTCCTCACACTTTTGTTTCCCATTACAAATTGGACTTGGCCTCCAGGGACAGAGCCAGTTTTGGCTCTACAGTCCTCAAGAGTTTGTTCCATTGAGCCACCCAGGATAGAGGTGCTAGGGACGCGGTCCCATCAAGCAAGAATGAAGGCGAGATTGACAACTTAACATTAAGAAGTTATGTACCTACCATAACGTTCCATGTTAGTTGTCTTCTCTCGCCTTCTTTCTTGCGACCCTCCCTCCTTCCCCCTGGCCTGGACAGACCTTGTATAAGAAACTATTGTGCTGAAGACCATTCAGATCTGGTCCTTTTTCCATCTGTAAGTTTCTTCTTCCCTTGGGAAGTATTTTATGCTTGGTGTTATTGCCCTTTGTTAACAAACGAGATCTGGGTACTTACTGCCTTGCATCATGGGATATGGGGCTGCCTCAAGCTGGTAAAAGGAGTTCTCGAGCTAAAGCAAGTGCCGAGTCGGAGCCGAGGATCGGCTCCGAACCCATCAAGCAAGAAAGAAGGCGAGAGAAGACAACTAACATGGAACGTTATGGTAGGTACATAACTTCTTATTTTCTCTCATCCCCTGATGAAAATGTTTCTCAGAGGTGCTAGCAACTTGAAACCTCCCAGAAGGGCTCCTACTCCAGCTTGGGACCTGAATTTTGTGTTGGATAAGCTCACTCTTCCTCCTTTTGAACCAGCTGCCACTGCACACTTAAAGTTTCTCTCTTGGAAAACTGCATTCCTTTTGGCTATTTCTTCAGCAAGGAGAGTTTCAGAATTGCAGGCTTTGATGGCTGTGGTGCCTTTTCTCATCTTCTATGCAGATCGTGTCTCCCTGAGGACCAATCCCTCTTTTATGCCGAAGGTGGTTTCTAGCCTGACTCTTAATCAGCCCGTACACCTTCCTACATTCCTTCCTAATCCTCAAAGTAGAGGGGACAGGACCCTGCATTTTCCTGATGTACAGAGAGATTCCACTTGGACAGGACTAAGAATCTTCAGAAATCAACTCCGCTATTGGTCAGCTTGTCTCCTGGAGCTCAGGGTAAAGCTGTTTCTAAGCAAACCTTTTCTAAATGGATTGCACACTGTATTACTTTTTGTTATTCCTTTCATGGCAAGGTTCCTCCTCAAGGAGTGGGGACCCACTCCACAAGGGCAGCCTCCACTTTTTTTTAAGGGGTGTCCCTACTAAAGACATTTTAGAGGCTGGCACATGGTCTACTGTACACTCTTTTATAAAGCATTATAATTTGCCTTTGTTTTCTAGATCCAGGGCAGGGTTTGCCACTGCTGTTCTGCAGGGCATTCTCTCCGATCTTTGATTGTATTGGTACCTCTCTCTCTTCTCTGGGCTTTGGTAATTAACCCATTTGTTAGGACTGCAACAGTGAAACACGATGAACATAGTACAGTTGTGTACACTTACCATAAATATAGATGTTTGAGTGTATTCACTGTTTTAGTCCTGGTTTCCCTCCCTCCTTCCCCCAGTTTTGGTATTCTCCTGCTCTCCTTTACTAAGGTGCAAGCTTTATTTGGTTTATCTAGGATGCTTTATATTTTGTTTAAGCATTGTTTACTTGGGGGCTCCTGACATTTGTGGCAAGAAAGACTGAGGAAGTGACGTCAGCTGCCTCCTTATGTATCAAGGATACTGGCGTCCTATACAACCGACGTCATATCCCCTTACCTTTGGTATTCAGGCCGATCGAGGGCTACTGGGGGCCGAATAACCCATTTGTTAGGACTGCAACAGTGAATACACTCGTACAATTACATTTATGACAAGTGTACACAACTGTACTTTTCAGAGGCCTTGCCTAGTCAGGGACTTCAAGAAGTAGGGCACTGTGGAGACTACCATTCAGGAGGACGTGGTAATTTCCCTCGTCTGCTTAGTTCTGTAGGGTAAGGGTGAGACATTATGTTTTTTGTAGTAAGGAAGATAGATGCATCTGATGTTGTCCTTTTCGTTCTTCCTCACTGATGGGTTTCAGATTCGACATTGGATCCAATTTTTCTGCATTTCCAAGACTTATGGATCCGAGTCTCAAGTTCCTCCCTCTTCTCATAATGCAACATACCTTCCCTAACTCCTCAGATCTCATTTGCCACCAGTGTGTCCAGAAGTGGATTCTTGAGTCTTGGGTGAGAATCTCAAAGACATGTGTTGAGCTAAGTTTTTCTTTTAAAAACTTATTGTTATCTTGTTAGTCACTTTTTTTCTCTCATCCTCCCTCTGTCTATAGCTTTCTGCAAGCATTAGGACTGCTGCCCTTCTTTTCCTTCCTTCTGCCTTTTCACTGGTGCCGTTGGCACTTGCTTTCTAACATATATATATATATATATATATATATATATATATATATATATATATATATATATATATATATATATATATATATATATATATAGAGAGAGAGAGAGATAGCTGTTGCTGAGTTTTGGTGGTTGTGTATGTTTTTTTAACGTTCAACAAACCTACAGACTTCAAGAAATGCACTTCTTGTGGGCATAAAATCCCTTACTCAGTTGCCCACAAGAAGTGCATCTGTTATTTTGGACCAGAGCACTTGAATGTTGAGTGTGAGGTGTGTATGTCTTTTAATCCAAGGGCCTTGTTGGACAAATGCAACAAACTCGTATTGAAAGGCCTTCAACCTGTGCAGTCTCCATCTGGGGCTCAAACCCCCTCTAAGCATGTCATCTCCAAGGATTTAAAAAGACGTGCCCTCTCTGCTTCCCTGAGGGCTTCATCAGAACCATGTGAGAAAAGACAAACAGTACTGAATCTGACTACTTCAGATCCGAGCAAAACTAAGTCATCCTCTGATCCTATGACCACTCTGGGTCCAATAGGTGCCATTGTCATTTTAGGCTCTCCTACAAGTACCTCCATTGAGATCCTAAGGTATCGGATCTGGCTGTTGGGAGACGTACACCAATGGGTCTTCTAAAGACTGTGTCTCCAACTAAATCCAAACCCATTTCCTCGGTTTCCTGATTTTCTTAGTGTTTAACTGTTGCAGTCATCACATTTAGGTTATCCCTGCCAGGGTAGCCCTCAGCCGGCCCAAATACCAGAGGCTTAGCATTTCTGCGTCGGTTGCTGTCGCTTCAGGACTGATGTCAGGTTGTCAGTAGTATAAAGTAAGACAGCCAATGCCATTAAATCAGTCTTTCTTGTCATAGAGCCTGAAGCAGAAGCAGTTCACACGAGTGCCGGTCGGCCGCTCCCTGAGTTTCATCTACCGATTTTGAAGCTGAAGTCTTCTAAAGCTAAGTATCCCATTGGGGATCCTTTTCTTTTGCACTAACCGATGTCAGAAAAAGTTAACAATTGTCTCGCCTATGGAAAGCCAAATACCACATTGAGACTTTCATTCTTACTGCATCACTTGTTTAGGCCCAGACCATGACATCCCCAGCTGTCGCTTCTGTGTTTTGTTCAACTCCAGAACTATCCATCCCTTATTGTAGCTAGATATTTTCGCTTACAGTCCTCAAACTCCAATATAGCTTTCATAAGCCATCTGACAGCAGATCTTCCGAAAAAACCTAAAGATAAAGACAGACAGACCGCACAGGTCCAAACCTACCGATGACGCTGCCGTTAAGCTAGTCATTAGTTCTCTGGTCCTCAGTGAGGTGCTTTCACAGCCCCTGATGCCCGCTTCTGTGGATTCGCAGGCTGCTACGGAGACCCTTTTGGAGCCGCAAAACTCTTCTTCGACTAAGGATCATGCGGTCGTCTGTACCTTGGATGGGTCCTGAGCAGCTGAGCAGGCACAGGCTTCTGAGGAAGTCCTTCGCACTACCGATTCTCGACACAAACTGACGTCTTCTTTCATGACTACCATTCTTTTGAAAATTACGAACCACACCCAATAAATCAATGACTCAATCTCAGTCACCTGCTTCCTTGCCTCAGTCTCAAATGCTTAAAATGGCGGAAGACCTTATCATGCTGATCAGGGGAAGATAAGCCAGTCCAGCCCAGACCTCCGGGAACCAGACACCAGCCACAGGGAATGCAGAGATCTAAGCAGTGGACTACCTCCACTTCAAAACCAGGGAGTTCTAAGCCACCCCCTTATGGTAAGAACTCACAGTGACTCGCCTCCCCCTCCCTCTGCCCAGCTTCACTTACCCCTAGGAGGAAGCCTCTCCTTTCACACAAGCACCTGAGCCAACATTACCAACAACTGCTGGGTTCTCAACATAGTGTCCCAGGGATACAAATTTTCTTTCCACACCCTTCCTACCCCAAAAGGGTTCCCAGATCTACCTCCAAACCAGTGGGCAGAGGTGCAAAAGCAAGTCCTTTCCCTGCTCTCTATGAGGCCAGTAGAGCACCTTCCTGCAGAACAGAGAGGCCAAGATTTCTACTCCAGACTTTTTCTAGTACCCAGAAAAAGAGGGCACCTGGTGCCACATCATCAATCTATCCATTCTAAACACCTTCCTGGTGATCCTAAAATTCAAAATGCTCACCCTCCAGCAGCTGCTGCCCATGCTGTCCAAGGATGCTTGGCTAGCCACCCTAGATCTAAAAGAGGCCTATCTCCATATTCCTATCAGGGAATCATGCAGGAAATGTCTCAGTTTCAGGGCAAGATCTTAGCACTTTCAGTTCTTTGTGCTTCCTTTTAGCGTATCTACTGCTCCCAAAGTTTTCACAAAATGTCTGGCTCCGGACATTGCCTTTTGCAGACAGAGGAATATCCAGATTTACCCATACTTAGACGACTGCCTAATTCAGGCAGACAGCCAGGAAAATCTGCTCAAGCACCTGGCCTTTGTAAAGTCCCTACTAACCTGCCTAGGGTAGACAATCAATGAAAAAAAATCTAAACAGGTGCCCACCCAAAGGATTATATTCTTGGGAGCAAGCCTGGACACAGCATCCCAGATGGCATTCCTTACACCAGAAAAGCAAAATTTCCTGACAGCCTACTTCTCTCAACTAGCCACCAGACCCCAGCTATCTGCAAGGAAGATCCTGCAAGCTCTGGGGTTCATGGCATCTTGCATACTACTCATTCCATATGCCAGACTGCATATGAGGAAACTTCAGTGGTACCTAAAAAGCCTTTTGTGTCAACACTCTCGAGACCTGGAGACTCTTAGACCTATAATTCCTTGCCTCAGAAAAGATTTTCTTTGGTGGGCAACAGCATGCTCCCACAACAAGGGGACTACCTTTCTCACCACAGACGCATCAGACTATGCCTGGGTGCACACCTGGATGGCAGGTGCATACAAGGCCAATGGAGCCCACATTAAATCCCTCTGCACATCATCCAAAAAGAGAGGATGGTTGTCCAGCATGCCTTGATAGCTTTCCAGCCCCTTCTCTCCCCAGGGGCTCTCCTGTTCAAAACCGACAACACCACTGTAATGTGGTATATCAACTAGGAGGGAGGGATTCAGTCCTACCCTCTATGCAGGCTGGCCATGACCCTTTGTCACACAGCCTCTGCCATGCAACTCCATCTGTTAGCACGATTCCTACCAGGTTCTCTCAACTCTCTGGCAGACGAATTAAACAGAAATCTTCTGCACCTCAACAGAAGAACCTTCACCCTAATAACTCAGAAATGGGGCACCCCAAAGGTTGACCTCTTTGCCTTTTACACTGACCATCAGCTCAGCAAATTCTGCACCAGGAAGCATCACTGCATGGCTTGGAAAGTGGTTGCCCTGTCCTTTCCCTGGGTCAATCTATCGGTCTATGCCTTTCCTCCATTACCTCTCATCGCAAGGGTACTGCTCAAACTAAAGGAGGAAAAACCAAGGACAATTCTTATAACTCTAGACTGGCTTCCCCAGGACTAGTACCCCTTGCTGTGCAGCCTGTCCCCACTGCCACCATGGCATCTTCCTTAGATTCCAAACCTCCTGACCCAGAGGGGAGTGGAATTCATGCATCCCCAATTGCAGACACTCAGTTTGGCAGCTTGGCTTATTCCCTAACCCCCGATCAATCTGCCAGCCTCAGTAAACAGGTTCTAGATGTTATACATGAGGCCAGACTCCCTAGCACTAGAAAGTCTTATGCTGACAAATGGAAAAGGTTCTGCACCTGGATTCAGGCGAAGGGAGCCAGTATGGCACAGTCCTCCCTCCCTCTCATCCTGGATTACTTAGCTGACTGGTTTACTATTGTTTGTTCGAAAGGCAAACATTTACCGTTCGAAACAACGAATAGTAAACCCGAAAACACAATTTCTGACCTGCTACAATGTCGACCCAAACGATCGACACATTTGGGTCGACATTGTGCCCAAAACCATCACGTGATAGCCGTATAGGCGCTGATGTAAATCAGACTCCTATATGACAAATCACATTTTTGCAGGGGGGATTGTGCACCCCCCACACCCCCCTACTAATATATTCTAACTCCGAGATCGCATTACAGTTAGGATATGGATGAATTTCCAATCCCCACTGTACCGCGATCTCCGTGCAGATAGTCAAATACACTTATGCGACTGCACTACAGCATTTGCATAAGTGTGTTAGACTGTCCCATCCATTTATTTGTGTATGATATTCTGATTTTTGGCAGCAGGGCTGCCGACAGAATGTCATTCGCAGAAACCATAGTAAACCTAGCTGACTTACTACACAGTGGCCTCTCTTTTTCCTCTATTAAAATTCATGCCTCTGCTATCACTGTTCCTTTTCCCACTGAGCAGCACCTTTTCTCACACCCCTTGATCAAACCATCCCTAAGAGGGGCAAGCAACTTGAGGCCACCCAGAAGAGCACCAACCCCAGCTTGGGACCTTACCTTTTTGTTGGAAAAGCTCACCCTGCCCCCCTTCAAACCAGCTTCTTCTGCAGAGCTAAAATTTCTCTCCTGGAAGACAACTTTCCTTCTGACCATCACTTCATCCAGAAGAGTCTCAAAGTTGCAAGCACTCATGGCTGTGGAACCCTTCATCATCTTCCATGCTGACAGGGTATCCCTCAGGACTAACCCATCCTTCATGCTCAAGGTGGTGTCCAGTATGGCTCTCAACCAATCCATTAATTTGCCCACCTTTTTCCTTAATCCCCAGAACAAGGGGGAAAGTATCCTGCACTCTCTAGATGTGCACAGACAGCTCAGATTATATCTAGACAGGACTAAATCCTTCAGAACGTCTGATCAATTGCTGGTTAGCTTTGCTACAGGGGAAGAAGGCAAAGCCATCTCCAAATCAGCCATTTCCAAATGGATAGCACACTACATCCATTTCTGCTACAAACAACATGGAAAGCCTCCCCCCAAGGGGGTTAGGACTCATTCCACCAGAGCAGCCTCCACCTCTGCAGCTTTCCTCAGAGGAGTCCCCACCAGGGACATCCTGGAGGCTGCCACGTAGACATCTGTTCACACTTTTACCGTACATTACCACCTGCCTCTCTTCTCCAAGTCCAAGGCAGGGTTTGCCTCTGCAGTCTTGCAGGGCATCCTAGCCATCCCCTAGTTTCCTTGACTGCCTCCACCAATTTCCTCAGCTTTGGGAATCAACCCAAATGTGATGACTGCAACAGTGAAACAAGAAGAATATAGTACAGTTGTGTACACTTACCATAAATGTAGATGTTCCAGTGTATTCACTGTTGCTGTCCTGGTTTCCCTCCCTCCATCCCCCTTTTATCTTCTCTTTCATTACAAGGGACATATTGGTATTTGCTTTCTACTGGTGGGGTTCTTCCACCAGAACCTGGCTCCTACTTGGGGGCTCCTGACAGGTTAGGACAAGAAAAACTGATGTAATGGCGTCGGCTGCCTAACTTTATACTACAGACGACCTGACATCAGTCCTGAAGTGACAGAACCGAGACAGAAATACTAAGTCTCTGGTATTTGGGCCGTCCGAGAGCTACCCTGGCAGGGATAACCCAAATGTGATGACTAGGCCTTTTCAAAGCTTGACAGAGGCCGTTGTAGACAGGATGATACTTCCGATACCTCCCCTGAACCTTCCACAGAGGAGGTTTCCCAAATCTCAAAAGAAAAAGTGCAGGAAGAGGCACATAGACTCCTCTGTGGAGTCCCTCACCAAGGACACCGTTTTTGATGATGGCAAGGGTGACCCCAATCACCTGATGACATTTCCTTCGGAGACATCCTAGAAGTCCTTAAATAGAAAGGTGGATCTCAAAATCAAACCTGACTCATGTATAGGTTCTATAATTCATAGGAATCCAGCTAAACACTACAACTCAAGTAGGTTCACTACCACTACATTGCACAACTTCTCTGAGACAACAAGTTCAGGGTTTACTGGATTTTCTGCTCCTCCAGCAAGGTTAATGTGAGCGCTGGCATGTATGTCAGCAGCTACTATTCTAGTTCCCTTAGCAAGATTTTTAATGCTTGTTCTACAATGGACCCTGGCAGGTCAGTGGTCCATTCTTTACCAAACTCTGTTCCCATCAAGCTGACTTCAATTTGCAGACATTTTTTCTGGCGAGGCTTATCTCTGTCCCTCCAGTAGTCACAGTGACCATGGACACTTCCTAGTTGGGGTGGGGTGGCATTACAATGGAAAGATGGTCCAAGGCACGTGGCCCCCCTCGAGACCATGCTGCATATCAATGTTCTTGAGATGACAGCAGTCCTTTCAGGACATTCTTCCTCTGGGGACTATTGCTATATATATGCGGACAACATGTCAGTAGTCTGGTACATCAACAAATGAGGAACCCGATCCTATTGTTATATAGAGAGGTCATGAGAGTCTGGGGGTGGATGATCTCTTCAAGCCACTTTCTAATTACAACACACATTCCAGGGAGAACCACCGATCTGGCAGACAAACTCAGCAGCTCCATTCTGATTCCTCTTGCATGGTCTCTCAGTCAATCAGTAGCAAACAGGATTTTCTGCCATTGGGGCCAGCCTTGCTGCAGCCTTTTTGCCTCTCCCCTCGACAAGTGCTGCAAGTACTTTGTTCTGATCCCTCATCAGGGGGAGTCACTGAGGGACGCTTTGGTCCATGATTGGCCCCTGGGTCATCTTTATGCATATTCTCCCATTGATCCCTAAGTTCCTACAGAAAGCCAGCAGGTTGAAGAGCTCAGTAATACTCATTGCTCCCTTCTGGCCTCATCAAGTATGGTTCTTCTTTCTATGGTCTCACCTCAAATATCCTCCATGGATACTGGAACCCAGTCAGGACCTCCAATCTTATCAAGCCAGAACACCAGCACCCCAGTCTGCACATCCTCAAATTGACCACATGCTTTCTCTACTTCCAGTGATAGTAAAAAGCTCCAGGCTTGCCTTTCCAGTCTGTGATCATTTTGGCTTCCCAAAAAGCCTCTACCAAAAAGGTCTACAACAGCAAGTGGAAGAAGTTTTCCATATGCACCTCAAAGGAAAACATTGACCCTTTTTCAGCTCCTACCTCAGGCGTCCTTTTCTTTCTTTGTACTTTTTTTTTTAAAGCAGGAGCCAGTTTTTCTACCATAAAACTTCAACTGCCTGCCATATCTAATTTTCATACTGGAAGGGGATCTTCTTCTCTTTCAGCTTCTAGGTTATGTAAAGCGTTTATGAGAGGGATCTTTCATTTATTTATTTATTTATATTTGTTGACCAGGAGTGTCCGACTGGACGTAGGTCCATTTTCAGTGGAGGCCCGGGGAGAAGAGCTCCACAGTTAAAATAAGCAGACAGTAGTTACATTGGATTACATAGCGATTAACAATTTACATAGCAATTACTTACAACATATTTACAGATGAAGAACATAGTACATCAGTAGACAACTTATCTTATTTCATCTTATTTCCTATAAAAATCCCTGTCCTCCTTGGCATCTTACGATTGTTCTTCAAGGCCTTACTCACAAACCCTTTAAACCAGCTGACAATTACAACATGAAATATCTTTATTGGAAAACCATCTTTCTGGTAGCCATTATTTCAGCAGAGTTTGTCTGAACTTCAAGCTTTATCAGCCAAACCTCCTTACATCATTTTCCCCAAAGACAGGGTACTCCTACAAACCATCCCTTCCTTTATGCCTAAGTTAGCCACAGAATCAAACATTAATCAGTCATTTCAATTGCCAGCCTTCTTTCCCAATTTTTCTAGTAAAGGCGAATACATGTTGCACCTCCTTGATGGTCATAGACTACTACGTTTACCTTCACAGAACAAAGAAGCACAGAAAGTCTGACCAATTGTTCATTTTCTTCTCACCAAATTATTTAGGTCAAGCAGTTTCCAAAATTACCTTGCCTAAATGGATTACAGATGTATATTTTTCATTTGCTCTCAAAAGGGTATTGAGCTGCCTTGACCACCAAAAGCCCACTCTACCAGATCTATGGCTGCTTCATCTGCTTTTTCTTCTAGAGCATCAGTTGATGAAATCTGTGCTGCAACCTACTTAGTGAAGGACTAGTATCTTGGTTTCACAATACAGATTGCAGAGTGTCTCCAGAAGCATGGCACCTTTTGGCTCGACAGTGCTGTGGCATATCCTAACTTGAGGGCTACCCAAGAGTTACTTTGCTGGGAACTCTGACCCATCAATAAGGAAGAATGAAACGGGCAACATCAGACTTAGGAGTTTTGTACTTGCTATAACTTGGCATCTGTGTTGTCCATTTTCATTCTTCCTCACTTTCCCTCTCAATCATTCCCCTGGCCTTATCTCTTTGAGAAGTTACCTGGAGTTATTTGGAACCCATAGGTTCTAGGTTTGGGCCCCAAACCTCTTGTCTGTTTTGTTTCTATAATTCTTGGGCACTAGGGCAGCAAACTCGATCCGAGGAGTTCGAGATGGTATGTTGCATTATGGGAAGAGTGAGGAGCAGTGAGGAGCTGGAGACTGATCCATAAGTCTTGGAAATGCATCCAAATCAGATCCATTGTTGGCTCTGAAACCCATCAGTGAGGAAGAATTAAAATGGACAACACAGATGCCAAGTTATGGTAAGTACAGAACTCCTAATTTTGTAGGTACCTGCCACCTCCCTTTTGCATTAATTCCATATCTTGCCATGCTGAACTTTTCACTGTGTGATACCTTAATCCTCCTGGAATAGAGGCCCGTGGGATATATACAAATGACCCTTTAATGACATCAAGTGTTTCAGCTATATATATATATATATGGCTTCTGCATGTCCATGACATGCCTTTTTCTTTTTCCTTTTTAATTCTTTATGGACAGATTCAGGCCAGCAAAGCCAAATGCCACTAGCTGTGGACTTGCATATTTTGGCCCTCCTATGACCTCATCAGCATACCATAAGCAGACTGTTTAGCTATAGTCTAGAAACACAGGTTTTTTCAAGACAGTTGATGTCTGTAACCATTAAGTTGTCTACAGAATATCCCAACTGTCAAAACCGTGTGACATTTTTTACTTTTTGGTTTTGATTGTTAGTTGGGATATTTTACAGACATTTGCATATATCCCATTGGCCTCTATTCCAAGAGGATTAAGGTATCACACACTGAAAACTCTAGCGTGGCTAGGTTTTTCTTGTAGTTTTTGTTAATTCCACATCTCATCAGAAAGTTGAAGAAGGAAATATTAAAATCGATTTTCACTGCCCTCTGGTGGCAGTGAAACATATCAGCTACATAGTTCATAGGCTCATAGTTATTTAGTAAGCTAATGACCACCAGGGCATTTATAAGCCTAGCCGTACAATCCAAGTCAATTTTGACCCTATATGTCATGGGTATTTATTAGGAGAGGGTATGTAATGAAGTGTGTAGAGGTTGTGTAGGTTTGGGGGTAGTTAGCTTGGCAATTACTGTCTGCCTCTGTCTATCAGAGACATGAGATCCATGCCTGGGATGAATTTCCAGTTTGGTTGGCTCACGGAGCCTGTTTCTGTTTACTTGCAGAAACAGTTGCAACCTTTTTTAGTACAATGTAATACTGTTCTGAAAGACCCTACAGACTTTATTTTTAAGTTGAAACATTGGTTTAATGGTTTAAATACTACTACTTTGAGTAAAGGGGACTTCTTATTTGTGACTTTAGATATTTCATCTTTATTTACTGTCATACCAATCGAATATGGAATTAATTCTATTTGTGATTTTTTGACCATGCAGTCTTCGTTACCAGCAAGGAACATAGAGAATATTTGTTCTCTATTAGACATGGTCTTAACCAACAATATTTTTTTATTTAATAAACAATTTTATTTACAGCTTACTGGTGTGGCAATGGGCACACAAGTAGCTAATACTTCTGCGAATTTAGTTTTATATCAATGGGAAAGGACATACATTTATGATAGTAGTAATCCTTTGAATAAGAATGTATGCTTCTAGCAACGTTTTGTGGATGATTGTTTTTTAATTTGGAAAGGGTCCCCTGCTGAATTAATTGAATATATACATTGATTTCTTAAAATTTAAAATGGATTATTCAGATAATTCCATAACTTTCTTAGATCTTAAAGTTGAATTGAAAGAAGGTTTGCTTAATACTACTGTACACAGGAAAGAGGTTCATGCAGGCAGGTATATACACAATACCAGTATGCATGCCCCTCATGTCTTTAAAGGTATTGTAACGGCGCAGTTCAGTAGAATCAGCAGACTGAATACTGATGACACATGCTTCCTTTCTCAGTTAGATGAAACATTGGATGAATTTTTAAGAAGTGGTTACGACCCTGAGTTACTATTAGCCATTAAGGCCAATATTATAAAGGATAGGCAAACAAAATTGAAACCGATTTTTTTATCTGATGAATCTTTATCTGATTTTAATAAAAATGTATTGAAGGAAGATAAAATTAGATACGTGACAACTTATAATACCATGACACACTTAGTCAAACATGTTATTCAAAAATATTGGGTTGTCTTGGTGGCATCTGCGGATATCAGGGCCGTTTTAGGCAACAAGCCATATTTTTCATATAGGAATATGAAAATATTAAAGAATAGATTATGTTACAAAGATTTTAAAGATAAATGCAGTCAACAGAGTTCTTCTAAACGTGGCACGTTTAGTTGTATGAATTGTACTTGTACTGATATCATAGAGTTTAATACCAGCAACATGTTTATCCATCCTATAACACATAAGACGTACAAATTAAATGTAACAGCTACCTGTATTAGTAATAATGTTGTCTATTTGGCAACTTGTACTGTATGTCCTTCATTTTATGTGGGAAAAACAACTAGGAAGTTAAAGGAACTTATTGAGCATAAATCTGAGATAAGAAGGGCAAACTAAAAAAATGCTTGTATAAACATAAATATCCATAATACTGAACATCAATTTAAATTTAGGGGTATTGACATGGTGTATACATCAGTTGGGGGGGGGGGTGATATCAATAACCTTTTAGAAATAAAAGAATATGAATGGATATTAAGGTTATCAGCTGACCTGTTCACCTGGCTTGAATTCTGCTCTTACTTTAAAACCAATTTTGGTTAAGTTACAACGTCCCAGATTATGTTGTTAGACGTTTAGTATGAGTTGCTAGGTTTATGAATTTTTATATATGTAAAAATTGTATAAATTGCATTTTATTGTATGTAATTTTAATGTTTTGTAGTTGTCACATGATATTTTTTGGGTTGCATGTCATGTGATTAATGCTGACTCTTATTTAAATGGATTGTTTCATTGAACCTTGTATTAGTATTGAAAAAGGGTGTGTAACCCGAAAGCTTTGCTGTCTGATAAAGGTGTTTTTTCTCAACGTCTGTGTTTTTTTAATGAATTTCCAGTTTCCCATACATTGGTCGAGGTTAGACTTAAATAGGGTTAGGGATGGACTGTGCTTCACATGGATGGAGAAGTGTGTTCCAGAGCATGTGAATCCTCTGAGATGTAGCCTTATCTCACCAGCATGTCCTAATGTCTCAAGCAAAATTTAAATGCTTGGATGTAGTGGTTCTGATGCTGTTCATTTTGCAGATGTGCAAATAGTCCATTGGAATGGTACAGAAAGCTTTCCTACTCCAAGCCAGAGATGTCCACTTTGGTAGGTGAGGGGTGAAGACATCTACATCAGTGCCTGCATGTGGGTGAGACCCCATTTTTCCAGTGCATCTGATAGCTGGTATTTGAGAGGCTTATTGAGGTTTGTGTGAACTTTTTCACTCTATGAACCCTTTGCATCTGAGTGGAAACAGTTTATAGTATGGATGACACAGTGCAAAGTACTGACCTGGTTAGTTAGTTGCAGATGATTTTTACTCATCTCAGTCACCACTCTGACTTGAGCCTCAGGTATTCCATGGTGAAGTCTGCTTGTGTTACTTCTCTCTGCACATTTTTGACCATGCAAAAGAAAGGATAGTTATCCAGCTCTGCTAATCAAGCAGATGTTCTTCGTGTTTCACTGTTGCAGTCATTACATTTGGGTAATCCTGCTGGCAGGTTGCCTTCAGTTGGCCTGAATTCCATAGTCTTGGGTCCTGCGTCGGTTGCTGTCGCCCTTTCCCTGATGTCAGGTCGTCAGGGGGTATAAAAGATGCAGCTGACCCCATTTTCTCCAGTCTTTCTTGCTGCATGGTGCCTGAAGCAGAAGCAGTTCGCAAGTGCCGGTCGGCCGACTCCTGAGGTTTTCATGTTCGATTTTCAGATCCGAAGTCTTCATTAAAGCTAAGTACCCTGTTGGGGAAACTTTTTTCTTGCTCCAGACCGATGTCAGACAAAGTTAATAATTGTATTTCTTGTGGAAAGCAAATACCTCGTAAGGACTTTCATTCTTACTGTATTCCTCCGACTACCGGAGTTCACAAAAAACACAAAGAAAAAGATAGACAACCGAGGCCCAAAACCGATGACGAAGCTTCTCCTAAGCCAGTTGCCGGTTCTCAGTGAGGCGCTTTTGCAGCCCCTAACGCCCGCTACTTTAGAGTTGCAGGCCGCTACCGACTCCCACGTGGAGTCGGCTATGCCGCTGGAAACTCAAGGTATTGGAGCCTCGGACACTATTCCCTCAGATGGGTCCGGAGCTGCTGAGCAGGCACTGGCTTCTGAGGTGTATTCAGACCTACACATCTATACATTAAACTGACTTCAGCTTCAAAGGCAAAGACTAAAGCACCTTTAAAGACAAAGAAACAGACTCAAGAGCCACATGGACAGCACTCCATGCCCAAAAAACAGATGCTCAAAACGGCCGAAGACTTGATTACCTTGATCAGGGGTTCCCGTCCCCTTTCTGATAAGAGGCCTAGGCAAGAGACAGACTGTGAATCTTCAGATCAGGTTTCTATTTCTTCTGATTCCTCTTCTGATCAGGAATATTCACTTCCCCCTATGAGGATTGTGATGCTGAAGAATCTGTTCCTTCAGCTTCTCCTCCTGAGGACTATTCTTTTGGAGAAACCTTGCATACCATGAGGGAGCATTTCCACTGGGAGAGCCAAGAATTTTCAGAATCTAAAAAGAGGCTCAGGGACTTCCTTTTACTACCTCAACACAGGCCTCTAGCCATTCCACCTGTGTTAAACATTGTAGATGTGTTTTCAGAGTCTAGTCTGACCTCTGGCTCCTTACCTCCAGCTCCTGTTACACCTGACAGATATTACAGGGTTCCTGACTCTCATAAATTCCTTTTCAAAAACCCTGCTGCAGACCCAGAAACTATTTCACAGGGTCCCAAAGGGGTTAAGGCTTCCACTGCAAAAAACCCTACCTCCTCTGACAGAGATTCTTGGGCACTGGATAGATGGAGGAAAAAAGGTTTACACATCTGCTACCTTGGCTATATGGGCCTTAAACTGTCAGTTTCATATGCTTAAATATCAGCAACATGTCATGGCATTGCTTAAACAGAAAATGTTGTTAAACTCTGAATGTGCAGAAAACAAAGAAATGCAGAATTTATTGCATGCAGCTGAACAAGTTGGAAAGCATACTTTGCAATGCGGTTTTGATTCTCTGGAGGCCTCCTGCAGGGCCGCAGTTACGGCTTCTGTAATTAGGAGGCATGCTTGGTAAAGGAACAAAATCTGCCTGATCATGTCAAAGTTAAATTATTAGATGCACCATTACAGCATGATACTTTGTTTGGTGTTAAGGCAGAAGAGGTGTTAAAGAAAATGGAAGACAAAGCTAAATCTATGCAAACTGTCAATGATTTTTTACAAGTACAGCCACCTAGGTTTAGTAGACACTGGCCTACAAAGAATTGGTCCTTTCCAGTGTCAGACAGACCTCAAAGGGGCAGATCCAGACGCCCTAGAGGCAGATCCCAGGCGCAAGGTTCATACAGGTCAAAGCAATGGAGTGCTTCTACCTCCAAAAGTGGAGAAGACAAATCACAACCATACAGGAAACAGTCCCAATGACTTCCCCCTGCCTGCACCAAGCACTTATCTTCTGGCAGCACCCTTAGGGGGAAAAATAGCACTATTTTCCTCAAAACTGGCACATTATAACCCAGGACAAGTGGGTTTTAAACATAGTGTCACAAGGCTACAAGTTTCACTTTCATACCCTGCTAAAGGCAAATGGCTGGCCAGATCTGCCAAAAAATCAATGGGCAGTGGCACAAAAACAAGTCTCATCTCTCATGGACATGGGGGCTATTCAACAAGTACCACAGCAAGAGCAGGGACAAGGATTTTACTCAAGACTGTTCTTGGTACCCAGAAAGGACAAAGCCTGGAGACCAATACTGGACCTATCTATTCTAAACACTTTCCTGGATATGGCAAAATTCAAAATGTTGACCTTGCAGCAGCTTCTGCCCATGCTGGGCAAAAAGGCTTGGCTCATGACTTTAGACCTAAAATAGGCATACCTGCATGTCCCAATCAGGCAATCATGCAGAAGATACCTCAGATTCAAAGCTGGCTCAATGCATTACCAATTATCTGCACTGCCCTTTGGCTTATCTACTGCGCCCATTCTTATTGTCTTTACAAAGTGCCTGGCACCAGTAATTGCTTTCTGCAGACAAAGAGGAATATAAATATATCCTTACTTGGACGACTGCCTAATTCAAGCAGAGAACAAGAACATTCTACTACAACATCTGGCGTTTGTGAAAAGACTTTTAACATGCCTAGGGTACACAGTTAACGAAAAGAAATCAAAACTAGTACCCTCTCAAGAGATAATATTCCTGGGTGCAAGCTTAAATACAACTGCCCAGATGGCTTATCTCACGCCAGACAAACAAAGGCAACTGACTACCTGTTTGAAAAGATTGGCAACAAAGGCCCAGTTATCTGCAAGAAAAATTCTGCAGGCTTTGGGCTTCATGGCATCCTGCATCCTACTAATTCCATATGCAAGACTGCATATGAGGAAACTTCAATGGTACCTAAAAAGTGTCTGGACGCAAAATTGCCACAGCCTGGAAACAATGATTACTCTCATTCCCTGCCTACAACAGGAGTTTCGATGGTGGGCGAAGGCTTGTCACCAAAACAAGAGAGAGCCATTCACATTATCCCCAGCCAGGCAGAACCTAACAACGGATGCATCAGATTATGCCTGGGGGGCCCACATGGCAGGAAGAGGTATTCAGGGCACCTGGTCCACAAACCAAATGCATCTACATATCAGTCAAAAAGAGATGCTAGCTGTTCAAAATGCCCTGACAAGGACCTACTTCATCTGAGACAACTACTGATAAGGACAGACAACACCATGGTCATGTGGTATATAAACAAGCAGGGGGGCACACATTCTTACCCCCTTTGCAGACTAGCCATGGCTTTGCAGGACACAGCATTGACTTACCAAGTTCATCTGCAGGCACAATTCCTGCCAGGAAAGGAAAATACTCTGGCAGACGAATTGAGCAGAAACCTCATGGATCCCCATGAGTGGCAGCTGGATCCACAAGTCTTCAGCATGATAACAAAGAAATGGGGATTCCCGGACATAGATCTGTTTGCCTCCCCTCACAACTACTAACTAAAAAGATTCTGCACAAGGACTTATCACAGACAAGCATAGAAAATGAACGCCTTATCTTTCAACTGGAAAAGCCTATCAGTATATGCCTTTCCTCCACTGCCTCTCCTCCCCAAGGTACTCCTAAAGGTCAGACAGGAGAAACCAAAGGATGATACTGATTGCCCCAGACTGGCCCCGCCAGTACAGGTATCCGATCTTAAGGAACTTGTCTCAATGCCCAGCCTGGACCTTACCTGAAATACCTCATCTACTGTCCCAACAAAACAATTGGATCCTGCACAGCCAACTCAGGATTCTCAACCTGGCAGCATGGTGGTAATGTAGCCATACAAAGCACACCTCTCAGTAAAGCTGTAATGGATGTCATTTTGGAATCCAGAAGGCCTAGTACTAGGAAATCTTATGCTGGAAAATGGAAGAGATTTTGTGCTTGGAACCAGGCACAAAGAACTGATACAGCTGTACCAAATATTCCTCAGATTTTGCAATACTTAACTGAGATGCTGGACAAAGGCCTATCTTTTTCATCAATTAAAATTCATGCCTCTGCCATTTCGGCTCATTACAATACAGAGCCACCAATCTTTTCTCATCCTTTTACAGTACCTCAGAGGAGCCAGAAATTTAAGGCCTCCAAGGAGATCACCAGTACCAGCATTGGACCTCAATTATGTCTTGGAATAACTCACCCTACCTCCTTTTGAGCCAGCTGCTACTGCTGATATAAAGTTTTTATCTTGGAAAACAGCTCTGCTTCTAGCAATAACTTCTGCAAGACGAGTGTCAGAGCTACAGGCACTCATGGCTGTGGAACCTTTTATCATTTTTATCCAGACAGGGTCTCTCTGAGGACAAACCCAACATTTATGCCTAAGGTGGTATCCAGTGTGGCTCTTAACCAAACTATTCATTTACCAACTTTTTATCCAAATCCACAGAACAAGGGGGAGAGAATTCTGCATTCTTTGGACATACACAGACAGCTTAGAGTCTGTTTGGACAAAACTAAAGTTTTCAGGAAGACAGACCAATTACTAGTGGCATATGCTGCAGGATCACAAGGAAAGGCTATTTCCAAGTAGACTATTTCAAAGTGGATAGGCCACTGCATTCGTTTCTGCTATTCACAGCATGGCAAGCCAGTGCCTAAGGGCATTTGGCCACATTCAACCAGAGCTGCAGCCACTTCAGCAGCCTTTCTCAGGGAGTACCAACTAAAGACATTTTAGAGGCTGCTACTTGGAGTTCAGTGCACACCTTTACAAAGCATTACCATCTGCCACTTTACTCTAAATCCAGGGCAGGCTTTGCCACTGCAGTTCTGCAGGGCCTCATAGCCGCTCCTAATGCTGTTTAGCTCCCGCCTCCCAACCATAGCTTTGGGACTCTACCCAAATGTAATGACTGCAACAGTGAAACACGAAGAACATAGTACAGTTGTGTACACTTACCATAAATGTAGATGTTCCGAGTGTATTCACTGTTGCAGTCCAGATTACCCACCCACCATCCCCCTTATTTCTGCTGCAACTTATCTTTCCTTCTCTGATCTATACAACCTATGTGATGTATTTGCTTGTAGATGAAGGTAAAGTTTATATTGGTGCATGTATGTTTTATATATACATAGATATATAAATTTTGGCTACCTTTTAGAGGGCACCTGACATCTGGGGCAAGAAAAACTGAAGAAAATGGCGTTGGCTGCATCTTTTATACCCCTGACGACCTGACGTCAGGGAAGGGGCGACAGCAACTGACGCAGGACCCAAGACTTTGGAATTCAGGCCTACTGTGGGCAATCTGCCAGCAGGATTACCCAAATGTAATGACTGCAACAGTGAATACACTTGAACATCTACATTTATGGTAAGTGTACACAACTCTACTTTCTTTACAGTACTGCATCTCCTTGTTTCTTTGAAGAAATTCTTTCCTTTGAAGGATTTGACATTTATGGTTGACATGTCTACCCTTTGATCCTTGTAACTTAGCAGTGTTGAATTTTTCTTGGAAAACAATTTTTTTTCTGCCCCTCACCTTTACAGATGATATGAAGTCTTAGGCCCTTGTGTAAGAACTGTATGTCCCCACTCTGTCTCAATGATAGGATGTTCCTAAGGAAGAGCTATGAACTGATGTCAGTCTTCACATAATCCTTGACTGTGGGCTTTGTTCTGAGCCTCGTAACCAACTCGGCCGTTATTCCAGCTTGCTTCTTCCAAAAACTCTTGAGCTAGGCTCTACCCATGATGCTCCTCACCAAATTACCTCAGATCTCATTTGCCACTTTGTAGTGCCAGATGTGTTCAACCAACCTCTCGAGCCTTGGCCTTTATTTAACTGTAAATTAGTTGTTTATTTCCATATCTTTCGAAACCTCTTATCTACCCGCTCCTCTAGTTTCATTTTAAGTGTGCATGTGAGTAATTTCCCTTTTCTTCCTTTTTCTAATGTAAGATATTCTAAGGTACCATTGTTTGTACTTTCCTCTCCTTACCTTCGGATAATCATTTTTACCATTGTTGGTAATTTCGTCTGCTTTTCTATTTAGCTTTTTTTTTTTTACTTTCTTTCTTTACTTTGGGTTTTTCCATACTGTGCTATTTGCGTGCATCAGGAGGCCTTAATTTTACTATGGCTGACAAATACTCTAAAGCACCTCTGGTTTTAAGTTGGTGTCAAAAGTGTGGGAGAAAAATGCCGAATTCAGATGGACACAGCTTCTGTGTTTGTCTCTGTGCTGTCTATGCCCAAGACGATTGCACCATCTGTCGCGGTTTTTCCACCAGAACCCTGACCGGGCATAAAAATAAACTTATTCTCAAGGACTATTTTAGTCAGATTTTGAAGAGGCTATCTCTGGTCCCAAAACCGAAGCCAGATCTTCCTCTTCCTCCTCTTCTTTATCAATACAGAAAAAGCAATCTTATTCTGTTTTGACAATGTCTTTGGAACCACCTACTAAATTGCCCAAGTATCCCACAGTGCCGAATGTTACCTTGACACTGGCGGGAAGGGATAATCTTTCATTGGCAATCTCCGATCAGATTTCAGTACAAACACATTCAGCTTTGGTACCAGTTGAACTCTCGGTACCAAAGAAATCACAACTGATTGTTCTACAAAGGACATCTTATTCTCACTCAGTCGACCCCTTTGCAGACTGTCCACCACGTTGAGTGACAGCCACCAAGATCTCCATCGGCCTCCTCTATTCAGTCCACTAAGAGCCTATCTGAGTCAAGACATTATGAGAGTGGTCGACTAGCTCCTGATGGCAAGGGGATTGCCTCCATCTTCGGTTCCTAGCTAGGTTGACTCTGGAACCGTGCCTTCTTCTACACACATGCATAGTCCTCCTCTGACTCCAGCTGAGTTTTTGGAGCCCCTGGTACCAACCATTCTGGCTTCGACTGTTTCTGCACTGGGTAGAACTTCTTCTCTGGGAATGATAGCTGCCTTGAGCTTGTATTGTTTGTCAGAACTGGAGATCTTTCTGGGTCAGGACTTTGTTGCCAGTTACAAGGGGCAAGGTTCAACTTAGATTCTTTTGGAGCCCTCAATGCCCCTTGACGCCTCAGCATATGTAAGTTCAACCCTGGCTTCTGCTTAAGCAGCAGCTTCCTCGGTTCAGGGTGGGACCACAGTTCCGAAGGAGTCTATTTCGTTTCCAGGCTCCCATCCCTCTACGGGGGGGGGGGGGGGCTGCCTTTCGAGGTATGGGAGATGGCCTTGTCCATTGGGGACTCGCAGTCTGTGCCATCCCTGTCAGGCCAAGTACCTTGTCCATCTGATCGACTGGAGCTTCCTCCAGTCTCTTCCCTGGGACACAGGGCACAAAAGCCTCAAGTATGATCTACACTGGTGATATCTTCTCTGGATACCTCTCCGGAATATCCCACCAAAGAGGTGTCTTCAAAGAAAAAGTGCAAGAGGAAGCACTTGGACTCCCCTAAAGAGTCTTTGATAGAATATACAGATTTTGATTAAGGGGAAGGTTCCCCCAGGTCACCCCCTGATGATGTTTCCTTCGGGGACATCATGGAAATCCTGAAACAGAGGGGTGGCTGAACTTTCCTTCAGTCTTCCTCAGAGAATCTGTATACCTTGAGGCTTTTTGTGCCCAGCCCTCTACCTCTTGGATCTTTCCACCTGCTGGTGATCTTATAAAACTGATTGCTCAGCAGGCCTGGAAAATTCCTGACTCAATCGAGCTAATCCCCAAAAGACCTGACCGAATTCTCTCTGCCCCTAAAGATGAGCAGCACAGGGCCAGGGGTATTCCTGTAGATGCCATGGTGGTAGCGGCAGCCACTAAAAAGGAACTTGCAGATGAAAGTCCTACTATCCATCTTCTTAATAAAGAGTCTAGGACTATGGATAGGTTTGGGGAAGTGCATATACGCTTCATTGACCTTTGCTGTCAGGTCCTTGAATTATATGGCTCATTTTACCAGGCTTCAAAGAGATGTAATTAAAGAGCTTTCAGATACTCTGTCAGGAGCAGTAGCTGAAGGGGTCCACGATAAGGTTACTTCTCAGCTCGCTACCCTTGAATTGATTTCCAATTTATCAATAAGGCTAATTGTGCATACAGCTGAAGGAATGACAAGAGCGGCAGGTTCAGGTGTAGCTTTCAGGAGACACACCTGTTTATGTGACATTGCAGAGCCATTTAAGTCTTCTTTCATCAAAGCTGTGTTTGACGGATCATCCCTGTTTGGCCCCAAGATTTAAGACACACAAGCCAGATGCGAGAAAGCTGGGATGACCCTTTCTGCCATGAGAGTATGCCTCTGCACTCCTCAACGGCCGTACTCTAGGAACCTGAGAAGTGGGAGGCTGTGGTTCAAAAAGACCCAAGGACCTTTCCAGAAGTCGCATGGCAATGATTTCCCCCAGGGCAGAGGAGGAAGTAGTAATGGAAGACACCATCCAAGAGGCAGAAGTGGCCTGCAAAACCAGGGGTCCAGCGATTTTTTTGTCTGGTAACTCCTGCCAGAGCTCCTGAACGGAGGCCCGATTGCCCTCCTCTGGAGGCAGTCACGGGGGAAGATTATTCCTGTACGAATCTGCCTGGCTAGAAATAACAGAGGACAAACGGGTGCAGGGGATCATTTCCAGAGGCTACATCATTCCTCTTTCAATGAAACCAAAAAGACCAAAAGACTCCATGACATTCCACCCAGTCACAGGGAGGCAGCTGTTTTGGAAATTCAAAAACTGCTTGACAAAAAGAGTCATCCAAGGAGTCCCACCAGACCAGATAGGATCCGGAATTTACTCAAGGTTCTTTTTAGTGCCAAAAACACCAGGGGACTGGAGACGCATTTTGGATCTCAGCCAGTTGAATAAATCAGTTCGACAGACCAAATTCTGGATGGTCTCTGTGTAGTTAGTACTTCCATTTTTGGAAAAAGACAACTGGATGTGCTCAGTAAATCTTCAAGATGCATATTGAAACATAAAAATGGACACGTGCTCTAGAATATTCCTGCACTTCCGGCTGGGAGTCAGTCACTCTCAGTTCAGGGCACTGCCCTTTGGTCTCACCTCAGCCCCCAGGCATTTACCAACTGCAGGGCAGTGGTAGCAGCGCATCTCAGACTGGAAGGATTCCGAGTATTTCCATAGTTCGACTACTGGCTGCTTACTGCTCCCATCAAGTGTCAAGTCATAAAGGCACGAGATTGTTTCATCTTTGTGTCACCTTAGGAATCACTATAAAAAAATCCAACCTGGAACCATCACAACAACTGGAATTCATTAGAGCTATGTTTGACACAGTCACCAGAATTGATTCCCTTCCCTTAGAAAGGCTACAAGGGATTAGAGCACAGGTAAACCAGATCATTTGAAACAAGAGAGTAACAGCAAGACTCATCCTATAGACTGTGGGGTTAATGGCTGCCTCTGTCACTCTAATTCCTTTGGCCAGATATCACATTCATATTCTTCAGTGGCGTCTGGCCTCCCAATTGTCCTTGTTAAATCAACCTATGTCCCATTTGATTTTGATCACCAATCATTGCAAGGAAGACCTGAGTTGGTGGCTTCATTCCAATGAAATTTTGTCAGGCCGTCCCTTTGTCCCTCCTTAGCCCCAAGCCGTAGTGACCACGGATCCCAGATAGGGTGGAGGGCATTGTCTGGGAAAGACAGTCCAAGGCACTTGGTCTCAGATAGAGGCTAACTTGCATATCAGTGTTCTAGAGATGAGGGCTGTGCTCTTAGCATTGCAGGCATTTCAGGATGCCCTCCCCTTTGGAATGATTGGATTCAAACAGACAACATATCAGTAGTCTGGTATACATCGACATACAAGGGGGAGCAGGTTATACTTTTTTGTCGAGAAGCTCTCTGACTATGGCAATGGGCAATTACCTCCAACTGCTTTCTAACAGCAATGCACATTCTGGGGAGCTCCAGTGTGACTGAGGACAAGTTGAGCAGAGCCGTCCTCATGCCGTACGAGTGGTATCTCAATCCAGCGGTGGTGGGAAAGATATTCCGCCACTGGGGCCAACCATGCTGTGATCTGTTTGTGTCCCCTCTGAACATCAAGTGCAGCAGTTACTTTGCCCTAATCCCTCTCCCGGGGGAGTCACCCAGAGACATTCTGCTTCACTATTGGCCCCCGGGTTTACTGTATGCCTTTCCCCTAACTCCTCTAATATGTCATAGTCTAAAGAAAGCCAACAGGTCGAAGAACAGAATAATTCTCATTGCTCCATTCTGGCCTTGAACAAGTCTGGTTTCCCTTCCTTTGGCCTCATCTACTTCGGAAACCCTGGATACTGGACCCAGCTCCAGACCTGTTGTCCCTCCCGGAGGGAATGGTTCATCTGAATCTTCAGGATCTCAAGCTCACTGCGTGTCCTCTCCAGTTCCCATGATTGCCTGGCATTCCTCCCTCACTTCTCTGGTCTGATGCATCATTCTAGCCCACCACACGCCTTCGACCAGAAAACTGTACCATAACAAATGGTTAAAATTTGCTAAATGGTTACTTGACTATAATATTGACCCATATGCAGCATCTGTAGATAAAGTTTTAGACATTTTAGTCGTACTTTATCAGTCTGGCTCATCAGCTTCTGCCATTCTGGTGCAATATCTAACTATCACATTGGCTTTTAATGGTTCTTCACTTGTGTCTCATAAACTTTGTAAAGCCTTTTTGAAAGGAACCTTAATGCTCAGGCCTCTCTTTAAAGAACCCTCTGCTCCATGGGATTTGCATTTGGTACTGCAGTCTCTCGTTTTTTCTCCCTCTGAACCATCAGCAACCTGAGACATAAAGTTCTTGTCCTGGAAAACCTTATTTTTGATAGCTATCACTTCAGCCAGGAGAATGTCAGAAATCCAAGCCTTGTCCTGCAAACCCCCATATTTGGTATTTCATAAGGACAGGGTCTCCCCTCAGGACAAATCCTTTCTTCTTGCCAAAGGTTCTTTGAGTCAAATATCAGTCGAACCTTGCATCTTCCAGTCTTTTTTCCTAATTTTTCCAACAAGGGAGGGTACTGTCTGCATTTACTAGATGTACACAGACAATTCAAGAATAAAAACTTTTTATACATTTTCATTCGTGGTGGATGCCTATTTGGATATCTAGCTGTGTGTTCTTCCAGTATCTTGTTGTTTTACTATTACTGTTATTACTTGGATTGCTGGTGGGTACTGGGACATTAACTCTCTTTGAGTCATTTTTATCTATAAACACAGACAAGTTACGTTTTTACCTTCACAGAACAAAGGACATCAGAAAATCCAGCCAACTTTATTGCCTTTTCTACACTCTATTTAGGTAATCCAGTATCAAAGGTTACCTTGGCAAAATGGCTTAAGGACTGTATTACTTTTGTTTACAACTAGAAGGGACTTCTCCTTCCATGTACAGTGAAAGCTCATTCAACTAGAGCTATTGCGACTTCCACAGTTTTTCATGCTAGAGCTTCCTTAGATGATATTTGTGCAGCAGCTACATGGGTGTGTCCTCATACCTTTATTACTCATTACAAACTGGACCAGGTCTCTAGGGGACGTGCATCATTCAGCTCAATCATGCTCAGGAATATTCTTCCATGAGACCTCTCAAGATTCAGGTAGCTAGGGACTCTGTCCCACAGTCAAGGATTACATGAAGATTGACATCATCAGATAAAGAAGTTGCGTCTTACCATAACATTCCATCTGTGTTGTCAATCTTCACTAATCCTTGATATTCCCTCCCTCATTCACCCTGCCTTATGACTCTTAGTGGACCAAATATTTCCAAAGACTGATTTCAGAATAAGGAATCGGATATGGTCTCTTATCTATTATTTATTGTCTGTTACTATTATAGGCAAACTCAATCTGAGGTAATTTGGTATTGAGCATTATGGATAGAGCTTAGCTTGAGAGTTTTTGTAAGGAGCTAGCTGGAGTAACAGCCGAGTTGGTTCCAAGGCTTGGAACTGAGCCCACAGTCAAAGATTAGTGAAGATCGACAACACAGATGGAATGTTATGGTAAGAATTAATTTCTTTATTCTTTCTGAAGCCAGTTTTGGAATTCTGCTTTCCCATCTGCTAGTCTTCTTTACAGCGGCAGCAACTAGAGTAGAGAGGTATTTTTTACCCCCTGGATCTGTGTCTACAGTTCAAGTGTTATCTGGCTCCGTGGCATAAAGAGATGAAGCCTTGCTTATGACACAGGTTTGTTTAGTGACACAGTACTGGAGAAACTGGCTGAGGAGTGAATGGATTGACAAAAGGAAATCTAATTGCCTCTCCCAGGAATAAAAATGAAAAAAAGTTATCCTGAGATGCATACTTTCCCTGCATTCAGTGCTGGAAGCTGAAGATGGATGGGGAGGCATCTAGCTGTAAGGAGGTTTGGCTAATTGAAGGTAACACTTCAAAAGTGGGCGACAGTACTTTACATTGCCCCATGGTACATCCAACCTTTGCAATCTTGTAGGTGTGGTATTGTTTGAAGAGAAATCCCCTCTGATGTCTGCCTAGATGTCATGATTGTGTTATTACTGCCTAAAGGGGAATTTGGCATAATCGATTATGGGGGTAGCTTGTGGGGCAACAGGTAAAGAGTAGAAAAAAACAGGTTATATTACTTGAAGCGTGTGTAGTAGTTTAACACAATGGGTCTGCTGTTCAACCCTTGTGTGTCAAGAAGTGAAGATACAGATGTTGTCAAGCAGACAGTTTGGGAAACATTGTTTTTGCCATAATGCAGCTTTCCATCCACTGACTGATGGCCTGATATCTTCACTCCATCACATCATTGTCTGTCTCCAGTCTTTGCTGCCATTGCAGATATTTGTATCATAGTCACTTGGTCATCATTGCACTCCATCAAACATTATTGTGTTGACTGCTGCGTAAGGCATCTCCTGGAAAAAATCATTATTGTAGGAGTTTGCTGTCTAATGTCTGAGATTGTCTGTTCTCTGCCTTTTTCCCATTCTGATGGTTACTGTTTGGGATTCTGTCCAGTCAAAGGGCCAACAGAAAGGGCCCTTGTTAACTATTGCAAGTACTATCAGTTGATGTAGAAGACCTTCCTTTACGGGCCAGGAATACCTTCCCTCCCTGTACCCCTACAAGTAATCATCTTCCATCGGCCTTGGCTGCTGGAACATGTTGCAAGTTGGGCAGTTATAAATGTTTACGTCTTAATTAGTAATGTAAGTGGCAAACCTTTATTGTCAATTTTTGATTTCCAGTTAGCTGTTTTGTAATGTTGAATGGTGAAACCTTGGTTTTGGCCAATACCTTCATTTACAGTAGATGACATGATACATAATGGACTCAAGTGCAGGTGCAGTACTGCTGCACAGACGTAGTCCAAGTTAGGACTTCTAAAATGTTTTTAGTGATTGATGAAGATGATGAACCAACCAAGGACCCATCAAAGAAGGTATTCTTACAGGTTATCCAATATGGTATGAATGTATTATTTGTCTAGCCATTTTTGCACAATAACAGCGAACTATCACACCTATATTACATTTTCTTGTTTGCATTTTCTGAGTAACAATTTTTATTTATGTACTTGTTTTTGCAGATGTATCACACATTTGACAACATTCAATTTTCCTGAGTCTAACTTTTGTTAAACATTTATCAGTTTAAATATTCCTATTATTTTATTCTGACTTGTTGCATTACTTGTTTTACTTTTTTGAAAACTGAATTGGTATTCAGAAAAGTAGATTTGCACTCTTAATTTAGTAATTTTTTCTGAAATCTTTCATGTGGGGTGCCTGATTTATCCCAACAAGGTTTGCTGGTATTGTTTTTATAAAATTGTATTTTTTCTTAGTATCTGGCATCTGTCAACCTTAGCTTATCTCTTGTTGCTCCCCAAGTAAACAGATGACAAGATAGCTTGCTTCCTGTAATTCAGCTCAAAAAGTCATTTGTACTAAACATGTGATGTTCTTCATGTTTCACTGTTGCAGTCATTACATTTGGGTTATCTGCTTGCAGGTAGCCCTCAGTCGGCCTGATTAACAAATTTCTTGGGTCCTGCGTCGGTTGCTGTCCCTTCTTCCATAATGTCAGGTCATCAGGGATATAAAACATGCAGCCGATGCCATTACGTCAGTCTTTCTTGCCGTGACCGGTGCCCGAAGCAGAAGCAGTTTGCAAGTGCCAGTTGGCCGACTCCTGAAATTTTCGTTTTTGAGTTTCAGAACCGAAGTCTTCAACTAAAGCTAAGTACCTCGTTGGGGAAACTTTTTCTTGCTCCTTACCGATGTCAGTAAAAGTTAATAGTTGCATTACTTGTGGAAAGCAAATACCTCATAAAGATTTTCATTCGTACTGTATTCCTTGCCTAGGCCCTGACCATGACGTACCTTGCTGTCAGTTTTGTGCTTTATTTAATCAGCGCACTGTCCGTCGTCGGTATATTTTCGCCTCTAAATATTTCAGTTCTCAGTTTAATTATCCAGAAATGTTGTCCGTTAGCCATCCAACTACTGGGATTCCAAAAAAACGCAAAGATAAAGACAGAGACAGGCCGCCGAGGTGTAAAACTGCCGACGACTCTTCTCTTAAGCCAGTCGCCAGTTCGCCGGTACTCAGTGAGGTGCTTTCGCAGCCCCTGATACCCGCTACTTCTGATTCGCAGACCTGTACTGAGACCCATTCAGAGTATGGTATGCCGTGAGATGCTTCAGCTATGGAACTCGTGGATGTCTCTACCTTGGATGGGTCCGGAGCCGCTGTGCAGGCACTGGCTTCTGAGGGTATATTCAGGCTTACGGACTTGCATATTAAACCGATGCCTCCTTCTTTACTTAGGTCTAAATCTCAACCCATGCGTAAAAAACAGACGCCCAGGCCACATGCTCAGACCTCTATGCCTAAAAAACAAATGAGTTAATAACTCTAATCAGGGGTAGCCAACCCCCCCCCCCCCCCTTCTAAGAGGCATAGGACTGAAGTTGATTATGAATCTTCTGATCAGGATTCTGTTTTTTCTGATTCTTCTGATGATCTGGATCTGCCCCTACCTACACTTATGAAGATTCTGATGCAGAGGACTTCATTCCCTCTGCTTTCCTTCCTGAGGATTTTACTTTTGGGGAAACCTTACATACTCTAATGGAGCATTTCCACTGGGAAAGCCAGGATTTTTCTGTTTCAAAAAAAAGGCTTAGGGATTTTCTTCTCCTCCCTCAGCATAGGCCTTTAGCTATTCCTCTTGTACTAGACATTGTTGATGATGCTTTTTCGGAATCTAGTTTGGCCCCTGATTCCCTGCCTCCTGCTACCAGAAAACCTGACAGTTAGGTTCATAGGTTCATAGATTAGTACTAGGCTAACTACCCTTGTGGGCCATTTCAAGCCTAGCCAATTACCCCATGTGAGAATCAAACCCTGCACCTTGTGTTTGTAAAGTAAACACCTTAACCATTATGCCATCCTCCCTCCTACAGGGTCCCTGAGTCTCACAAGTTCCTTTTTAAAAATCCTATTGCAGATCCAGAGACTATTTCACAGGGGCCCAAGGGCATTAAAGCTTCGACTGCTAAAAATCCTACCCCTTCTGATAGAGACTCCAGGGTGCTGGATCGATGGGGTAAGAAGGTTTACACTTCTGCAACCTTGACCATTAGGGCTTTAAACTGCCAGTTTCATATGTTAAAGTATCAACAACATGTTATTGGACTGCTTCAACAGAAAATTATGTTGATTCCTGACTGTGTGGAAAATAAAGAATTACAGGATTTTATGCATTCTGCTGAACAAGTTGGAAAACATACTTTGCAATGTGGTTTTGATTCATTACAGGCCTCTTGCAGGGCTGCTGTTACTGGGTCTGTGCTCAGAAGGCATGCTTGGCTTATGGAGCAATCTTTGCTTGATCATGTTAAAGCTAAATTGTTGGATGCTCCTTTAAATCAGGACCGCCTGTTTGGCAGCAAGGCTGAGGAAGTTCTTAAAAAGATGGAAGATAAAGCTAAATCTATGCAAACTGTTAAAGATTTTTTACAAGTTCAGCCTCCTAGATTTAGTAGACACTGGCCCTCTAAGAATTGGTCCTTTCCAGCCCCTTCCAGGTCTTCTCAAGCCAAACCCAGACACAGCAAAAATCCCAGGTTTCAGTCCCAGGGACACACAGAACTAAGCAGTGGGGGGCCTCCACTTCCAAATCTGGGAATAATAAGACTTCTCCCTATGGTAAACTGTCTCAATGACTTCCTTTTAAAATTTCCAAGTACTTATCAACTGACTGCCCCTTTGGGGGGAAAGATTGCTCTTCATGCAAAGAATTGGGAACTGATTACTCAGGACAAATGGGTTTTAAATATAGTGTCCCATGGATACAGATTTCACTTCCACATGTTGCCAACACCAAGTGGATGGCTGGACCTACTCCCAAATCAGTGGGCAGAGGCCCAAAAACAAGTACTTTCTCTCTTAAGCATGGTACCAGAAGAGGAAAAGGGACAAGGTTTCTACTCGAGACTTTTCCTGGTACCCAGAAAAGACAATTCATGGTGTCCTATCCTGGACCTGTCTACTCCAAACACCTTTTTGGAGATTCCAAAATTCAAGATGCTGACTCTTCACCAATGACTTCCTATGCTAGGCAAATATGCCTGGATGGCAACACTAGATTTAAAAGAAGCATACCTGCACATCCCAATCAGGGAATCTTGCAGAAGATACCTATGCTTCAAAGCAGGCTACACACACTATCGGTTCTCTGCACTGCTCTTTGGCTTATCTACTGTGTCCAGGGTATTCACAATGTGCCTAGCTCCAGTTATTGCATTTTGCAGGCAAATAAATATTTAAATATGCCCATACCTGGACGATTGTCTAATTCAGGCAGAAAGCCTGGACATACTTTTGCATCATCTGGCCTTTGTACAAAGGGTTCTAACTTGTCTGGGGTACACCATAAACAAAAAGAAATCACACCTGGTACCCTGCCAACAAATTATATTGCTGGAAGCAAGCTTGAATACAACTTCCCAGATGGCTTACTTCATGCCAGAGAAACAAATTCATTTGATAACCTACTTCAAACAAGTGGCCACAAAAACCCTGCTATCTGCAAGACAAATATTGCAAGCCTTGGGGCTCATGGCCTCCTGCATTCTTCTAATTTCATATGCAAGACTGCATATGAGGAAACTACAGTGGTATCTAAAAAGCCTATGGTGTCAACATTCTCAAGACCTAGAAACAATGATTCCTATCATACCTTGCCTACGCCTAGAGTTCCTTTGGTGGGCAGAGGCCTGCCACCAAAACAAGGGAATACCTTTCATACCACCCCCTGCCACCCAAACCCTAACAACAGATGCATCAGACTATGCATGGGGGGCTCACCTGGCAGTGAAGTGCATTCAGGGCAAATGGAACCCAAGTCAAATGCACCTGCATGTCAGTCAAAAAGAAATGTTAGCTGTACAGAATGCTCTGACAGCCTTCATGGACCACATTCTTCCAGTACAATTAATGGTAAAGACAGACAACTACACTGTTATGTGGTACATAAACAAGCGGGGTGGGTACACATTCTTACTCCCTCTGCAGATTAGCCATGACATTGTGGAACACAGCCTTGAGCTACCAAGTGTACCTACCAACTCAACTCCTGCCAGGAAAATTAAATACACGGGCAGACGGACTAAGCAGAAACCTCATGGACGCACACGAGTGGAAACTCGAACCAAGGATTTTCTGCATGTTGACAAGCAAATGGGGGAGCCCAGATCCTGTTTGCCTCTCTCCTAAACTGCCAAGTGGACAAATTTGCACAAGGACTACCCACAAACAAGCCTGGAAAGTGGATGCTCTGTCCTTCTGCTGAAAAAAACTATCAGTCTATGTCTCCCCCCCCCCCCCGCCTCTGCTCTCCAGAGTACTACTAAAAATCAAACAGGACAAATCAAGGATGATTTTGATTGCTCCAGACTGGCCGCGCCAACACCGGTACCACCTCCGGTGCAGTTGTCATGGTTATCTCCATGGCACTGGTCTCAGACTCCTTCCCTGCTGTCAGCAGGAGAACCACATTTTGCTCCCTCAGCTTCTAACACTGAACCTTGCAGCCTGGCTAATTACTTAATCTCTCCTTTGCCATCCCTCAGCAAACCTGTGATGGATATAATTTTAGAGGCAAGGAGGCCTAGTACTAGAAAATCTTATGCTGAAAAATGGAAAAGATTCTGTGCCTGGAACCAATCTCAAGGGATGAGCACAGCAGCTCCCAATTTACCTCAGATTTTACAATACTGTAACTGAGATGCTTCCCAAGGGCCTGTCTTTTTCCTCCATTAAAATCCACGCCTCAGCCATTTCAGCTTATTGTAACACAGAACCTTCCCTCTTCTCTCATCCACTGCTCAAGCAGTTCCTCAGAGGGACCAAAAATTTGCGACCACCCAGGAGAGCTCCAACCCCAGCCTGGGACCTTAACTTTGTCTTGGAGAAACTCACTCTACCTCCTTTTGAGTCAGCTGCTACTCTAGACTTAACATTTCTATCTTGGAAAACAGCTTTCCTTTTAGCAATCACTTCAGCTAGAAGGGTATCTGAATTACAGGCCCTTATGGCAGTGGAGCCTTTCAGCATCTTTCATGCGGACAGGGTGTCTCTCAGAACCAATCCATCCTTCATGCCCAAGGTGGTATCCAGTGTGGCTCTTAATCAGTCCATTCATTTGCCAACCTTTTTTCCCAATACACAGAATAAAGGGGAACGGATACTGCATTCCTTAGATGTGCACAGACAACTTAGATTCTACTTGGACAGGACTAAACCTCAAAGGAAATCTGAACAACTGCTGGTGGCATTTCCTGCAGGGGCAGAGGGGAAGACTGTTTTAAAGCAAACCATTTCTAAATGGATAAGCCATTGCATTCATTTCTGCTATAAGCACCATGGAAAACCTATCCCCCAGGGGATCAGACCTCACTCCACCAGGGCTGCATCTACCTCTACAGCCTTTCTCAGAGGCATCCCTACCAGGGACATCCTAGAAGCTACTATCTGGAGTTCTGTACATACTTTCACCAAGCATTATCATTTGCCAATTTTCTCTAAATACAGAGCTGGCTTTGCCACTGCAGTCTTGCAGGGCTTTATAGCTGGCCCTAAAGCTATCTGAATTCCTCCTCCCAACCATAGCTTTGGGAATCTACCGAAATGTAATGACTGCAACAGTGAAACACGAAGAACATAGTACAGTTGTGTACACTTACCATAAATGTAGATGTTTGAGTGTATTCACTTTTGCAGTCCTGGTTACCCTCCCTCCAGCCCCCTAACTTCTTTTGGCTATACCTCTACTTTCCTTTACTATGCTTAAAAGCCTTTTTGGTGTATTTGCTTTTTTGTTGGAGGTATATCTTTGTACTTTTATAGTTAATTGCTTCCCATTTAGGAGGCACTTGACATCTGGGGCAAGAAAAACTGATGTAATGGTGTTAGCTGCATGTTTTATACCTCTGACGACCTGACATCATGGAAGAAGGGACAGCAACCGACGCAGGACCCAGGACTTTGTTAATCAGGCCGACTGAGGGCTACCTGCAAGCAGATAACCCAAATGTAATGACTGCAACAGTGAATACACTCGAACATCTACATTTATGGTAAGTGTACACAACTGTACTTTTTACCCCTTGGGCACCAGTTCTCTGTTTTAAGTTCTTTTTTTGCTTGCCCTACAGACAGCTTCCATGACAGCAGACTGTGGTATCATGCATACATTATTATGGGATCCCAGAAGGAGTAAACTTTGGCTCAGACATATTTGGCATCAATCTTACACAGTGTATAAAACCTCAAGATTGTTTAGAAAGAGACTAGTATAACAGTGAAAATATTTTTGCAATTTGTTTGCGTTTGTCATTAGCTGATTAATTGTTGAAGATTTAAGAAATTAATTCAAGGAAAACAACAGTATGCTTGCTGAGTGTCATTCAGGTCCGCATCTCTCAGCATTTGGTAAAACAGTGCTTGGAAAAAGGGATGTTCACACTTCCATTACTTGTTCCCATTTATGACCTTTCAGGATTATGAGGGTGACCTATTTTTAGTAGTAGACGCTAATTGTTCAGGTGATCTCAGTCAGCAAGTTTGAAGCTTAGTATTAACATTTCTTATTACTACACAAGTTGTTTAAACTTTTATATATTTGATGTCTAGTCATGCCTGGGCCTCCTGCAAGGGACTTTGCACCTCTGTAAGGAAAGCACAAGCTTTCCAGAGCCCTTGATAAAAGTGAGAATTTATTGGAAACTTGGCTGTAAAGACAGCCTCGGCAGGGTGGGGAGAATGTGCCACTGACCTGCTAGAAGCCACAGTTGAGATTTACATTTCTGCTGTTGACAGCTGTAAGGAGTTCACATGCTGTTTGCAGTACCGCCAAGCTGGGCTGTGACCTTCTGACCCTGCCCCCTCCCAATTTTTGTCTCTAGTCTCTTTACTGTAATAAAATCCTGTCTAGCACATAGCAGTACAATGACTCTGTTGTTCTTTTTTATTAAAAAAAAGAAAAAAATTAATGGCTTTAAAAAAAAAAGGTAGATGGCAGGAGAAGCCTTTGGAATTGGAGAAGTGAACTCTGCTCCCTTCCTCTTAGGGCTTTGTTTATGTTGAAGTCTGGGGCCCCCCTCTCCTTTCAGCATACCTTATTTACCAGAATAGGAGGCACTCAAAACTTGCCGGCTGATCTTTCTAGGGGCATTTCATTTGTAATCTGTTGCAGTGCTGATTCTTTCTCTGACCAGCTGGAAACCCTGCAAGTACATTAATTCATTATTTGCTTTTATGTGCTGTACAGACATCCACAGTAAGAAAGTCCAGATGTGATTTTTAAGGCATTATGTACTAAAAAGATAGTAACTAAATGGCTGGAGTGTTGCAGTAACTGCTCGCAACTTTCTCAGTTTGCTGAGTGTGCCCATATGTGCATCAGCAGCAGAATATTAAAATCTTGAAATGGTATACATTTGTGATTTGAATAAATTTTCCTTAGTTTGTTCTGCAGCACTTGTAGAACAAACCACTGTCTACTGGCACTCCTTCCCCAAATAACTTCAGAAAGTATGTATTATTAGTACTGGAGAACAAAAGACTTGAACTGACAGTTTTATAGTTTTGTTCGTAGACTTTCCAGCATATTAATAGTGCAGCTATTGCTAAAACCTGTTGCACAAGGTTAAACAGAGTCTACATTTTGTTCCTCTACTTAGATCACTTGCATTATGATAGAAGAAAAAAATTAAAGAAATGCCATGTTAGTCTACTAACAGAAAACACACACATACTGGAACACTGATGTGATGTAATACCTTTCATTGGACCAACATCTGCTTTGCAGTTATGTTGGTCAAGTAAAAGGTATTGTATCGCATCTGTGTTCGTGTCTTTGTGTTTTACGTTATGATCAAATTCAAGGATTTTCATGCAGATTTTGCCCTTGTATGCTTGAGAAGTTCCTTAAATCATGAAATAGAAATGACCAAAGTACTCTTTGTAGCTGTCCTCCTTTGAAAAAGACAGAGATGTTGAAAAAACTGGAAATAACCTCTGATGGTCACTGTTGGAAACAAAAACACCTTTTTGACCCACAACAATAAATCATATAATATACAATTACTTGAAGAATGCAAAGATGGTGGCAAGTATTTTTTTATTTTTATTTTATTTTACATTTGTTGACCGGGATAGTCCAACTGGATGCATGTCCATTTTCAGCCGAGGCCCGGGGAGAAAAGCTCCAAGGGTACGCAGTAAGTACATACCTCTTAATATTTTGCTCCTTAGTGAATATGAAAGAGGGCTGTTTTACTAAGTCTTCACGATTATGACTATCTGAAGACTACCACAGCTTTCTTAGATGAACAGAAAAGATCTTCAGCACAGCACAGATGCTATGTCAAAAAAGCTGTCTCCTTCTCTTTTGGGAGTGGGATACAAATGATACAAGGGAACATGGGAAATGTATGTAAATTGCCTATTTTGGATAAATTGTGATTTACTTATTTATACTTTGTACTCTGGAACCATACCTATCAGCGGTGGTGGTGCTGCGGTAGCGTTGTCGCCTCACAGTAAGACACTGTCCTGTTCAATTCTCAGCTAGAGCATCTTCTATGTGGAGACATGCATGAATGGGCGTACCTTCATTGAAGGTTGTGCATCAGGGCTGGTAACTCGGCACGTAAAAATCAACTACCAGTCTTTAGCGGACTGGAGTTCCACTGTGGCGACCCCTAACCGGGAAAAGCTGAAAGACACAAACAAACTCTGGAACCATACCTATCAATTAGGGAAATATGTGGAATAAAGGTTGATTAATATAACAGGTATAGATCATGTAAAGTTAAAGTGTACACTTTTTTGTCTTGCATCTAGTTTTGTGTGAAAACTTCCAGGAACTTCAACCGTGGTGTGGTTTTCTTGTATGCACAGAATGTATATGTGTTCAGCACATGTGCATTAATATCCTTTTCCACGTTTACAGAAAAAAAGATACTTAACTAAATGTTATCTAAAGGTAGGTGAAATTAATTATAGACTTGCCTTCTTGTTTGCTGCCGGATTTTGAATAGTGGTATACAGAAAAAGCAAAATTAGTTTGTAATGAAGAGTCCGGTGTGGCTTAAAACTTGAAGCAACTACTTTTCTTCTATGTATGTGTTAGTGAAGTGAGTAATATTAAATCTTGTATCTTTTCCTTTTTTATTAGAAAAGACTAGTTTTGTTCCACTTAACTGTCTTTTAATGTTTTCCATCCACTTTTTATATTAAATTAATACTTCTACTCGTAATCTTTGCCGTCCTTACTTGTGAAAAGGTATGTAGTATTTTCTTTATTCATATTTGCATTTGTTTCCACGCTCATTTAATTGTAAAGCTAAGCAGCAGTGAGCCTGAGAACAGTACAGTATTAATCAGCATCCCCGAACAGTGTAGGGCAACAGTTAACTAGTGACTGAGCAGTGTAGGGTAGCAGAATCCACTATGTGCACTTGTAGTAGTTTCCTCTTAGGTTTGCCTTATGCTCTTACCAAGGCTGCTAAATCAGAATTATTAGGCATGCCAAGTAAAGGCGTTCCTTTGAAGGGAACCCCCTTTTTCCCCTACTCCCCTTTTTCAGAAATCTCCACAGCAATACCCAGATTTGCTCTGAGCTACTGCACAATGGTACCTCCTATACCGAGCCAACAGATATCGCCAGTATACTGGCCAACAGATTCAGTGCCAACTTTACCCCCCCCCCCATAGAACCAATCACAATACCAGTAGATTGCCACGCACCCAGTATTACTGCTGTACAGGTTAAAATAGCACTGTCCAAGGCGAAGAATACAGCTTCTATGGAACCTGACAGTATCCCTGGTTGTGTTCTACATGAACTACAGAGTGAACTGGCACCTCACCTGTGTGCCCTGTTCAATCACAGCCTCACCTCAGGCTTTGTTCCTACCGAATGGCGCACTGCTACAGTCATCCCTCCACAAAGGAGGAGCAACTACAGACCCTGGGAACTATCACCTCATTAGCCTGACGATTCTGATATTCAAAGCTATGGAACGCATCATCATGGACCTAATAAACAAGGATATAGGGAATCTCCAAACTCTGGATTCCACACAGTTCGGTTTTGTGAAGGGTAGGTCATGCCACTTCAACTTGGTTGACGACTTTGAGTCAGTCACCAGAGCTGTGGATGAAGGCAAGGTGGTTCATATAGCCTACCTTGATCTGGCCAAGGCTTTTGATACCATTCCCCACTCAGGAATCATAGAAAAACTCACTAAGCTTGGCATCAACCCCTATTTCACTAGGAGGGTTGTAAACTGGCTCACATGTAGAACCCACAGTGTGAAAGTAGCTGACTCCAAGTCAGCCTGCCGACTAGTCACAAGTGGTGTCCCACAGAGTTTGGTCCTGGGTCCTCTCCAGGCCAACATGAAGGGACTCTGGCTGACAAAGTTTGCAGACGATTGCAAGTTGGGAGCTATTATTAACTCCCCAAGTGATGTTGACATCCTACAGAATGCCCTCCTGAGACCAGTGACTGGTGTCAGAACCATGGCCTTAAGCTCAATGCCAAAAAATGTGTCGTCATCCCCTTTGGGAAAAACCCGGTTCCCATGAATTACCACATTGATGGTCGTCCACTGAACACAGAAGGCGTTATAAGAGATCTGGGAACACAGGTTGACAGCAGCCTCTCTTTTGATCACCACATTGCCTCTGTGGTTAGAAAGTCTTATGTGGCACATCTCATTACTAAGGGGTTTTGCATCCAGGAAGAAAGAGGTCATTGTCTCCCTTTGCTCTTCCCTAATTAGGCCAGTCATCGAGTACAGTGCCCCATTTGGCATGTACCTCACTAGACACCTGCAACAACTGGAGAGGCCACAAAAGTACCTCACAGAGAGGATCCTAGGCCTTAAACACTTGTCCTATATGGATAGACACAAAAAAACTCCCAACTATTCTCGGTGTCATATCGCCTCTTTAGAGGCAATCTCTGCTTGACTTACAAAGCCATGTCTGACTCAGCTCTGTTAGAAGTGCTACATCTAAAGAAATCCCAATCCCACCACACCACACACTCCAGAGACCTGAACCTCATTACCACAATTAACAGAACATGCTGGAGGACAGGTTGATAACCCAGAGACTGCCCATGCTATGGAACAGACTTCCCATACATGTCAAGCAGAGCACCTCGCTGACCCTCTGCAAGAGAAGTCTTGATGAGTGGATGGGAAACTGAAAATTCGCCCCGGGGATAACTTCAGTGGCTCTGCTCGACAGAGGCACTGGGAACTAAGGTCGGCTGGTACTATGCCAGGGTAATCCTATGGCTAGGCTTGTAAAGGTCCAAGGGCCATTAGCCTAGTACACACCTATGACCCTATAAGAATAGCATTGAGCATTGTATTCATTTGTCCTTTTTAGTGTGAACATCAAGTGCAGTAAGTCAGTAAAGGGTGTTAGAAAGATTGAAAAGAGCAAGTGTCACAGGAAGACAGATGAACAATTAATTGATTAGTACAAGTAAGATGGATGATAGGGTGTGTGGGATCCCAGAAGAGAAGAGAAGTTGTCTTCTAAAAACTTTCAGTAGTTGAATTGTAAAAATTGCACAGTCACATTTATGTTTGTTAGGACTGAACATGAGAATGAATCAAAATAATCATGGCTGTTCCTCATTTGGCCCTGATGAATTGTAATTTTAAATATAGTCATTAATACTGTTGGGACACATATATAATTTTAAATAAGTTAGTGTCTGACAGTTGAAGTGAAGTGTTCCTTTGTGTTATCTGTATTTTATTTTGGTGTCAAAACTTGCATCATATATCAGTAACTTCAAATGTCTTGGTTATTTTCCTTTGGATCCACTCAGGTATGTCGCTCTTCTTCACTATGTAAAAAATCCAGGTCTATGAACTCTAGGCACTTTGCCCTTCTTATTTTTAGACTAAAACATGTGGTTGTGTACTCCACTGTCAGTATTGGCCTTGGTACATAGTGAACTTCATTGGTGCTTTACTAATTTTAAGTGTAATCCAGATACTCTGATCATTTTCTTTATATAAATTTCCCGAAGTTTGATCCATCCCATAAAAAATCATAAAAGCAGGCTACCAAAATACATAAATCTACATCTTTTATTATTAACTTCTGTCTTCCATCTCATTTTTAGAGCTATTTTTAGATTGTTTCTGTTATCCTTGAGGCAGTTAAAATTGTGGATACTAAAAATATATGTTGTATCTGAATTCACTACAACTGAACAAAATCTAACCTTGTACAGTAAAGTTGATGAGTCGGACTTGTTATACAGTGCTGCCATTGAAACTGTGTGGGTGAGTCCTGTTTAAACATTTTCTTGCAGTGTCAGGCTGCCCTGCAACCCCCTCCATATGAGGAACTTCACCCCAACCCCTTATTTATACATACTAACTCAGTGGTCAGGGATTCATGTTAAAAAGAGAAAATCCACTTAAAATTTAGAAAATGGCTCACATAATTCCTGGGTTGGCAGTAGAACTGGCAAATAAATGCAAGTTGTTTCAAGAGATGTAAATTCAGCCAGTCTGGCCCTTTTACATTCCAGGTTAATCTGTTTAACACTGGTCCTAACACTAGTTCCTGAGGAATGTCACTCAGTATTTCTCCCATATTGAACAGTTCAGTTGACTCTCTTATTTGTCTCTTCTCTTCTAATCATCATGAAATGACTATTCTTCCTCCAGCCTCCACCCATTACGTAATTCCTTGTCAATCTCCCATATGTTGCCTAAATCAAATCCCTAGAAAAAATCTAAAAATACCATGGGTAAATTTATAGAGATGTGTTAGTTGTTAGGAGATATTGTTTTTCCATTTTTGCTGGAAAATGCTAGTAAATCTCAAATTTTTACCACATGTGGATTAAAAAAAAAAAAAAAACAGGGAGCTTTAATGAAATTTATTGAGTTTTAGACTAGAGCACTCGCACACAGCTTGTATTTTTTGGCATATTTACTACTAATGCTGTCAGATTTGCTGTGCTTAATTTATATATATATATATATATATATATATATATATATATATATATATATATAAATGTTTCTTAATTATATGCAGAGTGGAAAGAGATAAGAGTTAAAGAAAAGGGAACAGACTAACCTCACTCATTCATCTGTTGTTTCATGCTTTCACTGAAATGTGTAGTCTGTGACATATGGCACTTTTTTTCCCTTAGTATCTGAAACTAAGGTACAGGTGGTGTGTGAAAACACAAGTAGGTGTTAGCTAGTCATCTGTGGAGTTGATTGCTTGGTTAGAGGTCAGTAAGTGTTGAAGTGGGTCTAAAATTAATATCTGAGATGGACTTTTTGTTTGGCAGTGTCTGTTTATTTACAGCTGGTATGCTTTTTTATACTGTAAACTGTTTTACTCTGTAGTGACCTTTGAAAGAAATAATTTCTTGTCTAGACAGGGACTGCAGTTTAAGTGCTTTTGGTCTTTTGTGTAAAGCTTGGATGACATTCCTGTAGAAATCGTAATTTGTAGAATGCTGAATGGAAAAGTGCAAGAGATACACTGACTCATTGGTTAGATGACTTCAAACAAATTAGGGGCGAGGAGCCCTTGATGATTTTGCTGGCGTCCTAATCCGTTGTAAAACTGGTAATTTTGGGTGAAAAGGTTAGTGAAATAAGCCTAATAAATGACTATTCAGAGTTTTACATTTATGTACTTCATAAAATACATGTTAATTCACATTTTGTTATTCTGTCAACTTTTCAAGTTGATAGTATTTATAAAGTGTTCCAAACAATGTCTGGATTTGACCCTGATTTTGGAGGTAAGAGGTCAAGAGCTATAGCTGGGAATGCGTAGTGTTTTGAAATGAGTACATACTGCATACCTTAACAGTAGTGATGCTAAATTTGAAACAGTTACTATATTCTTACCAGGCAGTGGAACATTAAATGGACAAATCAGAATTAGACAGCATTGTAAGTAATAACTATTTTGTTGTATCATTTTGAATTTAAATTGTATGTCTCTGTACTAATGTCTTGCAAGTATGACCTTAATTGTACAGAAGTAGTGTTTATATTTTAACAGAATTTTAAGCGGGGAGGGGTCATTGGAATTACAGTAGAATGCAAAATAAAGTATATTTAAAGTTGACAATATTGACTTTCACAAAATAAAAATGTGTCTTTGCAGGGCTAGGATTATGTAGTTTATTTTCTTGCTTTAGATGATTTTGGTTTATAGAAGACCAATCCGTCAGTGATTTATTTATAGTACCAGTGAATGTGTGTGTGAGAAAAAAAAATTAAGTGTTTTTACGTGAGGCTAAAGTCCCAGGTGTTCAGTAGGAGGAGCTTGCACTCCTGTATCTCCTACCTGTAACAAACTCTGAACTTGCCACATGTCTGCAGAAGGTTCAGTGACGTTGGGGGGAAAAATGGCTTTTGTTGATTCAGCCGTACACAACTAGTCTTCTACTGGTCCACTACCAGCTAGCCAATGTTATCCTCTTAATTTACTATGCATTTGTTTTGCTGTTCCGCAAGCACATTTTAGTGAATTGTGCCATCTAGTGTATTTTGCTAGAAAATCTGTGAGGTACACGGAATCCGTTGGCAGATAGCATTATGTGAAATAGCATGGTGAGAGGCAACATGAAGGTTAGAGGGTGATTCAGAGAGACAACACCACATCATAGAGGACTAGCACAGGATTCACAGAATGTAAATAACCTACAGCGTATGTACATGTCTGCATAGTGGCATACAGATGAATACCATCATGGAAACAGTTTTCACTGCATATCTAAATGAAGAAGTAGACCATGTCAGAGTGATTTAGAGGCATACATTTGAAGTGAAGAGTCAAGGTGCTGGTTTCTTCTGAACAGTAAAAATTTTCTGTCAGTGGGAGTTTCACTTAAATTATTATGCAAGGAGAAGTAATGACCTGATATAAGTTGTAAATATTAGTTGTGGCTATTGGAGTCAGTGCCCAATTTGCTGCACATTGTTAAACTATGCATTGTAGAAAGGTTTTCAGCAGCTGACATGGTATCACCTCAATGACTGGGACATTTGTAACCCATGCCATGTGAGCACAGGCACCATGTGCCATGCCCACATTGATTCAAGGGGGAATGCGTAAACTGCCTGTACCACTCACCACAAAGGCTTCTGTAGCATAATCCTACATCATTTTCTTCACATGATGCAGCATTTGGAGTAATATATATATGGTTTCCCTGGCTGGCAGAGAGATTTTACAGCATAGACCATTTCCCAGACGTCCTCTGGGCCATTAATTGCATCTATTTTGGCGTCTGACATGGCATCCTGAAGAGGTTCCACTCCAGTAGCTGCCAGATGGTGTGCAACACACTTGGTATATTATGTAGTGTGTGTGTGTGTGTTTTTGTTAGAGTGAATCATCCAGGCAGTGCTTGTGAATCCCACATCTGGCACATAAGAGCCCTCTACCAGCAATTTGTGTTGAATAACTTGCCATAGGGACATCTAGTTGGTAAATGCATACATTTGCACTTTACCAGCTGCGTAGTTTGGAATATGCTGTTCCAATTGTTGTTGGCAGTAGGCCAGACATAATGTTGTCTTTTGGTTTTTGTTGGAGATGATGTGCATAGAGCCATGGATGATACCCCATTTCAATACCACAGACAATGGATGAGATGGCATACATCATCATGCATTTGCAGACAGGGAACATTGTCAAATGTGTGTTTGGGCTTCTAAAGGCATACTTCAGCTCCTTGACTATATCTGTTGGCACACTGCAGTGTGCACCTGAGATGTGTTCAGTTGTTTGTGGTGTGCTCGACATGTTACACAGTGTGGTAGTACTGTGGTAGTACACCTACATTTTGGGAACATATGGCCTAACACACATGTTGCAGCAGTAAAAGACTAGCTGAAACCTGCTGCAGTGGCACTTTTTGCATGCTGTAGAACTCAACACTGTATGTTCAGGCACATGTAAAAAGGCACCTAGTCTTCAACTGTTGGCCATGACATGAGTAGCAAAATGTGATGTCATGCTAGAAAAAACATTTTAAAAGTCTGAGTTTTTTCTTACATAATTCACATTTGTAAAGATATATTGAAGCTCTGTGAATTATTCCCTAATCATACTTCTTATCGAATAAGAGTCTATATAACATTTTCACTTTTTCTCTGCAAATGAAAAAAAGAAGATGAAGCTAGATGCATGAAACGGGTTACCTTTGAATGACTGAATTGCATTTATGCAAATGGTTGTTTCCGCGAACTGTAATGCCGAAATACGGACATGGAAGGATCAAATGTCGAAAATGGTTTGCTGGAAAACCATTTCTGACATTTGATCTGTGTGTTTGAATGGGGAAAAAGCATTTGCTTATTTGCCATTCAAACACATGATGAATCGGCATTGTGTTTTTTTGCAGCCGTACTACTTTAGATGTTTTGCACATCGCACATATGACTTTCTACAAAGTAAAGGTAAACCGCTTGAAATTTGTAGTTGTAATTTAAAGTTCAGCTTTTTGCAGTTTCTTAACAAGAAAATAGTTGCTTGATTATTAGTTTGTCACACAAGGGTTTTTGATTCTGGAAGAATAAAGTCCATAAAGTGCAATTACAAGACTCTTAGGAAACCGTCATTTTGTATGCACATAGGTAACGTTTCCTTTGTAAGTGCAGGGCATGAATGTGGGTAGGAAAAATTTGATGCAGTTTGATGTAGCCCCCATCAATTTTCAGTTGCTAAAGCAATGATGAACTGGAAAAAAAAAAAAAAAAAAAAAAAAAAAATATATATATATATATATATATATATATATATATATATATATATATATATATATATATGTGTGTGTGTGTGTGTGTGTGTGTGTATATAGTGTTGAAAGCAAATTCATACTTGGGAGATCTTTGTGACATTTCCTGTAAAGGTCTGCTGTTTTGAATTCTACCTTGTATACTATTAACTTATAGTAGAGCTCCGGTATTTAAGTAAGAAAAGTATTTATTTACCTGTAGATAGTGTTCTTTTTTTTTTTTTTCTTGTACAACTTATTATTTTTAAATTCTTTCTGTGTTGTCTTGATATTTCTATATCTAATATGTATCCGCACTCTCTTTGTTGTTTTAGTAAAGTTTTACTTATGCATTATTTATTTTCTGAAAACATGGCATTAGGATTATCATAGTTGCTGCAGTTATTTTTTTGACCTCTCTATCAGATTGCCATTTAAGGCATTGACAAACATTCATTAACATAAAATCCATCAAACCAGATTAACATGATGTTCTTCGTGTTTCACTCGTGTTTCACTGTTGCAGTCATTACATTTGGGTAATCTGCTGGTAGGTTGCCCTGATTAGCAAAGTCTTGAGTCCTGCATCGATTGCTGTCCCCTCTTCCATAACGTCAGGTCATTAGGGGTATAAATTATGCAGCCGACGTCATTACATCAGTCTTTCTTGCCGTGTGGTGCCCGAAGCAGAAGCAGTCCGCAAGTGCCGGTCGGCCGACTCCTGAAATTTTTATTTTCGACTTTCAGAACCGAAGTCTTCAACTTAAAGTGAAGTACCCCATTGGGTAAACTTTTTCTTGCTCCTTACCGATGTCAGTAAAAGTTAATAATTGTATTACTTGTGGAAAGCAAATACCTTATAAGGATTTTCATTTGTACTGTATTCCTTACCTAGGCCCTGACCATGATGTACTTCGGTTTTGTGCTTTATTTAATCAGTGCACTATGTGCTTTATTTAATCAGTGCACTATCTGTCGTCGGTATATTTTTGCCTCTAAATATTTCAGTTCTCAGTTTAATTATCCAGAAATGTTGTCGGTTAGCCATCCGACTGCTGAGATTCCAAAAAAACGCAAAGATAAAGACAGAGACAGGCCGCCGAGGTCCAAAACTGCTGATGACGCTTCTTTTAAGCCAGTCGCCAGTTCACCGGTACTCAGGCCCTTTTGCAGCCCCTGATACCCGCTACTTATGATTCACAGACCTCTACTGAGACCCATTCGGAGTCCAGCGTGCCGCGCGATACTTCAACTATGGAACCCGCAGATGTCTCTACCTTGGATGGGTCCGGAGCCGCTGTGCAGGCACCAGCTTCTAAGGGTGTATTCAGGCCTACAGACTTGCATATTAAATCGACACATCTTTCATTACTAAGGCCTAAATCTCGATCCATGTCTAAAAAAACGATGCTCAGGCCCCTATGCCTAAAAAACAAATGATAAAAATGGCTGAAGATCTAATAACTCTAATCAGGGGTAGTAACCCCCTCCCCTGTAAGAGGCCTAGGGCTGTGCTTGATTATGAATCCTCTGATCAGTATTCTGTTTCTTCTGACTCTTCTGATGACCTGGATTTGTCCATACCTACTTATGAGGATTCTGATGCAGAGGATTCTATTCCCTGTGCTTCCCCTCCTGAGGATTTTTCTTTTGGGGAAATTTTACATACCTTAAGGGAGCATTTCCACTGGGAAAGCCAAGAATTTTCTGATTCAAAAAAGAGGCTTAGGGATTTCCTTCTTCTACCTCAGCATAGGCCTTTGGCTATACCTCCTGTCCTAGACATTGTTGATGATTTGTTCTCAGAATCCAGTTTGGCCCCTGATTCCCTGCCTCCTGCTCCTAGTAAACCTGACAGGTACTACAGGGATGTTCATCGTGTTACACTGCTGCAGTCATCACACTTGGGTTATCCTGCCGTCAGGCGGTCCTGCAGTCGGCCAGAGTTCCAAAGTCTTGGTCCGGCATCGGTTGCTGTCGCCGCCTCCGTGACGTCAGTGCGACAGGGGTATAAAAGATGCAGCCGACTCCATTTTCTTCAGTCTTTCTTGCCATGCGGTGCCCGAAGCAGAAGCAGTTCGCAAGTGCCGGTTGGCCGACTCCTGAGATTTTCATTCCGAATCCAGAACCAAAGTCTTCTAAAAAAGCTAAGTACCCAGTTGGGGAAACTTTTTCTTGTCTCAGACCAATGTCAGTAAAAGTTAATAACTGTATTTCTTGTGGGAAGCAAATACATCATAAGGATTTCCACTCCTATTGTATTCCATGCCTAGGCCCTGACCACAACGTCACTGGTTGTCGGTTTTATGCTAGGTTTAACAAGCGCACTGTTAAACGTCTGTTTGATTTTGCCTGACATTATTTTGGTAGAAAATTCAACTATACCATGCCGTCAGAAATTCCGACGACCACAATGCATAAAAAGCACAAGGACAGGCATCCGAGGCCCAAAACGGACGACGAGGCCTCTTCTAGGCCGGTTGCTGGTTCTCCGCTTTTCAGCGAGGCGCCTACGCAGCCCCTGACGACCGCTTCCACAGAACCACAGACCACCTCCGACTCCCACGTGGAGCTGGCTGGGCCTTCGGATGCACTAAGCCTTTAGTTTACCGTTTACTAAGCCTACAGAGGAAACAGAAGTAGCTGAGCATTCCACAGCTACAGAGGGTGTTTTCAGACCTACCCAGTTAACTATTAAACCCTCTGTTAAATCTAAGCCCCCCTTAAAAGCAAATTAACAGACACAACTTTCCCCAGGACAGGCTTCCATGCCTAAGAAACAGATGCTAAAAAATGGCAGAAGACCTGATTACTCTGATCAGGGGGTCCCATCCCCCTCCTGATAAAAGGCCCAGGCAGGATGCAGACTATGAATCTTCTGATCAGGTGTCCCTCTCCTCTGACTCTTCCTCGGACCTAGGATATTCTTTACCCCCTTATGAGGATTCTGATGCTGAGGAGTCAATTCCATCAGCCTCTCCGCCTGAGGATTACTCCTTTGGGGAGACCCTACATACCATGAGAGAGCATTTCCATTAGGAAGGCCAGGATTATTCAGAATACAAAAAAAGACTCCGAGACTTCTTTTTATTGCCCCAACACAGACCCCTTGCTATTCCACCAGTTTTAGACATTGTGGATGATGCGTACACTGAATCCAGTTTGAACCCGGACTCCTTACCCCCAGCCACAGTTAAACCTGATAGATATTACAAAGTCCCTGACTCTCACAAATTTCTGTACAAAAGCCCCTGACTCTCACAAATTTCTGTACAAAAGCCCTGTTGCTGACCCTGAAACTATTTCTCAGGGACCCAAAGGGATTAAGGCCTCATCAGCAAAAAACCCAGTCCCCTCTGACAGAGATTCCAGAGCATTAGACAGATGGGGAAAAAAGGTATATACGTCTACAACTTCAGCACTGAGAGCCTTGAATTGCCAGTTTCACATGCTAAAATATCAGCAATTTTTGATGTCTCAATTGAAACAAAAGATGCTACCAGAATCAGATCCGCCTAACTTAAAAGAAATGCAGGATTTCTTGCATGCAGCTGAACAAGTGGGAAAACCTACTTTGCAATGTGGGTTTGATTCCTTAGAGGCCTCCTGTAGAGCAGCAGTTACAGACTCTGTCATTAGAAGGCATGCTTAGTTAAAAGAACATACGTTACCAGATCATGTTAAGGTCAAATTATTGGATGCACCTTTGCAGCGGGATGTGCTGTTTGGAGTTAAGGCAGAGGAGGTATTAAAGAAGATGGAGGATAAGGCAAAATCTATGCAAACGGTGAAAGATTTCTTAAGGGTTTAGCCCCCTCGTTTCAGCAGAAATTGGCCAACTAAGAATTGGTCCTTTCCAGTCACAGATAGACCTCAAAGGGGCAGATACAGACGTCCAATAGGTAGAGGTCAGACACAAAGCCCTTACAAGCCTTGCAATGGGGCACACCAGGCCAGAAAGAAGGGGAAGACAGGCCTCAACCTTGTAAAAAACAGCCTCAATGACTTTCCACTACAGCTGCCACATAGCTCTCTCTTGGCAGCCCCCTTAGGAGGAAAACTGGCACTTTTCTATCACAACTGGCATTGCATCACCAAAGACAAGTGGGTTCTCAACATCGTATCTCAAGGTTACAGGCTCCATTTCCACACCTTGCCGAGGTTAAAAGGAATGCCAAATCTGCCACCAAATCAAGGGGCAGAGGCTCAAAAACAAATTACAGCACTCATGGACATGAGACCTATTCAAAAGGTACCACCACAAGGACAAGGATTTTACTCAAGACTCTTTCTGGTTCCCAGAAAGGACAAAGCCTGAAGACCCATTCTGGACCTTTCTACATTAAACACTTACCTGGATGTTCCGAAATTCAAAATGTTGACACTACAGCAGCTTCTTCCTATGCTGGGCAAGAAAACTTGGCTCGTGACTTTGGACCTCAAAGAGGCATACCTGCATGTCCCTATCAGACAAAACTGCAGAAGATACCTCAGATTTCTAGCAGGTTCAATGCACTATCAATTATCTGCACAGACCTTTGGCTTATCTACTGCGCCCAGGGTCTTCACAAAGTGCCTGGCACCAGTAATTGCATTTTGCAGGCAAAAAGGAATTCAAATTTATCCATACCTGGACGACTGCCTGATTCAAGCAGAGAGCAAGGACATTCTACTAAAGCATCTGGCGTATGTAAAACAGTTATTAAGTTGCCTGGGGTACACAGTAAATGAAAAAAAATCAAAACTAGTGCCCTCACAACAGATAATATTCCTGGGTGCCAGCTTGAACACAACGGCCCAGATGGGTTATCACATGCCAGACAAGCAAAAGCAACTGACTCAATATTTTCAATTAATGGCAACAAAGACCCAGCTCCCTGCAAGAAAAATTCTGCAGGCCTTGGGCTGCATGGCATCTTGCATACTACTAATTCCATATGCCAGACTGCATATGAGGAAACTACAATGGTACCTAAAGAGCGTATGGTCTCAACACTGTCAAAGTTTGGAAACAGTTATACCACTAATTCCTTGCCTACAACAGGAGTTTCGATGGTGGGCACAAGCTTGTCACCTCAACAAGGGACAGCCTTTCACTCAACCCACAGCCAGGAAGACACTGACAACAGATGCATCGGATTACGCCTGGGGAGCACACGTGGCAGGAAAATGTATCCAGGGCGAGTGGCCCACAGAGCAAAGATATCTCCACATCAGTCAAAAAGAGATGCTAGCTGTACAAAATGCTATTATAGCTTTCAAGGACCTACTGCATCCAGGACAATTACTACTAAAGACAGACAACATCACAGTTATGTGGTACACAAACAAGCAAGGGGGCACGCACTCCTACCCCCTCTGCAGACAAGCCATGACCTTGTGGAATACAGCTCTAAACTATCAAGATGTCCTTCAAGGATGCATCTGCAGTCATAACATATGGGTTGTCCTGCCTCAGGCAGCCCTTCGGTCGGCCGGATTCCAAAGACTGGGTCTGGCCTCGGCTGATGTCGCACTTTCCCCGACATCAGAGCGTCTGGGGTATAAAAGCACCAGCCGACACCATTTTCCTCAGTCTTTCTTGCCGCGTGGTGCCCGAAGCAGAAGCAGTTCACAAGTGCCGGTCGGCCAGCTCCTGTGATTCAGCTACCGAAGACTTTGAAAAAGCTAAGTACCCAGTTGGGGACTCTTTCTTGCCTCAGCCGATGTCAGATAAAGTAAATAATTGTTTAACTTGTGAGAAACAAATACCTCATAAGGATTTCCACTCTTACTGCCTCCCTTGCTTAGGCCCAGACCACGACGTCTCGGCCTGCTCTGCCTGTGCTTCCTTCAACCGATGAACTCTTAGACGTCGGTCGGAGTTTGCAGAGGAATTTTTTGGGGCTAACTTTGCGTATAAGATGCCGTCGGAGACTCCGACTTTGCATGTGGTTAAAAAGCGGAAGGACAAGAACCGACCCTCGTGGCCCGCAGTTTCGGCTGAAACCACGGTCAGGCCTACCGCAAGTGTCTCGGTTTCGGCTGAAACCGAGTCCTCGGTGCTTCCTTTCTCCGAATCCACTCAACCGACTACCTCGGTCCCGGAGGCTCCGGCCGAGTCGGTTATTGAATTACCTACGGAAACCGGTGTCCAGGACATGTCCGACACCATTACTTTAGACAAGTCTACTCCTGCACGTGGTGCAGCCAGATCCCCTGCATCCATGTCCATTAAGGCCTTCTCTAGGGCTAAAGCTGCCAAACTTGCCAAAGCTTTACCTCCCAGGACTACCTCTCAGAGGCCTTCTACTAGCACTCAGATTCTCAGCCTAGCAGAGGATCTTATCTCTTTAATTAGAGGTTCTCAACCTCACCCGGACAGGGGCTCTCTTCCACCACCAGATAAAAGGTACAGGGTTGAGCCCACTGACCCCCACTCTTCTGATGAGTCTACAGATGAATCTGTGTTGTCAGAGCACCAGCAGGAGGCTTATTCGGCCTACGAGGATTCTGATGCTGAAGAATCTATTCCTTCGCCCCCCCCCCCCCCGAAGAGTTTTCTTTTGGTGAGACACTGCACTCTATGAGAGAACATTACCACAGCATAGGCCTTTAGCTATTCCTCCTGTTTTGAATGTTATTGATGATGTGTACTCTGATGCTAGTACAGCCCCTGATTCTCTCCCTCCGGCCCCTGCCAAACCTGATAGGTACTACAGGGTCCCGGATTCTCATCTACACCTGTACAAGGCCCACACTGCAAACCCAGAAACTATTTCCCAGGGCCCAAAAGGGGTTGCAGCTGCCACTGCCAAAAATCCTCTACCTTCTGAAAGGGAGTCTAGAGCTTTAGAGAGATGGGGAAAGAAAGTCTATACTTTTGCAACTCTTTCCATGAGGGCATTAAATTGTCAATTCCATATGATTCAGTACCAAGAATATTTGTTAGATGAATTGTATAAGAAGCTTTCCTCCTCTGAACCCCTTGACCATAAATCACTTCAGGATCTGGTACATAACTCACAGCAGGTTAGCAACCATTTTTTGCAGTGTGGTTATGATGCACTGGAAGCTTCATGTAGGTCAGCTATGACAGGGGCAGTTATACGAAGGCATGCCTGGTTGAAGGAACAATCTCTACTGGACCATGTTAAAGCTAAGCTCCTGGATGCTCCAATGGAAAAACAGAAGCTATTTGGTTCCACGGCTCAGGAGGTCTTAAAGAAGTTTGAAGAAAAGGCAAAATCGGTGCAAACAGTCAAAGACTTTCTATAGGTACAACCACCGAGATTCAGCAGAAATTGGCCTTCTAAGAATTGGTCCTTTCCGGACTCAGACAGATCCCAGAGAGGCAGGAACAGGCGTGCCAGAGGTAGAGGGCAAGCTAGAGGCTCCTACAGAGGCCGTCAGTGGCAGCCTCCCAACCAGAGAGGTAGTGCAGCAACAACAACAACTGGTACACCAGGACAGACTCAATGACTTTATTTTGACTCGGCCGACCAGGGCACAATTAGAAGCACCATTGTGCGGAAAGCTTTCTCTATTTTCCAACAATTGGCATTACATTACAAAGGACTCATGGACACTGCAAATAATAGACAAAGGATACAGGTTCCATTTCCACACATTGCCAAAAAGAAAAGGAATGCCAGACCTGCCACCAAATCAGCGGGCAGAGGCTTTGCAGCAAATCACCAAACTAATACAAATGAAAGCCATAGAAAAGGTACCTCTTTCAGAACAAGGCCAAGGATTTTATTCCAGATTATTCCTTGTTCCAAGAAAAGAAAATCAATGGAGGCCTATTCTCGACCTGTCCGCACTGAATACTTACCTCATTGTGCCAAAATTCAAGATGCTGACCCTACAGCAACTTCTTCCCATGCTGGGCAAGGAGTCTTGGCTGGTGACTCTAGATCTCAAGGAGGCATACCTGCATGTCCCTATTCGACAAAGCTGCAGAAGACACCTCAGATTTCTTGCAGGATCAGAGCATTATCAATTCTCAGCATTGCCCTTTGGCTTATCTACTGCGCCCAGAGTATTCACGAAATGCCTGGCATCAGTAATTGCACATTGCAGACTTCAAGGGATTCAAATCTACCCATATCTGGACGACTGCCTGATACAAGCGGACAACAAGAAAAATTTGTTAAAGGACTTGGACTATGCCATCCAACTATTACAGAACTTGGGATACACAGTCAACATCCAAAAATCAAGACTTGTTCCATCCCAAAGAATAACCTTTTTGGGTGCGGATCTAGACACAACCACCCAAATGGCCTTTCACACAGAAGAAAAACAAAAACAACTTCCAGAGTACTTTAAGAATCTGACAAGACAAACTCAGCTGACTGCAAGGAAAATCCTGCAGGCCCTGGGTTACATGGCATCCTGCATAATTCTAATTCCACAAGCCAGGCTGCATATGAGAAAATTGCAATGGTACCTAAGGAGTGTATGGACTCAGCACCGTCACAGCTTAGAAACTCTGATTCCACTCATCCTTTGCCTTCAAAAGGAATTCCTGTGGTGGGCTCAAGCCTGCCAATCCAACAGCGGGTTGCTTTTCAACAAACCAAAAGCAAACCAAACCATCACCACGGACGCTTCAGACCGAGGTTGGGGAGCACACATGGAGGACAAATGTATCTAAGGGCTATGGTCTCAAGGACAGCTACACATGCACATAAACCAAAAGGAGATGCTGGCAGTGATACACGCAATCGAGGCTTTCAAACCTTTCCTTCAACAGGGCCACCTGCTAATAAGGACAGACAACACCACAGTTATGTGGTACATAAACAAGCAAGGAGGCACGCATTCCTACCCTCTATGCAGACTGGCTATGAATCTATGGGAGCTTTGCTTGAAACTCAATATACAACTACAATCCCAGTTCGTGCCAGGGAAAGACAATACTCTGACAGACAGCTTAAGCAGAACTACCATGGATGCACACGAATGGATGCTGCACCCAGACATCTTCTTACTCATAACACAAACATGGGGAAGGCCGGAGATAGATCTGTTCGCCTCACCCCACAATCATCAACTGAAAACTTTTTGCTCAAGGACATACCACCCACAAGCATGGAAGGTGGACTCTCTTTCTTTCAGCTGGAAAGCTCGAAAAGACTATGCTTTCCCACCACTCCCACTAATGTCCAAGGTTTTACTGAAAATCAGGGCAGAACAGCCAAGAGTGATTCTGATAGCTCCAGACTGGCCAAGGCAGCACTGGTACCCACTGTTGAAAAGCTTGTCACAGACGAAACCGTGGCCTCTCCCCCTATGGCCGCTTCTTCTGACGCAGAACAATTTCAAGATCCTGCATCCCAGCCTAAAAACCTTGCAGCTAACTGCCTGGAGAATACCATGACTCCTACTCAGGACAACTTATCCAAGAGGGTAAAGGACATTATTATGGAAGCTCGCCGTCCTTCCACAAGGAAGGCATACTCAGCAAAATGGAAAAGATTTCTCATTTGGAACACAACTAAAGGCCTAGATGTGACGGTGATGAGCATGGCACATATACTGGAATACTTAGCAGAATTGTTCCACAATGGCCTGTCTTATTCTTCCATTAAGATACATGCCTCAGCAATTTCAGCAGAATACAATGTAAATCCACCTGTCTTCTCGCATCCTCTCTTAAGACAATTTCTCAGAGGAATCAAAAACATCAATCCTCCAAGGAGACCACCTTTACCTACTTGGGACCTTAACTTTGTACTGGAAAAACTAACACTTCCTCCCTTTGAACCAGCAGCATCCGCAGATCCACAGTTTCTGTCTTGGAAGACTGCATTCCTTCTGGCCATAACTTCAGCAAGAAGAGTATCTGAGTTACAAGCTTTAATGGCAGTGCAGCCATTCCTTATTTTTCATCAAGACAGAGTTTCATTAACAACCAATCCTACTTTTATGCCAAAGGTGGTATCTAGGGTATCCTTGAACCAAGCAATTCACTTGCCTACATTCTTCCCAAACCCACAAAATAAAGGGGAGAAACTTCTACACACTCTGGATATACACAGACAATTGCGCTACTATTTGGACAGAACTAAAAGTTACAGAAAGACTGCCCAACTGTTTGTAGCATATGCTGCAGGGGCACAAGGAAAAGAAATTTCCAAACAGACAATTTCAAAATGGATAGGAAATTGCATTCGCATTTGCTACTCCTTTCATGGAAAGACTGTTCCTGTGAATATTAGGCCGCATTCCACGAGAGCCACAGCCACCACTACAGCCTTCCTAAGAGGGGTGGCTACCAAGGACATTCTAGAAGCTGCTACATGGAGCTCCGTGCATACATTTGCCAAGCATTACAATTTACCTTTATACTCCAGATCCAGAGCAGGTTTTGCTACTGCAGTCCTGCAAGGTATCTTAACTACACCATCTTTTTCTTAGTACCTCCACCCCCAGATTGGCTATGGTATTCTACCCATATGTTATGACTGTAGATGCATCCTTGAAGGACATAGTACAGTTTTGTACCTACCATAAATGTAGATGTCCGATAGGTATGCATCTGCAGTCAGGTTTACCCTCCCTCCTTCCCCTCTGTGGTATTCCTAGGGTGCTTACCCCTCCATTAGCTAGCTGGGGGAATCTGTTATGGTGTATTTGTTTGTATATTTATATATACGTATATATTTTTGCATTATGTTTGGATTCTTTGGCTTTTTATATCCAAATTTAGCCTTCATAGAGGGCACCTGGCATCTGGGTCTAGAAAAACTGAGAAAAATGGCGTCGGCTGATGCTTTTATATCCCAGAAGCTCTGACGTCGGGGAAAGTGCGACATCAGCCGAGGCCAGACCCAGACTTTGGAATCCGGCCGACCAAAGGGCTGCCTGAGGCAGGACAACCCATATGTTATGACTGCAGATGCATACCTATCGGACATCTACATTTATGGTAGGTACAAAACTGTACTTTCACCTGCAAGCACAATTCCTGCCAGGAGAGAAAAACACACTGGCAGACGACCTAAGCAGAAACATTATGGACCGACACGAATGGGAACTGAACCCACAAATATTCCGAATGATAACACAAAAATGGTGGAACCCGCACATAGATCTGTTTGCTTCCCCAAAGAACTGCCAGTTACAGAAATTCTGCACAAGGAGCTACCATCCACAAGCATGAAAAGTGGATGCCCTCTCATTCAGCTGGAAAAAACTACAAGTATACGCTTTCCCTCCTTTACCTCTCCTTCCAAAGGTACTCATAAAAGCCAGGCAGGAAGAGCCAAAAATGATCCTGATTGCACCAGACTGGCCACACCAGCACTGGTACCCAATCTTAAAGAACTTAGCACAAGAACCACCCTGGATTTTGCCTCAAATCCCACAGCTGCTGACACAGCACAACAATCAGGTACTTCACAGCCAGCTAAAGACCTTAAATCTAGCTGCATGGAAAATTCCTTAGCCAAGCAAGCAATGCCTCTCTCCAAAGCTGTTATGGATGTCATCCTGGAGGCCAGAAGGCCTAGCACCAGGAAAGCATACTCGGATAAATGGAAGAGATTATGTGCCTGGAACCAAGCGCACAGCCTTGACCCTCTTGTCCCAAACATTCCTCAGATACTGCAATACTTAACTGAGATGCTGGACAAGGGCCTCTCTTTTTCATCCATCAAGATCCACGCCTCAGCTATCTCTGCTCATTACAACATGGATCCACCAATTTTTTCTAATCCTTTGCTCAAACAATACCTCAGAGGGGCTAAAAACATAAGACCGCCCCGTAGAGCACCCACACCAACTTGGGACCTCAACTTTGTTTTGGAAAAATTAACTTTACCTCCTTTTGAGCCAGCTAACACAGCAGAATTAAAATACATCTCTTGGAAAACTGCTCTGCTACTGGCAATAGCATCAGCACGAAGAGTTTCAGAATTACAGGCACTAATGGCAGTGGAACCTTTCCTCATCTCCCACCAGGACAGGGTGTCGAACTAACCCTACATTTATGCCAAAGGTGGTATCAAGTGTGGCTCTAAACCAAACTATTCACTTGCCACCTTTTTATCCAAAACCACAGAACAAAGGGGAGAGACTACTACATTCTTTGGACATTCACAGACAGTTACACTTCTACTTGGACAAAACCAAAGCTTTCAGAAAAATTGAGCAGTTATTGGTAGCATATGCTGCAGGAGCACAGGGAAAAGCCATTTCAAAGCAGACTATTTCAAAATGGATAGAACACTGTATACGTTTCTGCTATACCCACCATAGGAAACCTGTACCTAGCAGCATTAGATCTCACTCCACCAGGGCAACTGCCTACCTCAGAGGAGTACCTACCAAGGATATTTTGGAAGCAGCAACATGGAGTTCTGTGCATACTTTCACCAAACATTACCATTTGCCTTTATACTCCAAATCCAGAGCTGGCTTCACCACTGCTGTATTGCAGGGCCTTATAGTCACCCCTAATGCCTTATAGATCCAGCCTCCCTACCTCAGCTTTGGGATTCCACCCAATTGTGATGACTGCAGCAGTGTAACACGATGAACATAGTACAGTTTTGCACCTACCATAAATGTAGATGTTCGAGTGTAAACACTGCTGCAGTCCAGGTTACCCTCCCTCCTTCCCCTCTTACTTTCTGGTACTTACCTAGGGCATCTACCCTTTATTACCTATGGGGAGTATTTGCTGGTAACTAAAAATGGTTGTTTGCTTTGCTTTTGTATTTTTTACTAGCAATTTAAATTGCCTACCTATTTGGGGGCACCTGACATCTGCGGCAAGAAAAACTGAAGAAAATGGCGTCTGCTGCATCTTTTATACCCCTGTCGCACTGACGTCAGGGAGGAGGTGACAGAAACTGACGCGGACCAAGACCTTGGAACTCTGGCCAACTGCGGGACTGCCCGACGGCAGGATAACCCAAGTGTGATGACTGCAGCAGTGTTTACACTCGAACATCTACATTTATGGTAGGTACAAAACTGTACATTCCTGAGTCCCACAAGTTCCTTTTCAAAAAGCCTGTTGCAGATCCAGAGACTATTTCTCAGGGGCCCAACGGCATTAAGGCTTCTACTAAAAATCCTACCCCTTCTGATAGAGACTCCAGGGTGCTGGATAGATGGGGTAAAAAGATTTATACTTCTGCAACCTTGGCAATCATAGCTTTAAACTGCCAATTTCATATGATAAAATATCAGCAACATATTATTGGACTGCTTAAACAGAAAATTATGTTGATTCCTGACTCTGTGGAAAATAAAGATTTACAGGACTTAATGCATTCTGCTGAACAAGTTGGAAAACATACTTTGCAATGTGGTTTTGATTCTTTAGAGGTCTCTTGCAGGGCTACTGCTACTGGGTCTGTGCTTAGAAGGCATGCTTGGCTTAAGGAGCAATCTTTGCCTGATCATGTTAAAGCTAAATTGTTGGATGCTCGTTTAAATCAGGACCACCTGTTTGGCAACAAGGCTGAAGAAGTTCTTAAAAAGATGTAAGAAAAAGCTAAATCTATGCAAACTGTTAAAGATTTTTTTACAAATGCAACCTCTGAGATTTAGTAGGCACTGGCCTACTAAGAATTGGTTCTTTCCAGTCCCTTCCAGGTCCTATCAAGCCAAACCCAGACACAGCAAAAAACCCAGGTTTCAGTCCCAGGGGACTCTCAGAACTAAGCAGTGGGGGGCCTCCACTTCCAAATCTGGAAGTAACAAGACACCACCCTACGGTAAACAGTCTCAATGACTTCCTTTTAAAATTCCCAAGCACTTATCTTTTGACCACCCCTTTGGGGGGAAACATTGCTCTTCATGCAAAGAACTGGGAACTTATAACCCAGGACAAATGGGTTTTAAATACAGTGTCCCAGGGATACAGCTATCATTTTCACAGGTTGCCAACACCAAATCGGTGGCCAGACCTGCCCCCAAATCAGTGGGCAGAGGCTCAAAAACAAGGACTTTCCCTCTTAAGCATGGTGGCTATTCAACTGGTACCAGAAGAGGAAAAGGGACAAGGTTTCTACTCCAGACTTTTTCTGGTACCCAGAAAAGACAAATCATGGCGTCTAATCCTGGACCTGTCTACTCTAAACTCCTTTCTGGAGATTCCAAAATTCAAGATGCTGACTCTTCACCAATTACTTCCTATGCTAGGCAAAGAAGCCTGGTTGGCAACACTAGATTTAAAAGAAGCATACCTGCACATCTCAATCAGGGAATCTTGCAGAAGATACCTATGCTTCAAAGCAGGCTACATGCATTATCAGTTCTCTGCACTGCCCTTTGGCATGTTTACGGCACCCAGGTATTCACAAAGTGCCTGGCTCCAGTTGTTGCATTTTGCAGGCAAAGAAGTATTCAAATATACCCATACCTGGACGATTGTCTAATTCAGGCAGAAAGCCAGGGCATACTTTTGAATCATCTGGCATTTGTAAAAAGGGTTCTAACTTGTGTGGGGTACACCATAAACAAAAAGAAATCACAACTGGTACCCTGTCAGCAAATTACATTCCTGGGAGCAGATGGCTTACCTCACACCAGAAAAGCAAATTCATTTGGTAACCTATTTCAAACAAGTGGCCACAAAAACCCTGCTGTCTGCATGCCAAATACTGCAAACCTTGGGGTTCATGGCCTGCATTCTTCTAATTCCTTATGCAAGACTGCATATGAGGAAACTACAGTGGTATAGCCAAATTATGGAACTCACTGCCACCCACAATTACCTCTGTACCATCATGCACCCACTTCAAAACTTTACTAAAAGCGCACCTAAAAACATGCTGGCTTTGCCCTTGCAACTCCCACTCTAATATCATCCACCCCATCCAACCACTACTTTTCTTTCCACTCCACTAACTACCTCGATTATAGCAAGCTCAGATGCTCATAAGCCTAGTACTTATTATACAGCAGGAACTTCTCATTGTAACATTTGTTAATGTCTGTTATGTACTTCACAGATAAAGATTCTAGTTGTCTACTGATGTACTATGTTCTTTATCTGTAAATATGTTGTAAGTAATTGCTATGTTAAATTGCTAATCGCTATGTAATCCAATGTAACTACTGTCTGTTTATTTTACTGTGGTGCTTTTCTCCCCGGGCCTCCACTGAAAGTGGACCTACGTCCAGTCGGACACTCCCGGTCAACAAATTTAAATAAATAAATAAGTATCTAAAAAGTCTATGGAGTCAACATTCTCATAGCCTGGAAACAATGATTCCTATCATACCTTCCCTATGCCTGGAGTTCCTCTGGTGGGCAGAGGCCTGCCACCAAAACAAGGGACTACTATTCACACTACCCTCTGCCGCCCAAACCCTAACTACAGATGCTTTAGACTATGCATGGGGGGGCTCACCTGGCAGGGAAGTGCATTCAGGGCAAATGGAACCCAAGTCAAATGCACCTACATATCAATCAAAAAGAAATGTTAGCTGTACAGAATGCTCTGACAGCCTTCAATGACTACATTTTTCCAGGACAACTAATGGTAAAGACGGACAACACCGTGGTTATGTGGTACATAAACAAGCAGGGGGGTACACATTTCTACCCCCTCTGCAGACTAGCCATGGCATTGTGGAACACAGCCTTGAGCTACCAAGTGCACCTACAAGCTCAGTTCCTGCCAGGAAAATTGAGTGTACTGGCAGATGGACTAAGCAGAAACCTCATGGACCGACATAAGTGGAAAGTGGAACCAAGGATCTTCAACATGTTGACAAGCGAATGGGGGAGCCCAGTCATAGATATATTTGCCTCCCCCCAGAACTACCAGTTGGACAAGTTTTGTACAAGGACTCCCCACAAACAAGCCTGGAAAGTGGATGCTCTGTCTTTCAGCTGGAAAAACCTATCAGTCTACACCTTCCCTCCGCTGCCTCTGCTCTCCAAAGTTCTACTAAAAGTCAAACAGGACAAACCAAGGATGATCTTGATTGCTCCAGACTGGCTGCACCAACACTGGTACCCCCTCCTGCAGAGTGTGTCGCAGTTATCTCCATGGCACCTGCCTCAGACCCCTTCCCTGCTGTCTCAGCAGGAGAACCAAATTCTGCACCCTCAGCTTCCAACATTGAACCTTGCAGCCTGGCTAATCACTTAAATTCACCCTTATCCCTCGGCAAACCTGTGATGGATGTCATCTTAGAGGCAAGGAGACCTAGTACTTGAAAGTCTTATGCTGAAAAATGTAAAAGATTATCTGCCTGGAAACCAGTCTCAAGGGATGAGCACAGCAGCGCCCACTTTACCTCAGATTCTACAATACTTAACTGAGATGCTTCACAAGGGCCTGTCCTTTTCTTCCATTAAAATCCACGCCTCAGCAATTTTGGCTCATTATAACACAGAACCTCCCCTCTTCTCTCATCCTCTGCTCAAGCAGTACCGCAGAGGGGCCAAAAACTTGAGACCACCCAGGAGAGCTCCAACCCCTGCTTGGGACCTTAACTTTGTATTGGAGAAACTCACTCTATCTCCTTTCGAGCCATCTGCTACTGCAGACTTAAAATTCCTTTCTTTCTTGGAAAACAGCTTTCCTTCTAGCAATCACTTCAGCTAGAAGGATATCTGAATTACAGGCTCTTATGACAGTGGAGCCTTTCATCATCTTTCATGTGGACAGGGTGTCACTCAGGACCAATCCATCCTTCGTGCCCAAAGTGGTACCCAGTGTGGCTCTTAATCAGTCCATTCATTTGCCAGCCTTCTTTCCCAATCCACAGAACAAAGGGGAACAGATTCTGCATTACTTGGATGTGCACAGACAACTTAGATTCTACTTGGACAGGACTAAACCTCGAAGAAAATTGGAACAACTGCTGGTAGCATTTGCTGTAGGGACAGAGGGGAAGACTATTTCAAAATAAACCGTTTCTAAACGGATATGCCATTGCATTCATTTCTGCTATAAGCACCATGGAAAACCTATCCCCAGGGCATCAGATCTCACTCCACCAGGGCTGCATCTACTTCTGCAGCTTTCTTCAGAGGTGTTCCTACCAGGGACATCCTAGAAGCTGCTACTTGGAGTTCTGTACATACTTTCACCAAGCATTATCATTTTCCAATTTTCTCTAAATCCAGAGCTGGCTTTGCCACTGCTGTCTTGCAGGGCCTTATTGCTGGCCCTAATGCTATATAAACTCCTCCTCCCAACCATAGCTTTGGGAATCTACCCAAATGTAATTACTTCAACAGTGAAACACGAAGAAGATAGTACAGTTGTGTACACCTACCATAAATGTAGATGTTTGAGTGTATTCACTGTTGCAGTCCTGGTTACCCTCCCTCCAGCCCCCTTCTGGCTATACCTCTACTTTTCTTTACTATGCTTAAAAGCCTTTTTGGTGTATTTGCTTTTTGTTGGAGGTATACCTTTGTGTTTTTTATGTTTATCTGCTCCCCATTAGCTTAACTCTCTGCTACTGTTGCTGTGCTCCCTCACCCCTTTTACCTTTTTCTTAATTGTATACGTCTGTCATTCTCTAATTATTTGTTTTATAATATATTATTAACTCTGTAACAGTACCATGCTTGCTATACTTTGCGATTTAATTTCCTTTGGCCTGGGTCTGGTTGAAGAGGGATCTAGGATCATCCTACCTACCTTAGAGGTAGTTTGGACCTGTGGTTACATTACTATATGAGACCATCTTCAAGAGTCCAAGATTTGGAGGACCAACAAAATGTTACTTTAAAATGCAAGGTGCTTCTTTTTTTAGAAAATGAAACATTCTTCCAGGAGTCAGCACTTTATTCAAACTGATTTTTTTTTAATTTGTTACATTTCTGGTGTGGATCTCCATGGGGCGATTTTTGGTTTCCTGAAGCTTGTTTTGGTCTGTGGCAGTTATAAACTGTTCTTCCTTACAATACATTTTGTACTTTGTATTTTGTTTCTGTTACCATTGCTTTTGTCTTGGATTTATGAAACAATATAAACATTATGCTTGCAAGGACTGACTACAGAAAATATCCCCCCCATGTACAATACTTACTCATGCATTTGTAGTTTAAATAAAATTACAGACTTATTATGCAGCTGGGTGTGTGGAACAGGGAAAGGAATGTGCTGAAAAAGAAAGACAGAAGTAGAAAAATGGCAAAAGAAAGCAATACTGTTTTCTATTTCAGAATCCTTTTGAATTGGTAGACTGGGTTTGTAGTGCAGAGTCCACTGCCATTCGTTATATACACATACATACATTAATATATGTATAATTTTGTTTTTTCAGAGCTCTTCATGCAGAACTTAGTGTTATGCCTTCCTCATAGTACACTTAAATATAGTTAACAGAAAGACCATAAAGAGGGACGTAACTATGGTTTTGATCAGCACAGTAATCTATGGTCACTTCTTTTTCAGGCACTTCAAGCAGCTCGACAGTTCCTCCTGCAACAAGCAACGGGACTCAGCTCTCCAAGCAGCACTGAAAATAAGCAGCCTGCTGTGCAGGTCAGTTGACACACTTCTAATAAAAATGTCTGATGCTGCTTGTATCATATGATGCTGTTGGTAAGCAGCAATTTGGCTTCTCATGCTACAGATTTTGTGTGGGCTGGTTGCATAGTGACACATCTGCATATACACACTATTAATAGTAATTTTGTTTTGAAGTTCCCATTAACAAGAGGCTTTAGCATCACTGAGACAAAACCAGGATTCATATGTAAAATAACAGCCTACAAGAACTAAGCAGATGAAATAATATCTTGTTAACATAAAAATGAAGGTATTAATATGATAAGGGAGATTAATTTTCAAGTTTGTATGAGATGGTGTAGTCATCTTCCCTTCTAAAGGCCTTGTAAGTGTAGAGAGCTCCTTTACCCCCTTCCCTCTAATCCTGACATTTATACCAGAGTACAAGACCACTGACCTCAAATGCCAGATCTGCTGAAGGTTTAAGTGGGACTTGATGGGTGGAGGGAGGTAAGGTGGCAATAGCCTACCTTTACGATGCTGTTGTAGAGCAAAAGTTCTTAAAGTAGTCTGATTCCAGCTGATCTGGATCTGCATTGGTTTGTTTTGAAAAAATATTGACTTTAACAAGAGGTCAGTACTGTTCACATTAGACCATGCTTACAATAGTAGGGTTCAAGAAGCCAGTGTGTAACTGTGTTGCTGAAATGTATGCTGCTTCCTTAAGTAATAAAAATAATAGTAATAATAATGGATAATGATGATGACAATAATAATAGTAACACCAGCAATAGCAATAATAAAATCATGGTAATACAACCTAGGTGTCATAAATTCCCAGATGTATTGTTTTATTGTGGACTGTAGAAGGAAAGGACCTTATGTAGCCAGTGTTCTCTAAAAATGATTAATCTTACTGTACAGTGCAGTATGCTTATCCATTGTTTTTGCAGGATCACACCCAGTTTTCCTGGGTTTGGCATTTGTAGACGGCAGTAGATGTTTTTTGAATAAAACTGCTGTGCTCACCTGTAACCTTGCTTATAAGAAAGCTACTCCCATTCATGCTGGTAGTTTTGGAGATTATTATTGTTTCTGAGGTAGTGTTACATCCCTTTTTGCTGCAGGTCTGTCAGAGTGATGCCTTTCAGTACTCTGCAAAATGTAAACATAGCATCAATATAGGCAAGCATTTCAGGCACAGAAAAAGATAAATGACAGTACAAGTATTCCAGTGGTAAATAAAGTTGTGAGCCTGAATGTTTTTTTTCACACCTTTATGACTTTTTTCTTGCACAGCTTAAAGTATTTGCACTCATATTGTGACATTGAGAAAATGCAGGCAATACTTGGAAGCATGTCAAACCCACTGTGCATACTGATCATGTGATACAATTCTGCCAGAATTTGTGTACTGTTGAAAAAAGACATCTGCAGGGAGGTTCAAGAATGGTTCAAAAAGTAAGTGGCCCCCAGAACAGAGCCGTGTGGGACACCACTGGTAGCCTGTTAGGGTAGATGTGAAGCCCATCTTACTTTTTACATCCTTGCATATTGTTACTGTTCCAGTGTTTTACTCATCCCACTCCATAGTAACATTTAATGCTTTGAATTTTATTATTCCCTTTGGTGGAGTTTTATCAAAAGCCTTGGCAGAGTTGAGATAATCAGTAGGCACAGTCAGCCAGCCATTCACCAAATGCTGCTTTACCTCTTATAGGTTCATAAGCTCATAGGTGTATACTAGGCTGACGGCCACTGGCTATACAGTCCAAATGTATCCCACAAGTTATTGTGCCTTTGAGGTAATTTTAAGGGGTCTTTGCAACAACATGTCTATTTAATTCATAAGCAAGGTTTAAATCCTTAGATGTAGTAGTTCCGTCGCTGTTTGTTATGCGGATATGCAAAAGGTCCAAGCATGACTGGTGTGCCAGGTGTAAATTGCCTCTCACCAGTCTATAGCATAGTATAGTACAGAGAAAGGGCTTTGAGGAATTTTGCAAAGGACACTGTGTTTTTGACCTGTATTGTTTTTTTTTTTTGAGACACTTCTGTGGACATTCCAGTTGTTGCATGTGCCTGATCAGGTACCCACCAAATGGGGCATTATATTCAATAATAGGTCTAATGAGGACAGAGTATTACAATGGCATGAAGACTTCCCTGAACCTAGATGTCATGACTTTTCTTATAAGTTGAGTGACATAGAATGATTTTTTTTACCATTTTAGACACATGTTGGTCAAAAGTTCGGTTACTATCTACATGAATCCCCAAATCCCTTACTACTGTCTACTTTTAGGGGTGTTGTGTCAGTGAAGTAGTTTTTCTTGGTGGCTGATTTCCCAAAAAGCAGTATTGTGCATTTGTTGGTATCAAGTTTTAAGCCATGGCTTTGGCACCAGTCATTTGTGTGTGTTATAGCTTCCTGTAAGATTAACATCTTGGGGATTTCAACAAACGTGGGAAGGCAGAGGCCCTTGACATTGGTTGTGACTTCGAAAAAATAGATGCCAAAGAAGAATGTACACAGCACACCACCCTGGAGGATTACACTGGTGACTAGCCTCTTTGTGGAAGATGTTCTTCGTGTTTCACTATTGCAGTCATTACATTTGGGTAATCCTGCTGGCAGGTTGCCCTCATTCGGCCTGAATTCCAAAGTCATGGGTCCTGTGTTGGCTGCTGTCACCCCTTCCCTGACGTCAGGTCGTCAGGGGTATAAAAGAAGCAGCTGATGCCATTTTCTTTAGTCTTTCTTGCCGCTGGGTGCCCGAAGCAGAAGCAGTTCGCAAGTGCCGGTCGGCCGACTCCTCTGAGATTTTCAAGTTCGAATTTCAGATCCGAAGTCTTCTATAAAGCTTATTACCCCGCTGGGGAAACTTTTTTCTTGCTCCAGAACGGATGTCAGAAAAAGTTAATAATTGTATTTCTTGTGGGAAGCAAATACCTCATAAGGACTTTGTTTCTTACTGTATTCCTTGCCTAAGCCCCGATCATAACTTTCTGGGTTGTCGGTTTTGTGCTAAATTTAACCAACGCATTATTAAGCATCAGTATGATTTTGCTTTGAACTACTTTGGACGCAGGTTTAATTTTTATCCAGAAATGTCATTGGAAAGCCAACCGACTACCGGAGTTCACAGAAAATGCAAAGAAAAAGAAAGACACCCGAGGCCCAAAACCGACGAAGCTTCTCCTAAGCCCGTTGCCAGTTTTGCCTGTTCTCAGTGAGGTGCTTTCGCAGCCCCTGATGACCGCTACCTTAGAGTCGCAGGCCGCTACCAACTTCCACGTGGAGTCTGCCATGCGGCTGAAAACTCTAAAGTATTGAAGCCTCGGACGCTAATCCTTCAGATGGGTCCAGAGCCGCTGAGCAGGCACCGGCTTCTGAGGGTGTATTCAGACCCAAACATCTATACATTAAACTGACTTCAAAGGCAAAGACCAAAGCTCCTTCAATGACAAAGAAGCAAACTCAAGAGCCACGTGGACAGGCCTCCATGCCCAAAAAACAGATGCTCAAAATGGCCGAAGACTTGATTACTTTGATCAGGGGTTCCCATCCCCCTCCTGATAAGAGGCCTAGGCAAGAGACTGACTATAAATCTTCAGATCAGGTTTCCATTTCTTCTGATTCCTCTTCTGATCAGGAATATTCTTTTCCCCCTGTGAAAATTCTGATGCTGAAGAATCCATACCTTCAGCTTCTCCTCCTGAGGACTATTCCTTTGAGGAAACCTTACATACCATGAGGGAGCATTTCCACTGGGAGAGCCAAGATTTTTCAGAATCTAAAAAGAGGCTCAGTGATTTCCTGTTACTACCTCAGCACAAGCCACTTGCCATTCCCCCTGTGTTAGACATTGTAGATGATGTGTTTTCGGAGTCTAGCCTTACCCCAGACTCCTTACCTCCAGCTCCTGTTAAGCCTGACATATATTTCAAGGTTCCTGACTCAGATAAATTCCTTTTTAAAAACCCTGCTGCTGAACCAGAAACTATTTCTCAGGGTCCCAAGGGAGTCGAGGCTTCCGCTGCCGAAAACCATACCCCTTCTGACAGGGATTCTAGGGCACTGGGCAGATGGGGAAAAAAGGTTTACACATCTGCTTCCTTGGCTATAAGGGCCTTAAACTGTCAGTTCCATATGCTCAAATATCAGCAACATGTCATGTCATTGCTTAAACAGAAAATGTTGTTAAACTCTAAATGTGCAGAAAATAAGGACATGCAGGATATATTGCATGCAGCTGAACAAGTTGGAAAGCATACTTTGCAATGTGGTTTTGATTCTTTAGATACCTCCTGCATGGCCACAGGAACAGGTTCTGTAATTAGAAGGCATGCTTGGTTAAAGGAACAAAATCTGCCTGATCATAAAGTTAAATTATTAGATGCACCTTTACAGCATGATACTTTGTTTGGTGTTAAGGCAGAAGAGGTATTAAAGAAAGTGGAGGACAAGGCTAAATCTATGCAAACGGTCAAAGATTTCTTACAAGTACAGCCACCTAGGTTTAGTAGACACTGGCCAACAAAGAATTGGTCCTTTCCTGTGTCAGACAGACCTCAAAGGGGCTGACCCAGACGCCCTAGAGGCAGATCCCAAGCGCAAGGTTTAAACAGGTCAAAGCAATGGGGTGCTTCTACCTCCAAAAGTGGAGAAGACAAGTCACAACCCTACAGAAGACAACCCCAATGACTTCCCCCTGGCTGCACCAAGCACTTATTACCTGGCAGCACCCTTAGTGGGAACATTAGCACTTTTTTCTCAAAATTGGCACATTATAACCCAGGACAAGTGGGTTCTAAATATCGTGTCACAAGGCTACAAGTTCCATTTCCATACCCTGCCAAAGGCAAACGGCTGGCCAGATCTGCCAAAAAATCAATGGGCAGAGGCACAAAAACAAGTCTCATCCCTCATGGACATGGGGGCCATTCAACAAGTGCCAGAGCAAGAGCAGGGACAAGGATTTTACTCATGACTGTTCTTAGTACCCAGAAAGGACAAGGCCTGGAGGCCAATACTGGACCTATCGATTCTGAACACATACCTGGATATACCAAAATTCAAAATGTTGACTTGGCAGCAGCTTCTGCCCATGCTGGGCAAGAATGCTTGGCTTGTAACTTTAGACCTATAAGAGACATACCTGCATGTTCCAATCAGACAAATATATAGAAGATACCTCAGATTCAAGGCTAGCTCAATGCATTACCAATTTTCTGCACTGCCCTTTGGCTTATCTACTGCGCCCAGGGTCTTTACAAAGTGCCTGGCACCAGTAATTGCATTCTGCAGACAAAGTGGAATACAAATATACCCTTACCTGGACGACTGTCTAATTCAAGCAGAGAACAAGGGCATCCTTTTACAGCATCTGGCGTTTGTGAAAAAATTCTAACATGCCTAGGGTACACAGTCAACGAAAATAAATCAAAACTAGTACCCTCTCAAGAGATAATATTCCTGGGTGCAAGCTTAAATACAACTGCCCAGATGGCTTATCTCACGCCAGACAAACAAAGGCATCTGACTACCTATTTCAACATGTTAGCAACAAAGGCCCAGTTATCTGCAAGAAAAATTCTGCAGGCTTTGGGCTTCATGACATCCTGCATCCTATTAATTCCATATGCAAGACTGCATATGAGGAAACTTCAGTGGTACCTAAAAAGTGTTTGGACTCAACTTTGCCACAGCCTGGAAACCATAATTACTCTCATTCCCTGCCTGCAACAGGAGTTTCGATGGTGGGCAAAGGCTTGTCACCAAAACAAGGGACAGCCATTCACATTACCCCCAGCCAGGCAGGCACTAACAACGGATGCATCAGATTATGCCTGGGGGGGCCCACATGGCAGGAAGATGCATTCAGGGAACATGGACCTCAAACCAAATGCATCTACATATCAATCAAAAAGAGATGCTAGCTGTTCAAAATGTCCTGACAGCCTTCAAGGACCTACTTCATCCAGGACAACTGCTGCTAAAGACAGACAACACCACGGTCATGTGGTATATAAACAAGCAGGGGGGCACTCATTTTTACCCCTTTTGCAGACTATCTATGACTTTGTGGGACACAGCATTGACTTACCAAGTACATCTGCAGGCACAATTCCTGCCAGGAAGAAAAAATACTCTGGCAGATGAACTAAGCAGAAACCTCATGGATCCCCACGAGTGGCAGCTGGAGCCACAAGTCTTCACCATGATAACAAGGAATTGGGGATGCCCGCACATAGGTCTATTTGCCTCCCCTCACAACTACCAACTAAAGAGATTCTGCACAAGGATTTATCACAGACAAGCATGGAAAGTGGATGCCCTATCCTTCAACTGGAAAAACCTATCCATATATGCCTTTCTCCCTCTGCCTCTCCTCCCCATAGTACTCCTAAAGGTCAGACAGGAGAAGCCAAGGATGATTCTGATTGCACCAGACTGGCCCCGCCAGCACTGGTACCCAATATTAAGGAGCATGTGTCAATGCCTAGCTTGGACCTTGCCTCAAGTACCGCATCTACTGTCCCAGCAAAACAATCAGATCCTGTACAGCCAGCTCAGAACTTTAAACCTGGCAGCATGGCGAATAATGTAGTCATACAAAACACACCTCTCAGCAAAGCTTTGATAGATGTCATTTTGGAAGCCAGAGGGCCCAGTACTAGAAAATCTTATGCTGGAAAATGGAAGAGATTTGGTGCTTGGAACCAGGCACAAGGAACAGATACAACTGTGCCAAATATTCCTCAGATTTTACAATACTTAACTGAGATGCTGGACAAAGGCCTATCTTTCTCATCTATTAAAATTCATGCCTCTGCCATTTCAGCCCATTACAATGCAGAGCCACCAATCTTTTCTCATCCCTTATTAAAACAGTACCTCAGAGGAGCCAAAAATTTAAGGCCTCCAAGGAGATCACCAATGCCTGCATGGGACCTCAAGTACGTCTTTGAAAAACTCACCCTGCCTCCTTTTGAGCCAGCTGCTACTGCGGATATAAAGTTTTTATCTTGTAAAACAGCTCTGCTCCTAGCAATAACTTCTGCAAGATAAGTTTCAGAGCTACAGGCACTCATGGCTGTGGAACCTTTTATCATTTTTTATCCGGACAGGGTCTCCCTGAGGACAAACCCAACATTTATGCCTAAAGTGGTGTCCAGTGTGGCTCTTAATCAAACCATTCATCTGCCAACTTTCTATCCAAATCCACAGAACAAGGGGGAAGGAATTCTACACTCTTTGGACGTACACAGCTTAGATTCTACTTGGACAGAACCAAAGTTTTCAGAAAGACAGAGGAATTACTAGTGGCATATGCTGCAGGATCACAAGGAAAGGCTATCTCAAAGCAGACTATTTCAAAGTGGATAGGCCACTGCATTCGCTTCTGCTACTTATACCATGGCAAGCCAGTGCCTAAGGGCATTAGGCCACATTCCACTAGAGCTGCAGCCACTTCAGCAGCCTTTCTCAGGGGAGTACCAACCAAGAACATTTTAGAAGCAGCTACTTGGAGTTCAGTGCACACCTTTACAAAGCACTATCATCTGCCATTCTACTCTAAATCCAGGGCAGGCTTTGCCACTGCAGTTCTGCAGGGTCTCATAGCTGCTCTTAATGCTGTTTAGCTCCAGCCTCCCGATCATAGCTTTGGGAATCTACCCAAATGTAATGACTGCAAAAGTGAAACACGAACATAGTACAGTTGTGTACACTTACCATAAATGTAGATGTATGTTCGAGTGTATTCACTGTTGCAGTCCAGGTTACCCACTCACCATTCCCCCTTTTCTTCTGATGGAACCTGTTTTTCTTTCTCTGATGTATAAAACCTGTGTGGTGTATTTGCTTGTGAATGAAGGTACAGTTTATATTGCTGCATGTAATTTTATATATAGATATAAATTTTGGCTACCCTGTTAGGGGGCATCTGACATCTGGGGCAGGAAAAACTAAAGAAAATGGCATCAGCTGCTTCTTTTATACCCCTGACGACCTGACTTCAGGGAAGGGGCGACGGCAGCCGACGCAGGACCCAGGACTTTGGAATTCAGGCTGACTGAGGGCAACCTGCCAGCAGGATTACCCAAATGTAATGACTGCAACAGTGAATACACTCTAACATCTACATTTATGGTAAGTGTACACAACTGTACTTTCTCTCTACAATCCTAACTTCCTAGGTCCTTTCTGTGAGCCAGCTGGCTGCTCAGTGAATTACAAAGTGGTTTATGCCTAATTCCAGGAATTTATTTACATTATCTGATGGGAATATTGTATCAAATTCCTTAGCAAGGTCCAGGCAGACAGTATGCAGCCTTTTGCCCTCATCCACTGCCTTGGTGATCTTCTCAAAGAATTGCACCAGGTTCAGTAGGCATGACTTGTCTATGACAAAACCAGACTGGGTTGAGTCCGGTGTCTGAAGTTTTCCTATGTCATTTTAATAATTTCCATGATAATTATTTATATGGCTTCACATATGGGACTAGTCGGAGAAATGGGACTGTAGTTTCCAAGATCCATTAATGGTCTACCCTTTTGCAAAAGGGTGACCGTTGCAGTCCTCCATTCGCATTGAATGAAGCCTGTGCAGAGGTTATGGTTGAATACTCCAGTGGCCTTACTTAATCATGTATCAGACTATTTAGGAGGCATCCTGAGATATTATCAGGGCCCAGTGAAGCTGTATTCTTGGTCTTGGATGTCTTAGCACATCTAAGATCTGCTCCCTACTGGTAGTTAGAGGGGTTTTGTTAGGTAATATTTTCTGGAGGGTGGCTGAAGGTGAATGGGGGGGTAACATTGGAGCAGAATTTGTTAGCCGGAAGATTTGCTCTATTTCCTGGTTCTGTCAGCATGGCTCCATTTACCAACAGTTTGTTACACTGATGTGTACTGCCTTTGAGGTTTCAGACATAGCTAAATAAGACCAGACCTTATGGTTGTCCATGGCCTGGAACACTAACTTTACCTCAAAATTTGTTTTGCTGAACTTAGTCCCTTAGTTGTCTATTCAGTTTGATAAGAGACTTTTTTATCTTTTTTGGTGTTACACTTCCTAATTATAGCTATGATTTTTTTTTCTTTTGTTATACAATGTGTTTAATACTGGATTACACCATGGTGGTTTGTTTTTTGAGTTAGTTTTGGGCTTACTTCTAGTAGGCTCAGTAGCCTGTAGAAGTAATTTAAAATGTTGTACAGCACTTCTGTGTATAATTCCACATAGGCTGCTTTGTTATCTGAGTTTGGAGGGGCCTGAAATTTTAACAGATTATCACTTGAAAGGTAATTTTGCCTTGGAGAAATTTCTAAATGTTGCAGGGTTTTCTAGGGTAGCAGAGTTTTCTTATTTCGAAGAAGACAGTTGGTTTGATTATTAACTGTGTATAGAATCACTGACAAGTTTACATGAATGCAACAGATAGATTTCTGAGAACATATACAGCTGTTGCGAGAATTATAATTTTCACTGCATTGATTTTTACCAGTTAATTTTGTCAGTTTAGAAACAACCTTTGATTTTGAATTTTAAATTTTGTCATTTAGTATTTTAAAGTCTTTTCAGCTGGGGTTTGAACTGTGTGCCCAATTATTTAATTCTGTATTTTTAACCATGTGTCATTTTCATACTCAAGGAATATTATAATCCGTTACATCTTGATATTAATGAGTCAATATATAACTTTTTTGTATCTGTTTGGTGTGTGGGGGTGAGTAAAATGTGACTTATGGACTATAAACCTTTAAATGCTAATGAGCTAAATACATGAAGCTTTGTATCATTGGGTTTACTTTTAATTTGAGATGTTTCATGCTGAATGTACTACTCTTGTAAATTAGAAAAAAAGGCTCAGTCTTTGTGTCTTAATTCATTGTGACTTTATATAGTATCAACTTTGAAGAAATACTTGCTGAACTGCATACATATTTCTTCAAAGTGAAAAATATATTTTTAAATGCCTGTGCTTTTGCATCTGCACAGGTATAACTCTCAGCATAAAAACACTCCCAATGCACCCATTTGGAACTCTATTGCTGTATGGAACTTTAGCTGAAATTTTGAAGTTTTGAATCCAAAAAGTGTTTAATCCTAATTTCGAGTACATTAACTAAAAAGCTTGGAAAACATGTAGTATACTAAAATAGTGCATTTCTGTGTGGAACAGTTTTGAAAGCATTTAAATCTATCAGTTTTCATAGAAAGTTACTAGGCTAATGTCCCAAGACTTAGCAATATTTATCCCTAGTTACTCCAGCTGTCACTGGTTAGGCGAGTGAATTTTGCAGAGGTAAGGGTCTATGGTAGTTAATACCGATGTCCTCTGTCCAGCAGGCATATGGGTGCCACCCCAGGAGTGAATTTGTGGTCACCCATCCATTGATCTAGGTTATATTTGAAGAGCGTCAGGGAGATGCTCTGTTTCAGTAGAATTGGAAGCTTGCTCCAGAGAAGTGGCAGTCTCTGGGAGATGTATCAATCTCCCAAACATGACCTGTTCATGTCCAAAGCTAGGTTAAGATCCCTGGAGTGAATGACCCTTGTGCAGTTTGAGTTATGAATGTGTAGCATTTCCATCAGGGCTGGGTCAGAGACTGCCCTGTCAGCCAGGCACAGGTCACCCCTTAGCAACCTGTAGGAGACAGAATACAGTGACAAGGCTTTCAGTCTTTCCATGTAAGACTTGATGTTCTTCGTGTTTCACTGTTGCAATCATTACATTTGGGGTTATCTGCTTGCAGTAGCCCTCAGTCGGCCTGATTAACAAAGTCTTAGGTCCTGTGTCAGTTGCTGTCCCTTCTTCCATGACGTCAGGTCATCAAGGGTATAAAACATGCATCCAACACCATTGCATCAGTCTTTCTTGCCGTGCGGTGCCCAAAGCAGAAGCAGTTCGCAAATGCCGGTCGGCCGAGTCCTGAAATTTTCGTTTTCAAGTTTCAGAACCGAAGTCTTCAACTAAAGCTAAGTACCCTGTTGAGGAAATCTTTTCTTGCTCCTTACTGATGTCAGTAAAAGTTAATAATTGTATTACTTGTGGAAAGCAAATACCTCACAAAGATTTTCATTCGTACTGTATTCCTTGCCTAGGCCCTGACCACAACGTGCCTTGCTGTCGGTTTTGTGCTTTGTTTAAACAGCGCACTATCCGTCATTTGTATATTTTCGCTTCTAAATGTTTCGGTTCTCTGTTTAATTATCCTGAAATTTTGTCGGTTAGCCTTCCGACTACCGGGATTCCGAAAAAAACACAAAGATAAAGACAGAGACAGGACGCTGAGGTCCAAAGCTGCCGACGACGCTTCTCCTAAGCCAGTCGCCAGTTCACCAGTACTCAGTGAGGTGCTTTTGCAGCCCCTGATACCTGCTACTTCTGACTCACAGGCCTCTACTGAGACCCATTCGGAGTCCAGTATGCCGTGAGATGCTTCAACTATGGAACCTGCGGATGTCTGTACCTTGGATGGGTCCGGAGCCGCTGTGCAGGCACCTGCTTCTGAGAGTGTATTCAGGCCTACGGATTTGCATATTAAACAGACACCTTCTTCTTCATTTAGGCCAAAATCACGAACCATACCTAAGAAACCGACGCCCAGGCCGCATGCTCAGGCTTCTATGCCTAAAAAACAAATGATAAGAATGGCTGAAGATCTTATAACTCTAATCAGGGGAAGCCAAACTCCCCCTTCTGAGAGACCTAGGATTGAAGTTGTTTATGAATCTTCTGAACTTTTCAAAAAAGAGGCTTAGGGATTTCTTACTCCTGGCTCAGCATAGGCCTTTAGCTGTACCTCCTGTACTAGACATTGTTGATGATGCTTTCTCAGAATCTAGTTTGGCCCCTGATTCTTTGCCTCCTGCTCCCAGAAAACCTGACAGATATTACAGGGTTCCTGATTCTCACAAGTTCCTTTTTAAAAATCCTATTGCAGATCCAAAGACTATTTCACAGGGACCCAAAGGCATTAAGGCTTCTAATACTAAAAATCCCTCAGACTCCAGGGCGCTGAATAGATGAGGTAAGAAAGTTTACACTTCTGCAACCTTGGCCATTAGGGCTTTAAACTGCCAGTTTCATATGTTAAATAATAATACATAATTAAATTATTAAATAATTAATTAGTAATAATTAGTAATAGTTATAGTAATAATTACTATAATTATAAATAATTAATTATAATTAAAATAATTATAATTATAATTATTAATAATTATAATTAAAAATAAGTATAATTATTATAGTAATAGTAATTAGTAATAATTAATAATTAGTTAAATAATGAATGTTAAATAATATGGGCAGAGGCCTGCCACCAAAACGGGACTACCATTCACATTACCCCCTGCCAAACAAAAGGATCTTAACAATAGGTGCATCAGACTATGCATGGGGGGCTCACCTGGCAGGGAAGTGCATTCAGGGCAAATGGAACCCAAATCAAATGCACCTGTACATAAATCAAAAGGAAATGTTTACTGTACAAAATGCTCTGACAGCCTTCAAGGACCACATTCTTCCAGGACAACTATTGGTAAAGACGGACAACACCACTGTCATGTGGTACATAAACAAGCAGGGGGGTACACATTCTTACCCCCTCTGCAGACTAGCCATGGCATTGTGGAACGCAACCTTGAATCTACAAGCTCAATTCCTGCCAGGAAAACTAAATACATTGGCAGATGGACTAAGCAGAAACCTCATGGACCCACACAAGTGGAAACTGGAACCAAGGATTTTCAACATGTTGACAAGCAAATGGGGAGCCCAGATATAGACCTGTTTGCCTCCCCCTAGAACCATCAACTGGACAAATTTTGCACAAGGATTCCCCACAAGCAAGCTTGGAAAGTGGATGCTATATCCTTCAGCTGGAAAAAACTATCAGTTTATGCTTTTCCTCCTCTGCCTCTGCTTTCCAAGGTACTACTAAAGATCAAACAGGACAAGCCAAGGATGATTTTAATTGCACCAGACTGGTCTCGCCAACACTGGTACCAACTCATGCGCAGTTTGTCATGCTTGGCTCCATGGCACCTGCCTCAGATTCCTTCCCTGTTGTCTCAGCAGGAGAACATGATTCTGCACCCTCAGCTGCAAACCCTAAACTAGCAGCCTGGCTAATTACCTAATCTCTCCTTTACCATCCCTCAGTAAATCAGTGATGGATGTCATTTTAGAGGCTAGGAAGCCTAGTACTAGAAAATCTCATGCTGCAAAATGGAAAAGATTCTGTGCTTGGAACCAATCTCAAGGAATGAACGCAGCAGTGCCCAATTTACCTCAAATTCTACAATACTTGACTGAGTTGCTTCATAAGGGCTTGGCTTTTTCCTCCATCAAAATTCATACCACAGCCATTTCAGCTCATTATAGCACAGGGCCTCCCCTCTTCTCTCACCCAGTGCTCAAGCAGTTCCTCAGAGGGGCCAAAAGCCAAGGCCACCCAGAAGAGCTCCAACTCCAGCCTGGGGTCTTAACTTTGTCTTGGAGAAACTCTCTTCCTCCTTTCTTTCCTAGAAAACAGCTTTCCTTTTGGCAATCACTTCTGTAAGAAGGGTATCTGAATTACAGGCCCTTATGGCAGTGGAACCTTTCATCATCTTTCATGAGGACAGGATGTCCCTCAGAACCAATCCTTCCTTCATGCCCAAGGTGGTATCCAGTGTGGCTCTTAATCAGTCCATTCATTTGCTTACCTTACCCACAGAACAAAGGGGAATGGATACTGCACTCTTTAGATGTGCACAGACAGCTTAGATTCTACTTGGACAGGACTAAACCTCAAAGGAAATCTGAACAACTACTGGTGGCATTTGCTGCAGGGACAGAGGGGAAAGCTATTTCAAAACAAACCATTTCAAAATGGATAGGCCACTGCATTCATTTCTGCTATAAGCACCATGGAAAACCTATCCCACAGGGCATCAGACCCCATACAACCAGAGCTGCATCTACCTCTACAGCCTTTTTCAGGGGTGTCCCTACTAGGGACATCTTAGAAGCTGCTACCTGGAGTTCTGTACATACTTTCACCAAGCATTATCAGTTTGCCAATTTTCTCTAAATTCAGGGCTGGTTTTGCCACTGCAGTCTTGCAGGGCTTATAGCTGGTCCTAATTCTATTTAAATTCCTCCTCCCAATCTTAGCTTTGGGAATCTACCCAAATGTAATGACTGCAACAGTGAAACACGAAGAACATAGTACATTTGTGTTGTTGTGTCTTTCGGCTTTACCCAGTTAGGGGTCATCACAGCGGAATTCCGGTCCACTAATGATTGGCAGTAGATTTTTACGTGCTGAGTTGCCAGCTCTGACGCACAACCTTCAACGAAGGTACACCCATTCACGCATGTCTCCACACAGAAGATGCTCTAGCTGAGAATCGAACAGGACAACGTCGTACTGTGAGGCGACAATGCTACCGCAGCACCACCACCGCAATTATAGTACACACTTACTATAAATTTAGATTTTCGAGTGTATTCACTGTTGCAGTCCTGGTTATCCTTCCTCCAGCCCCCTTTTCTTCCTTTGGCTATACCTCTACTCTCACGTACTTTGCTCTAAAAGCTTTTTGGTGTATTTGCTGTTGGAGGTATATCCTTGTATTTATAGATTTAATTGCTTCCCATTAGGGGGGCACCACCTGACATCTGAGGCAAGAAAAACTGATGTAATGGCATCAGCTGCATGTTCTATACCCCTGATGACCTGACGTTGTGGAAGAATGGACAGCAACTGACCCAGGATCCACGACTTTGTTAATCAGGCCGACTGAGGGCTACTGCAAGCAGATAACCACAAATGTAATGACTGCAGCAGTGGATACACTCGAACATCTACATTTCTGGTAAGTGTACACAACTGTATTTTTTGTGTAACCTGTAATTTTCTTGGTGAGAAACCTCTGTGGTCTGTCCAGCTCTTGGAGGTGTCTGGTGAGGTACATGCAGAAGGGAGCATTGTACTCTATTACTGGTCTGATGAGGGCCGAGTATAATGGAACTGACATATTTAGATCTAGATGTGATGCCTTTACATACACGATATGTCACACAGAAGGACTCCCTTACTACTGTGGATACATGGTGGTCAAAGTTCAGGTTGCTATGAACCTGAATACCCAAATCATGTACTACTGGGTCTACACTTAGGGCTGTATGTAATGTAATTAGCAGAGATGTCAGCTTTCCCAAAGGTAATAATAATGCATTTTTTTGCATTTAGCTTTAATCTGTGGCCTTGACACCAATCATTTCTCTCAATTATCCCTGTCTACATTATATTAAAATCATTGGGGGACTCGATGTTTGCTCATGAATGGAAGAAAGATAAAATAACTGTAAGAAAGAAGTTCAGGAAAAAGTGTGAATCTTGGAATGGTTGTTTATTTACCACTAGTTTGCAAAGGCATAATGATTCACAGGGATTACATATATGCCAATATTAGTAACCTGAAACACAAAGCAAATAAGTCTGAATTTGGTGAGTTGTACCTTCTTTTACTATGTAACAGAATAGATGTTCTTCGTGTTTCACGGCCATTTCAAAGCAACCCACTTCCAAATGGATAGCACACTGCATCCATTTCTGCTACAAACACCATGGAAAACCTACCCCACAGGGGATCAGAACTCATTCCACTAGGGCTAACACAACCTCTACAGCATTTCTCAGGGGAGTCCCTACCAGGGCCATCCTGGAAGCTGCAACATGGAGTTCTGTACACACCTTCACCAAGCATTACCACTTCTAAATCCAGAGCCACATCAGTCTTACAAGGCCTGCTAGCCAGCCCTAATACTTCTTGACTGGCTCCACCCTTCCTCAGCTTTGGGAATCAACTCAAGTGTGATGACTGCAATAGTGAAACACGAAGAACATAGTACAGTTGTGTACACTTTCCATAAATGTAGATGTTCGAGTGTATTAACTATTGCAGTCCTGGTTACCCTCCCTCCAGCCCTTTGACTTTTCTATGCTTTCTACCTATCCCCTTTTTGGCCATATCTTATGGCTATGGTATTTACTTTTTACTGAGGGTGTTCCACACCATGTAATTGCTTCCTATTTTGGGGGCTACTGACATCTGGGGCAAGAAAAACTGATGTAATGGCGTCGGCCGCATATTTTATACCCCTGACGACCTGATGTTATGGAAGAGGCAACAGCATCCGATGCAGAAATCCCAAGACTCTGGTATTCAGGCCGACTAAGGGCTACCTGCAGGCAGATAACCCAAGTGTGATGACTGCAACAGTGAATACACTCGAACATCTACATTTATGGTAAGTGTACACAACTGTACTTTTCCAGTGTACGTAATGTTTAAACAAGGTCAAGATTTTAACAGAAACAGACTTGACCTTGTCAAAAACTGTGGGTATGCACAGACCAAGTAGTATTACTAATAAAACTGTCTTTCGGCTTTTCCCGGTTAGAGGTCGCCACAGCGGAACTCCGGTCCGCTAATGATTGGCAGTAGATTTTTACGTGCTGGCTTGCCGGGCCTAACTCACAACCTTCAGCAAAGGAACGCCCATTCATGCATGTCGACATGCAGAAGATGCTCTGAGAATCAAATGTGCAACGTCTAACTGTGAGGTGACAACGCTACCACAGCACCACCACCACAACACTAATACACATTTAAAATTAACTGCTAAGAGAAATTTAGTGAAATAAGTAAAAAAGAAAAAAATAGTTGGGATTTGTTCTAACACTTAGATGTGAGTAAAAGAGCCATGAGAGAACGAGAGCAGTTAAGAGGTCACTTGGGTTATTAAAATTCAGCTTCATGTATTGTGTGGCCATAAGTAAGAGAAGAATCATTTGTCCACTCTTAAGCAAATTTGCTAAATTATTGCTTAAAAATTGTATTTTATAAGATCTGTAAATAGAAAAACAAGTGTGTTAAAAATTGTTTGTTTGAGAGAGACGTGCAAAGGAACTGTTTTGTGGTATTATGGCAAATAAAAGAATTGACAGTGTTGAAATTTGAAACCTATATGAGAGAGAGTTTTTCCATGAAATGCTGAGAAATATGAGCAAGCCTGAATGGCTGGCAGAAATGAAAAATAAAACAGTTGGTCCCATGATATACTTAAAGCGCTATTTGTTAAGGCAATGAGTAGAAGTGTATTATGACCAATGTGAGAAACCACTTGGTTAAAAACTACTGATTTGAATATAACATTTGAATGCAGATTGTTTTCTTTTTCAGATCATAGCTCTTAATGAAGCTAATTAGATGATGAAAATCAAAGAATGCATGCGCACGTAATCTGTTGCTCACAGAAATAGTTCAGTTATCACACAGAGCCATAGCATAATTGCATTGCTTTATTTAGTGGCTTAGAAAGTATACAGGAAAATACAATTTACAAATAAAAATTAATGCTATGCCAGTGATAAATACTAAAAAGGAGGTATGAGTAGCTTTCAGGTATAAAATTGAGTAGTTGCTAAATTTTAATGAAGAGCTTAGCTGACATTAAAAGCTGTTATCATTAAAAAAAAATCTGTGAATGTGTTGTAAAGCAAGGGAAGTTGTTGCATTTCTATTGATTTACAAGGTTTGAATAGCATGATTAAAAGAGCATTACCCTGTGCTAACATTTGAGAAAGTAGTATTAAGTCTCAAATGCTCAGTAGTAGAAGCAAACAACTTTTCCAGCAGACAGAGCTAGATGAGCTAAATTTCATATTGTGATCTAAGAACTCGATGTTTCATCTGTGAAATAGGGGCTGTGAGGAATGCAACACACACACACATTTTGTGTGTCTGTGCATATCTGTTTCTTGCAGTGTTTGTGCTTTTTAATAGTGACACAGATCATGGCAAGAGAAGCAGTACAACACTGTGGGATCCTTAGTCCACAAGAATGTGCTGCTGAATTCATTATGACCCCCACATAGAGAATTTTACCCATTCATTTGAAATGAGCACAATTTGTATCTCATTATGGACCTCTTTTCTTTTCCTTTTTAGCAAATAATGTAACTTTGTTCTGATGTTATTCGTGTTTCACTTTTGCAGTCATCACCTGTGGGATGTCCTTCGTGTTTCACTGTTGCAGTCATTACACTTGGGTAATCTGCTTGCAGGTTGCCCTCAGACGGCCTGATTAACAAAGTCTTGGGTCCTGCGTCGGTTGCTGTCCCTTCTTCCATGACGTCAGGTCGTCAGGGGTATAAAACATGCAGCCGATGCCATTGCACCAGTCTTTTGTGCCGTGTGGTGCCCGAAGCAGAAGCAGTTTGCAAGTGCTGATCGGCTGACTCCTGAAATTTTCGTTTTCGAGTTTCAGAACCGAAGTCTTCAACTACAAGCTAAGTACACTGTTAAGGAAACTTTTTCTTGCTCCTTCCTTATGTCAGTAAAAGTTAATAATTGCATTACTTGTGGAAAGCAAATATCTCATAAAGATTTTCATTCGTACTGTATTCCTTGCCTAGGCCCTGACCATGACGTACCTTGTTGTCAGTTTTGTGCTTTATTTAATCAGCGCACTATCCGTCGTCAGTATATTTCTGCCTCTAAATATTTCAGTTCTCGGATTAATTATCCAGAAATGTCGGTTAGCCATCCTACTACCGTAATTCCGAAAAGACGCAAAGATAAAGAGGTCCAAAACTGCCAACGATGCTTCTCCTAAGCCAGTCGTCAGAACTCAGTGAGGTGCTTTCGCAGCTCCTGATACCCGCTACTTCTGATTCGTAGGACTTTACTGAGACCCATTTGGAGTCCAGTATGCCGCGAGATACTTCAACTATGGAACCCGCGGATGTCTCTACCTTGGATGGGTCCGAAGCCGCTATGCAGGCACCGGCTTCTGAGGGTGTATTCGGGCCTACGGACTTGCATATTAAAAAGACGCTTCCTTCTTTAATAAGGCCTAAATCTCGATCCATGTCTAAAAAACCAACGCCCAGGCCACATGCTCAGGCCTCTATTCCTAAACAAAAAATGATAAAAATGGCTGAAGATCTAATAACTCTAATCAGGGATAGTCAACTCCCATCCTCTAAGAGTCCTAGGACCGAGCTTGATTATGAATCTTCTGATCACAATTCTGTTTTTTCTGACTCTTCTGATGACCTGGATTTGTCCTTGCCTACTTATGAGGATTCTGATGCAGAGGACTCTATTCCCTCGGTTTCCCCTCCTGAGGATTTTTCTTTTGGGGAAACCTTACATACTTTGATGGAGCATTTTCACTGGGAAAGCCAGGAATTTTCTGATTAAAAAAAAAAGAGGCTTAGGGATTTCCTTCTCCTACCTCAGCATAGGCCTTTGGCTATTCCTCCTGTACTAGAAGTTGTTGATGACGCTTTCTCAGAATCCAGTTTGGCCCCTGATTCCCTGCCTCCTGCTTCCAGTAAACCAGACAGATACTATGGGGTCCCTGTGTCCCATAAGTTCCTTTTCAAGAATCCTATTGCAGATCCAGAGACTATTTCACAGGGGCCCAAGGGCATTAAGGCTTCTACTGCTAAAAATCCTACCCCTTCTGATAGAGACTCCAGGGCGCTGGATAGATGGGGTAAAAAGGTTTATACTTCAGCAACCTTGGGAGTTAGAGCTTTAAACTGCCAATTTCATATGTTAAAATATCAGCAACATTGTTATTGGACTGCTTAAACAGAAAATTATGCTGATTTCTGGCTGTGTGGAAAATAAAGACTTACAGGGTTTAATGCATTCTGCTGAACAAGTTGGAAAACATACTTTGCAGTATGGTTTTGATTCTTTAGAGGCCTCTTGCAGGGCTGCTGTTACTGGGTCTATGCTTAGAAGGCATGCTTGGCTTAAGGAGCAGTCTTTGCCTGATCATGTTAAAGCTAAATTGTTGGATGCTCCTTTAAATTAGGACCGCCTGTTTGGTAACAAGGCTAAAGAATTTCTTAAAAAGATGGAAGATAAAGCTAAATCTATGCAAACTGTTAAAGATTTTTTATAAGTTCAGCTTCCTAGATTTAGTAGACACTGGCCTTCTAAGAAATGGTCCTTTCCAGCCCCTTCCAGGTCTTTTCAAGCCAAACCCAGACACAGCAAATACCCCAGGTTTCAGTCCCAGGGGACACACAGAACTAAGCAGTGAGGGGCCTCCACTTCCAAATCTGGGAATAATAAGATTCCCCCCTATGGTAACCTTGTCTCAATGACTTCCTTTTAAAATTTCCAAGCACTTATCAACTGACTGCCCCTTTGGAGGGAAAGATTGCTCTTCATGCAAAGAATTGGGAACTCATCACCCAGGACAAATGGGTTTTAAATATAGTGTCCCAGGGATACAGATTTCACTTCCACACGTTGCCAACACCAAGCGGGTTGCTGGACCTACCCCCAGATCAGTGGGCAGAGGCCCAAAAACAAGTACTTTCTCTCTTAAGCATGGGAGCTATTCATCTGGTACCAGAAGAGGAAAAGGGGCAAGGTTTCTACTCGAGACTTTTCCTGGTACCCAGAAAAGAGAATTCATGGCGTCTTATCCTGGACCTGTCTACAATAAACACCTTTCTGGAGATTCCAAAATTCTAGCTGCTGACTCTTCACCAATTACTTCCTATGCTAGGCAAAGACACCTGATGGCAATACTAGAGCTAAAAGAAGCATACCTGCACATCCCAATCAGGGAATCTTGCAGAAAATACCTACGCTTCAAAGCAGGCTACACGCACTATCAGTTCTCTGCACTGCCCTTTGGCTTATCTACTGCGCCCAGGGTTTTCACAAAGTGCCTAGCTCCAGTGATTGCATTTTGCAGGCAAAGAAGTAGTCAAATATACCTATATCTGGACGATTGTCTAATTCAGGCAGAAAGCTAGGACATACTTTTCAATCAACTGGCATTTGTAAAAAGGGTTCTAACTTGTCTGGGGTACACCATAAATGAAAAGAAATCACAACTGGTACCCTGTCAATAAATTACATTCCTGGGAGCAAGCTTGAATGCAACTTCCCAGATGGCTTACCTCACGTCAGAAAAGCAAACTCATTTGACAACCTACTTCAAACAAGTGGCCACAAAAACCCTGCTATATCTGCAAGACAAGTACAGCAAGCCTTGGGGTTCATGGCCTCCTGCATTCTTCTAATTCCATATGCAAGACTGCATATGAGGAAACTACAGTGGTATCTAAAAAGCCTATGGAGTCCAACATTCTCACAGCCTAGAAACAATGATTCCTATCATACCTTGCCTACGCCTAGAGTTCCTTTGGTGGGCAGAGGCGTGCCACCAAAACAATGGGACTAACTTTCACACTACCCCCTGCCACCCAAACCCTAACAGATGCATCAGACTATGCATGGGGGGCTCACCTGGCAGGGAAGTGCATTCAAGGCAAATGGAACCCAAGTCAAATGCACCTGCATATCAATCAAGAAGAAATGTTAGCTGTACAGAATGTTCTGACAGCCTTCAAGGACTACATTCTTCCAGGACAACTAATGGTAAAGACTGTCAACACCACGGTTATGTGGTACATAAACAAGCAGGGGGGTACACATTCTTACCACCTCTGCAGACTAGCCATGGCATTGTGGAACACAGCCTTGAGCTACCAAGTGCACCTACAAGTTCAGTTCTTGCCAGGAAAGTTAAATAACACTGGCAGATGGACTAAGCAGAAACCTTATGGACCCACACGAGTGGAAACTGGAACCAAGGATTTTCAGCATGTTGACAAGCGAATGGGGGAGCCCAGGTATAGACCTGTTTGCCTCCCCCCAGAACTACCAATTGGACAAATTTTGCAAAGGGACTCCCCACAAACAAGCCTGGAAAGTGGATGCACTGTCCTTCAGCTGGAAAAACCTATCAGTGTATGCCTTCCCCCCACTGCCTCTGCTCTCCAAAGTACTACTAAAAGTCAAATGGGACAAACCAAGGATGATTTTGATTGCTCCAGACTGGCTGCACCAACACTGGTACCCCCTCCTGTGCAGTGTGTCACGGTTATCTCCATGGCACCTGCCTCAGACTCCTTCCCTGCTGTCTCAGCAGGAGAACCAGATTCTGCACCCTCAGCTTCCAACACTGAACCTTGCAGCCTGGCTAATTACTTACCATCCCTCAGCAAATCTTTGATGGATGTCATCTTAGAGGCAAGGAGGCCTAGTACTAGAAAATCTTATGTTGAAAAATGGAAAAGATTCTGTGCCTGAATCCAATCTCAAGGGATGAGCACAGCAGCGCCCAATCTACCTCCGATTTTACAATACTTAACTGAGATGCTTCACAAGGGCCTGTCTTTTTCCTCCATTAAAATCCACTCCTCAACCATTTCAGCTCATTATAACACAGAACCCTCCCCTCTTCTCTGATACACTGTGCAAGCAGTACCTCAGAGGGGCAAAAATTTGAGACTACCCAGGAGAGCTCCAACCCCAGCCTGGGACTTTAACTTTGTATTGGAGAAACTCACTCTATCTCCTTTCGAGCCAGCTGTTACTGCAGACTTAAAATTTCTTTCTTGGAGAACAGCTTTCCTTTTAGCAATCACTTCAGCTAGAAGGGTATCTGAATTACAGGCCCTTATGGCAGAGGAGGCTTTCATCATCTTTCATGCGGACAGGGTATCACTCAGAACCAATCCATCCTTCATGCCCAAGGTGATATCCAGTGTCGCTCTAAATCAGTCCATTCATTTGCCAACCTTATTTCCCAATCCACAGAACAAAGGGGAATGGATTCTGCATTCCTTGGATGTGCACAGACAACTTAGATTCTACTTGGACAGGACTAAACCTCAAAGAAAATCTGAACAACTGCTGGTAGCATTTGCTGCAGGGGCAGAGGGGAAGGCTATATTTCAAAACAAACCATTTCTAAATGGATAAGCCATTGCATTCATTTCTGCTATAAGCACCATGGAAAACCTTTTCCCCAGGGGATCAGACCTCACTCCACCAGGGCTGCATCTACTTCTACAGCCTTTCTCAGAGGCATTCCTACCGGGGACATCCTAGAAGCTGCTACCTGGAGTTCTGTACATAATTTCACCAAGGATTACTATTTGCCAATTTTCTCTAAATCCAGAGCTGGCTTTGCCACTGCAAGCTAAGCAGGTCATCATTTCTCCGGAATTCAGTGAGGCACCTTTGCAGCCCCTGATGCCCAGTCGATATTGCAGGCCTCTACTGAGACTCTTTTGGAGTCTGGTATGCCTCAAAATCTTCTTTCGTCTTCTGAACCTTTGGTTGTCCCAGCCTTGGTTGGGTCTGGAGCTGTGACACAGGCACCAGCTTCTCAAGGATTTTTTTTTTGCACTACTGAATCTAGACAAAAAACAACAACTTCTTCCGACTACCATTTCTCTCAGACCGATGGATACTCTTAGTCCTTGAGGCACGGCCATACCTCTAGCCACCATTTTATTCCTGCTCCACCACCCCAAGCTGAAATGCTTAAAATAGCGGAGAATATTATCACCCTTATCAAGGGTATTCAGGCCATAGCTTCCAAAAGGAAAAGATACCTTTCTCCTGAAATACCAACGGAACAGGATTCTGAGGAGTCTGATTATTCAGATTTTGAAGAGGAACAACAACCTCTGACTGCTTATGAGGATTCTGATGCAGAGGAATCATTTCCTTCTGCCTCCCCACCAGAAGAGCTTTCCTTTGGGGAAACCCTTCACACCTTCAGGGAACATTTCCACTGGGAATCCCAGGACTTCCCTCAGTCTAAGAAAAGACTAAGAGAGTTTCTAGACCTGCCCCAGCACAGACCCTTGGCCAACCCTCCTATCATAGAGGTGGTTGATGATGTCTTCCATGAATCCAGTTTAACTCCTGACACCCTCCCACCTGCTGTCAGAAAACCTGACAGGTATTACAGAGTACTGGATTCTCACAAGTAACTGTACAGAAATCCTGCTGCAGACCCGAAGGTCATTACACAGGGACCAAAAGAAGCTAAGGCTAGTTCTGCAAAGAATCCTATTCCTTCTGACAAGGACTCCAGAGCTCTGGACAGATGGGGTAAAAAAAGTATATACCTCTGCAATCTTAGCTCAGAGCACTCAACTGTCAGTTCCACATGTTAAAATATCAACAATACACTTTGAAACTACTAAAACAAAAGTTTTCAACCTTTCCTGAATGTGCCAATTTGAAAGAGTTACGGCACTCTACTTGTCAAGTGGCCAAATGCTCATTATACTGTGGATATGTTGCCCTAGAAGCCTCAACCAGGGCAGCAGTGTCAGGATCTGTCATTAGGAGACGTGCATTGTTGAAGGAGTAACCTCTCCCTGATCATGTCAAATCTAAATTACTTGATGCACTCTTGGATAAGGACCGCTTGTTTGGAGTAAAAGCAGAAGAGGTGCTTAAAAAGATGGAAGACAAAGCAAAAATCTATGCAAACAGTAAAAGATTTCCTTCGGGTACAGCCTCCTAGGTTCAGCGGGAATCTTCCCTCAAAACACTGGTCCTTCCCTACACCCAACAGACAGGGGCGCAAGGTAAGCTCTGCAGGGACTGACTACCCAGACTCCTATCCTAGGGACAGCAGAGAATCAAACAGTGGACCACTTCCACTCTAAAGGCAGAGAGTTCTAAGTCATCCCTCTGTGGCAGAAATTCTCAGTGACCCCCCCCCCTCCCCCCTCTGCCCTCTCTTAACTCACCAAAAACTAGGAGGAAGGCTGTCCCCCTGCAAAGAAAATTGGCTTTCTGTAACAAAGGACCAATGGGTCTTAAAGATCATTTTTCAGGGATACAAATTCTCCTTCAGCAATCTCCAAATTCCAAGAGGGTACCCAGACTTGCCTCCAAATCTGTGGGCAGAGGAACTGAAATAAGTCCAAACTCTCATATCCTAAGGGGCAGTCGAACCTGTCCCTGCAGATCAAACAGGCAAAGGCTTTTATTCAAGACTATTCCTTGTTCCCAGAAAAGAGGGTACTTGGCACCCCATCCTGGATTTATCCATTCTGAACACCTTCCTGGTGGTCACCATATTCAAAATGCTAACCTTGCAGCAGCATCTGCCTATGCTGACAAAAAATGCGTTGTTAGTTACCTTAGATCTAAAAGATGCCTACCTCCACATACCCTTAAGGAAATCCTGCAGGAAATTTCTTCACTTCAGAGCAGGCTCACAACACTTTCAGTTCTCTGCGCTACCCTTTGGCTTATCTGCTGCTCCCAAGGTATTCACTTAATGCTTAGCCCTTGCCGTATCCTTTTGCAGACAGAAAAATATACAATTTTACCCTTATCTGGATGACTGCCTCATTCAGGCAGATTGCAAAGAAAGGCTTCTGAAAGACCTCCTCTTTGTCAAAAACCTCCTTAGGGTACACCATCAACAAGCAGAAATCAAGGCAAACACCCACCAGGAAGATCATTTGCTTGGGAGCACTGTTGGACACAGCATCCCAAATGACCTTCCTGTCCTCAGAAAAGCAGAGCTTCCTGCCTCTTTATTTTACCCAGCTGGCTTCCAGAAGTCATCTCACTGCAAGGAAATTCCTGCAAGCCTTGGGGTACATTTTGTATCCTTCTAATCCCTCTGGCCAGGCTTCACATGAAAAACCAGGCTTCACATGAGAAAACTTCAGTGGTACATAAAGAACCTTTGGTGTCAGCAATCTCAACCTCTAGAGACCTCTCTACCTCTGATCCCCTGTATAAGGGTCAAGTTTCTCTGGTGGGCAGGGGCCTGTGCCCAGAACTAGTGTCTCCCCTTCACCCTCCACCCAACCGGGCAGACCATTACCACTGACGCCTCAGACATAGTTTGGGGCGCTCACCTATAAGCCAGGTGCACCCAAGGTCTGTGGGATGCCCAGCACCTTCCCTTAGACATCAACCAGAAGGAAATTATGGCAGTAGTAAAGGCTATGACATCCTTCAAACTCCATCTCAAACCAGGGGTTCTCCTTATCAAAACAGACAACACCACAGTAATGTGGTACATCAACAAACAGGGAGGGCCCCAATCTTACCCTCTGTGCAGGCTAGCCATGAACCTCTGGCTGACAGGCCTCTTCCATGGGACTACACCTGATAGCCCAATACCTACCAGGGATCAACAACTCCCTGGCAGACCACTTAAGCAGAAACTTACTGGACCTCCACAAATGGCAGCTCCAGAGAAAAATCTTTTTACAAATCAGTCTGACGTGAGGGACTCCGGAGGTGGATCTCTTTGTTTCGCATCTCGACCATCAGCTGAAAAAATTCTGTACCAGGGAGTATCGCCACCTAATGTGGTGGGTGAATGCCCTGACCTTACCCTGGAATGCTCTCTTTGTGTACACATTCCCTCCTCTGCCTCTTATTCCCAAGGGTACTGATCAAAGTAAGGGAGGAGAGACCAAAGGCCATCCTCATTGCTCCAGATTGGCCCAGACAACATTGGTAACCCTTACTACGCAGCCTGACCTTACAGCCTCCCAGGCAGCTTCCCCTGAACTCAGACATGAGGGGGAGGGGGGGGGGCCGCTGCACCCAGACTTGCAGACTCTCAATCTATAGCATGGTTAATACTCTAAAGGCTAACAAGAGGGCCCCTGTTAAGCAAACAGGTTCTAGACATTATCACAGAGGCCAGAAGGCCCAGCACCAGAAAGTCTTATGCAGGAAAATGGAAGAGATTCTGCTCACTAGTCCAGAGGGGGCAATACCTCACAACCCTCCATTCCTCTTATCCTGGACTGCCTAGCGGAGCTACTTAATAGTGGCCTCTTCTTCTCCTCTATTAAAAGCCATGCCTCAGGCATTTCAACTCATTTTGATACATAACAGGCCCTGTTCTCCCATCCTTTGATTAAGCAATTTCTCAGAGGGGTTTCTAATGTCAGACCTCTCAAAAGGCCACACACTTCAACCTGGGACCTGAATTATGTTTTGGAAAAACAAACTTTACCACCCTTTCGAACCTGCTGCTTCAGCAGAACTAAGATTCCTCTCCTGGAAGACTGCTTTTCTCCGAGCTGTCACCTCAGCCAGAAGGGTTTCAAAACTACAGGCACTGATGTCCATTGAGCCCTTCATCATCTTCCATGCAGACAGGGTCTCCCTGAGGACTAATCCCTCCTTTATGCCCAAGGTGGTATCTAATGTAACTCTCAACCAGGCCATACATCTACCCACCTTCTTTCCTAACCCTCAAAACAAGGGAGAAAGAATTCTGCACTCAATAGATCTTCACAGACAGCTCAGATGCTATCTGGACCTCACTAAACCCTTTAAATGGACCAACTACTTGTCAGCTTTGCCCCAGAGGCCATTTCCAAACCAACCATTTCCAAATGGATGTCACACTGTATCCATTTCTGCTACACATTGCATGGGAAACACCCCCCAAGTCTATTTGAACCCATTCCACTAGGGTAGCCTCCACTTCCACAGCATTCATAGGTTCATAGGTAGGTATTAGGCTATTAGCCCTAGGGCCTATATAAGCCTAGCCAAAAAGGTACCCTGGCTTTCGCCACCCAAGAAAATTATTTTCCTGTGCCCCTGTCGTGCAGAGCCACAGAAGTGATCCCTGGGGTGAATTTCCTATTTCCCATCCAATCATCAAGATTTTTCTTGAGGAGTGCTAATGAGGAGCTTTGTTTCACATAGATAGGTAGTCTGTTCCAGAGTATGGGAAGTCTCTGGGACAGAATTCTATCCCTTCAGCATGTTCTGTTTATTGTGGTGACAAGGTTTAGGTCCCTAGAGCGTGTAACTCGGAGGGATTGGGATTTCTTTAAGTGGAGCATGTCCAACAGCTCTGGGTTTAACATAGCTTTGTATGTTAGGCAGAGATCGCCTCTGAGTAGGCGATATGCGACGGAGTAAAGCTGGAGTTTTGTGAGACAGTCTGCGTAGGGCATCTGTTGGGGCCAGTAATCCTCTTTGTGAGGTATTTCTGTGGCCTTTCCAGTTGTTGTAGATGTCTTGTGAGGTACATACCAAAAGGGGCATTGTACACTATAATGGGTCCAATGAGTTATGAGTAGAAGGGAACAATGACCTCTTTTATTCTGGATGAGAAACATTTTGTGATGAGGTGAGCCACATAGAAGGATTTTCTGACCACTGCGGCGATATGATTATCAAAGGAGAGACTACTGTCCACCTGTGTCCCAAGGTCTCTTATCACACTTTTGGTGTTAAGTAGACTACCACTTATGTGGTAGTTCATGGGTACAGAGTTTTTACCAAAGGGGATGACAGTACACTTTTTGGCATTGAGCTTCAGGCCATGGCTTTGACACCAGGCATCTGTCTCAGTGAGGCCCTTTTGTAGTATGTCCACATCGTTAGGAGTTTGGATTATGGCTCCTAGTTTTCAGTCATCTGCAACCTTTGTTAGCCAAAGACCTTCTGTGTTAGCCTGTACTTCAGAGAAGTAGATACCAAACAGGAGAGGACCTAGGACTGAACCCTGTGGTACTCCACTTGTCACTGGTCTGAAGTCGGATTTGGAGTCTGTTACTTTTACAGTGTGGGTTCTGTCCGCGAGCCAGTTGGCAACCCATCTTGTGACATAGGGATTTATACCTAGTTTAGTGAGCTTATCTATAATTCCAGAGTGGGGGATGGTGTCAAAAGCCATGGCGAGATCTAGATAAGCTGTGTGAACCACCTTACCCCCATCTATGGCTTTGGTGACTGCTTCAAAGAAGTCAATCAGGTTTAGGAGACATGATCTGCCTTTTACAAACCCGAACTGGGTAGGGTCCAGAGTTTGGAGATTACCAATGTCTTTGTTTATGAGTTCCATAATGATACGTTCCATGGCCTTACAGCCCAGGCTCATCAGGCTAATGGGGCGGTAGTTCCCGGGGTCCGTTGTGGCTCACCCTTTGTGGAATGGGGTAACCGTCGGCCGTGCACCATTCAGTGGGCACAAAGCCTGAGATGAGGCTATGATTGAACATGGTACTTAGGGTGCCAGTTCATTCTGTAGTTCGTGTAGAACTCAGCCTGGGATATTGTCAGGTCCCATGGATGCTGTGTTCTTGGCTTTGGAGAGTGTGTTTTTTACCTGTGCAACCGTGATTACAGGAACTTTGCATTTTTCCGGTATAGAGATGGGCCCTCTAGGGGGTAAAGTTAGCACTGAACCTATTTGCCAGGATGTTGGCAATATCAGTTGGTTCTGTATATTTAGTGCCATTGTGCTGTAACTCAGAGCAGATCTGAGTGTTGCCATTGAGATTCTTGACATAGCTATAGAATGCTTTGTGGTTGTCTTTAGAGTCTGTGGCAATTTTGTTTTCATAACTAGCTTTGGAGGATTTTGAGGGATCTCGGCTTCTTACTGAGGTTGACCAGGGAGTTCCTCCAGTCATGGGATTTTACTCTTTTGCAACAGTTTGAGTTTGTCTATGGCAGAGGACCACCAGATTGGCTTTCTTTTTTTGGAGGATAGCGTCTTGGTTCTATTAGGGATAGCATGATTCTTGCACTCGTGTAAGTGCTTATAAAAGTGCATTTGTGTAGGATTCAGCAGTCGTACCTCTATTGTCAGTCTGCATGGGTGTTACGAAGTTTGCCACTTCTGTTTTAAGAAGTGTGAAGTTGACTTTGGAGAAGTTTTTTTACGGTGGTTTCCCTAATTGGGGATGGGGGCAGGATGTGGATGTCTAGGGTGATTAGCTTGTGGTCGGATCTGACCAATGAGAAATTGACCTCTGGTGTGGAACACCGGTTGCCCATGTTGGTAATGACCAGGTCTAGGATATTGCTGCCCCTGGTGGGGGTGTGAATTATGAATTCCAGAAAACGTTGAGCAAAAGAGTTGGTACCCTCAGAGGAGTTCCCACCAGGGACATCCTGGAAGCTGCCACCTGGACTTCTGTCCATACCTTTACCAAGTATTATCACCTACCTCTATTTTCGAAGGCAAGGGCAGGGTTTGCTTCTGCAGTTCTGCAGGGCTTACTGACCCATTCCTAGGTCTCTTACTAATCCTACCAACCCTTTCCTCAGCTTTGGGAATCCTCCCACAGGTGATGACTGCAACAGTGAAACATGAAGAACATAGTACAGTTGTGTACATTTACCATAAATGTAGATGTTCAAGTGTATTCACTGTTGCAGTCCTGATTTCCCACCCTCCTTCCCCCTTGTATCTGCTTTCTTTAGGGAGACATGAGTTTCTAATTGTGGCTTTTAGCCACCAGGACTACTTTAACATATTTACTTGGGCCTGTGACTTGTTAGGGCAAGAAAAACTGATGTAATGGCATCGGCTGACTTCCTTTCCAGCACTGATGACCTGACGTCAGACAGCAAGCGACAGCAGCCGACGCAGAAAAACATTGACTCTGGTATTCGGGCCGGCCTAGGCTACCGCAGCAGGGATAACCCACAGGTGATGACTGCAGCAGTCAATACACTCAAACATCTACATTTATGGTAAGTGTACACAACTGTACTTTCTTGTTGTAGCTGTTAATACTACCTTAGTATACCCTGTCCTTTACCTTTCCTGACATAGTCACTGAAAATGGTAGACATTGCTGTCATTTGCTGATCCATCCATCCTCAACCCCTTTTCCTATTTTTACACATAGGGTTGGGGTGTCAGTTCCACAGTGACAATCCTCTCGAGCCAAGGTTTACACTGCCAGGTGGCTAGCCCTGCCGCGGTAGTTCATTTGTACCACTCACTTGTGCACACACTCTCACCTACGGCCAGTTTAGAGTGTCCAATCCACCTATTGCATGTTTTTGGAATGTGGGAGGAAGCTGGAGCCCAGAGGAAACCCAGTTGACCACAGGGAGGACATGCAGACTCCACACAGAGGACACTGATTTCATTGCACATCATTTCATTGCCGCATACTTATTCTACACTTAAACACTTGTTTCCACTTAATTTCTTTAAAAAATTCTTGCTTTTTAAGTCTGTGCTAGAAATCTGCTACCCACAACTTACTCTTGCCTTTCCCACTGTATTTACAGTCTCTGTTTTTGTAATATAGCAGCTGTAAATTGTTCGAATTCTGCTACAATTTATAGAGCCATAATACATGATCAGTTCTTCATTTTGACCTCTATCCATTCAGTAGTATTTTAATTGGCAAATAGAAAGTGTGAAGTAGCATCATTTCTCATTTCTTTCATCTCCTGTTATCACAAGGCACCCCCCCCCCCTTCACACAAGAAACTGTCTACTATTTTTCATTTGTTACATACAGATCCATAAGAAACAATTAACATGAATATTAGCAGTAGCATTATATGACTTTTTTGGGACCCAGAGTACTTTGTTGTAACACCTATCCTGAAATCCATTTCTCATACTTGTCTTAACTTTCCAATGATATAAAAGGCACTATACTTTGTCTTTACAGTCTTATTTGTTTGATACAGAACATTACAATAAAAGAAAAATTCCAACTCCAAGAATGTCAGTAAGCTTTCGGATATAAATCCTTCTTCAGTGCAAGCTTTGCTGTAATAAAGTATTGACGTTCCTGGAGTTGGAATTTTTCTGTTATTCAGCTTTTATTTTGTAACTTCTGGTTTATCACTACATCAGCCTTTGGTCTTAATTGTCAGATTACAGCCATGGTTGTAGAAATAATTACTATAATGCCTCTCTTGGGCTCTGCCATTGATATCTGCTAGTTTAGGATTGTATTACATAAGCTGCATGTATTAGAATATGTGCTTATTAATACCTTGCTTATTTAATCATCCATCTTTTTATAAAAACCTAGGCTAGAAGCAAGTTAGAAAGGAAAGATGCTTTAGAAATGTGTCTTTAAAGAGACTGAGTAAGAATCTGAGAAATTGTCTGCTTATATCACTTTTGCACACACACACAGAAGCAAAGCTTGGAAGGCTACAAGAAATAAAGCACTCCTGTCAGGAGCTTTGAAAGCTAAGGAAAGCTATATGGGTACATAATGACACTTTTCAGTCTGGTAATTTATGACATGCCAGTGTGGTAGTTAGATGCAAGGATTATATGTGGGGCAAGTTTATTTAACATAAATTGTTTGTACACAGTTTACCTTTGTAACAGGAAACGAGGGTGAGGCATAGCATGAACTTTCAATTTCAGCTCTGCTTATACTCCATACTGAAAAAGTGAAAATATTCCATGCTGGGCTGTCTATCTGAAGCCCACAATCAAGAAAGGAGAAAGAAAGGTGTGAGTTTGTTTAATAACCCCCTGCTGTTCAAACAGAAGCCCTGTAGAGGGCAATTAAGGTGTATTGTCTTGTGTCCAGGTTTCAAGGTACCGCTTCATGTTTTCTTATACTTAAGTTTTATAAAACATGAAGAATACTCTCAATCCTTTCAGTAAGATAGATGACTGTTTTACTTACTAATATCTAGATGCAAATCCACTTCACACAAAGTAACTGTCCAGAAATCAAAATCTGAACTATATACAATTTTGATTTTTCTGTTTTTGAAAGTTGGGATGCAGCCCAGATTTACAAGCTACCTTCGCTGTCATTTTTATAAAAATCCATTAGGCTGTCACTTAAAGGTGGTGGAATTGTACAGATAATTTATGTGGGACTGCTACTATTAGCACAACAGCTTGTAGAATAAGTACAGGCAAGTAACACAGTTATGCTGAACAGGAAGAGTACTGTAAATGAACATAAAATTAAAAAAACTCAAGTCTGTTCTCCACATAATCAGTTTGGTCTGTGGGATAAGCCACAATAATAGGAGTGCCTTAGTCTGTGCTTGTCAGGCACACTTCCATTTTTACTGGCAATGTAACTTGTGTGGTTAAATATTCCTGTCTTTCTCTTGTATACCGCCATCTGTCTGTGTGGCCAGAGACTGAATTGTCAGCCAAGATACTCTTCCCCAGGTTTTTAGAGAGGCCTGTAAAATGAATAAAGAAGTTCATTATATCTGGCTGTGTGAGCCTTCTACGTCTCTGCCAGTTCCACCACATGTGGGGTCTCAGAAGTAGTTGCTTTGTGACCTTTATTTCTTTCTCAACATAAGCCTCATATGAAATATAGTATGGCTTACTACAAAGCTTAGTCTCATTGGTCATTTGTGTATCTCAACCTATTCCCGAGTCAGAAAAACATCCGTTAAATATGACTTTTGACCATTTGTGATATTCTGTCACAAAGGTATTGTATATAATGGTGCTTTGATAATGCTACTTCCTGTTCTGAGAGTATAATACAGCTTGAAGAAGCAGACAAATCTGAAGTTTGTAGCAATGAAACAGTGTATATGCTGTTTCTTGCTGTCAAGCATCATTTCTTGAAACTGGCATAACAGAAGTAGTAGCCTTTTACCATTACTTCATGGCAACATGGGTATTCTACAAACAAGCTTTTAAGTCCCACAGTTGGGATATGTTTTTGTACTATGTGGTCATAATGGTAGCTGCCAGTCCAAGAGTTGTAATGTTTTTTTACCAGGTGGGTTTGGTGGTAGTAAAAGCCTCCTTCCTATAGTCATTATAGACTCTCTCTGTACTCTGCCTCCTTAGTGTTTATTTGCACAGTGATGTCATAGGCCTTGTATTTGTGGGCCCGCCTATGCCTTATCAGTTAAGTGAACAATAAAGGTTTTTAATGTGCTGATGTGTCACTTCAGAAATGTTACAAACAACAGAAATGAGATAACATTCACAGGCTGTACTGGGTGAGGTATTTCAGAAAGCTTCCTAAACCTCCCTTTTACACAATACCAAGATAACCCTTCTGGGCCAAGTTGTATATGGCATTTATTAAAACCAAGGTCTAGCTGCTACATCTTTTAGTTACACTGCAGGAAATCTGTTGAAATAAACAAACAAGTGCTTTTAATTCTCCAGTTCCTGTTCTTTGCCTTAGGTTATGCATTTCTTTAACTACACAAGTGTTGGGGTTTACTTTTTGTGTAATGTCAGTACTTGCAACAGAAAATGAGCCAAGTGGATCAGTTAAACAGACCCTGGAACAGCAACAGTGTTATATGCATTTCTAGTTGTCTGTTTCAGCAGTGTAACATTGCAGTGTGTGTGTGTGTGTGTGTGTGTGTGTGTGTGTGTGTGTGTGTGTGTGTGTGTGTGTGGCTGGCTGGGTGGGTGGGTGGGTGGTTGTGTGTGTGTGTGTGTGTGTGTGTGTGTGTGTGTGTGTGTGTGTGTGTGTGTGTGTGTGTGTGTGTGTGGCTGGGTGGGTGGGTGGTTGGGTGTGTGTGTGTGTGTGTGTGAGACTGTGACTGTGTGTGTGAGAGTATGTGAGACTGTGACCGTGTGTGTGTGAGTGTGTGTATGATTGATTGGTGGTCAAGAAGTAAAGATCCTGACTGAAGATATTTGGCAAAAAGATCCCTTTTTAGACTTCCCCAAACTTGGTTCCACTACCTCCAAGCTCTCTCTATCATTTCTACCCTGGGGTTGTCTGGCAGCAAAAAATGTTTTGTCCCTTTAAAGTAACAAAGTACAGCATTTTAATAAATTGGCAATAGTTCTCTTGGGAGAGGTGAGACCTGGTGCAAGGTAATTGAGTTTGTCTGTATCAGCTGTCAGTGACATAATCTGGATTAAATAATATGGAACAGTGAATTCCAATAACCATAGGGTTACACCTTTATGTACTGCACTGGAACATTTGCTGTAAGGACTTTTCAAAGCAAGAGAAAGCAATAAAAAATCCAACATTTAGTTGGAGTGCTGTCACAAAAATCATTAACAGCCCTCTTCAGACAGTTTATGACAGAAGATTAATGGCTTTCAGTGTTATGCTGCCCGTATTTTTTTTTCTCTTTATAAATTGTATAGTATTTTGTGGTAGTCAGTTCTGGGCTCAATTCAGTTGTCAGTGACACTAGAAAACTTGGTCCTGCTGTTAATTTGGTAGACAGAAAAGCTTGCACTGTCTTGGGTTGTTTTACAACTGAAGGTTTCATTTTACTTTAATCCCTATTTTAGCATGGTTTACTGGCAAACTGAACTTGTATTCAAACTCTTGTCAAGCTGGTCTTCAGTGCCACTTTTTTAAAAAAAATAATTTCCCTTACGGAGAGGAGCATCAGCTGCTATTACTGACCGACTTCTCTAAACCCGATCCAGTTTATTAGTTAATTAAATTAGTTGATTAGCATTTTATTACCAGTAAAATCCAGCTGGAAGTTCTTTTTTTCCTGTGAAGGCCCTGACAAAAAAGCTCCACATTACATAAGTTCATATTTACTTGCTATGCTATTAATTGATGAAGATTTTTAGAAACTTAGCCTTACATTCTCATGAAGTTTTTAGCCCATGTAATATAAATACAGATTACACAGAGACAAGCAGCACATTTACATGTTACCCCTATCCATAAGTGATGAGGGTGCTAAATTAGAGGTGAATTTGTGGTTTCTCATCCATTCATGCACATTGTTTAAGTGAAGTATTCTGCTTATTTGTGGAAAGGAAGACTATTACAAAAAGTAATATTTTCAGTGATATACATCTTTCCCCTCAACATGTTGTGTTTATGTTTTAGAAGAGATTAAGATCTTTTTATGATAAAACTTTTTTCTGGCAGGTTTGAAGAGAAAAACAACCTAGAGGCTGTAAAGCTTCTCAGTGAACAAAAGGGGGGCAGTACTCAACTTCAGTGCTGTAGATGTAAGGAACCAACTGAGGAAATCAAGTCCCAGGAAGGTAGCTGGCCCTGATAACATTCTGGGGAAAGTATTGAAAGGTTGTGCAGACCAGCTCAGCATAGTCCTGACAGGCATCTTCAATACCTCAGTTGTCCAGAAACGTACCAAAATGCTTCAAACTTACCAGCATAATCCCTTTGCCCAAAAAAAGCCAAACCCACCTGCCTAAATGATTACTTGCTGGTGGCCCTTACATCAAATTTAATGAAATGCTTCTAAAGACTGGTTAAAACTACCCCACTCCTTTGACCTGCTGCAGTTTGCCTACGGGGCAAACAGATTAACTGCTGATGCCATTTTGGTGGTACTTCACTTCACATTGGAGCATCTTGAAGAGAAGAAGAAATATTCCAGGCTGTTCATAGATTTCAACTCAGCATTCAATACAGTGATTGCAATGCAACTTATAGAAAAGCTACTGAACCTTGGTATTAATGAAGGGGTGTGCAACTGGATCTTCGATTCCCTAATTGGAAGACCACAAAGGACCTCTGCTGGTAACAACACTTCAGGGAGTAAGTATTGGAATCAACACTGGAGCACCCCAGGATTGTGTGTTGAGCCCTCTACTGTTCACAATCCTTACCCATAACTTCTCTGCGAAAGCTAACGGCGACCACATCATCAACTTCACAGATGACACCATAGTGGTGGGACTCATAAGTGGTGATGACGAGGTGGGTATAGAAATGAGGTCAACTCCCTGACTGAATGGTGCGATAACAACCGTTTGGACCTGAATGTCAATAAAACAAAATAAATGATTGACCTCAGAAAGAGCTCTGGCATGCACCTGCCCTTCAAGATCAATGGTGAAGAACTGGAGTGTGTTCAAACTACAAAGTTCTTGGGGGTACATATATCAGAGGATTTTTCTTCAAACACAGGCCAGCTAATTAAAAAAAAAAAAACTTCAGTGACTATAGTTCCTAAGAAGGCTGAGAAAAGCAAAGCTCTCTATGAATGCTTTAAATATCTTTTACAGAGGAGCCATCAAGAGCATTATCACCAGCAACTGCAATGTATGGTTCGGTAATGGCACAATGGCCAAAAGAAAGAAGCTGCAAAGAATAATAAGAACAGCAGAAAATATCATGGGCACTAGTCTTCCTACGTTATTGGAGCTATTTGAAATGAGATGTAAAAAGAGGTCCCGCAAAATACTGACTAACACTTAAACTTGCATCAAGCAGAAGGTTACGGAGTATTTGCTGCAGGACATCCAGATTCATGATCAGTTTTTTCCAACTGCAATAACTCAGTAATGCAGACGTAAATCTGGATGCATCAAAACTATAATAGATCATTATGCTCTCATTCTTTTCCCTTTTTTCCTTACAGTAATTCTAATTATTGCATACTAAAGTTGATTTATTCTCATTCAAGACCAATTCCAGTCACTTTCTTATGTGCAATACCACCCAGTCTCACCTCTGTGTATAGTGTACTTTTCATGTGTTAATCATCTAGTAAGTATTGTCCAGTGTATATAAATAGTGTACAAGCATGTGAATCAACTACCTAGATACTTACTTTTGTACTATAATTATTGTTTATTCTTTAATACCCATCATTTCTGTCTTTTTGTGATTGTTTTTCGCATGTAAAAGTGCTGACACTCAAAATTTTGTTTAGGTTGCACTTGTGTTTCCTAAATGACAGTAAAGTTTCTTTGAATCTTTGAGTGGGTGTTTATGCTGCCATTGGGCTTGAGGATGTGCAGTAGCTCTGAGAGGATAGAACAGTGATGGCGAACCTATGACACACGTGTCAAAGGTGACATGCCACAACGTTTTGGATGACACAGCAGAGTTCACCAACACCCGAATTACCAAAGAAACTGAATGAACAAAAATACAAGAAATGTGTGACCCTGCACTTATCTATTAAAATTCAGGAACAAAAAAGTCATAATTGATAATCAAATCAAATGCAGTGTGTTCCATATTTTTTTCAGTTCAAAATTACTTTATAAGTAGGGTAATTTTTGGTGCAATATTTTATGCCCAATTATTAGTGCTCATATTATTTTCTCTATTTTAAGTCACTGATTTATCTTTTACTTTTATAATACATAGCAGCACACAAGATTGGACAGTATTTTTTTTTAAATAAATGAATATGTAAAGAGTTTCTCTTTTCTTCGGGGGGGGGCAGGACATGCCATCTAAGTCAAGATAGTAATTTTCCAAATTTTTGACACGCCAGGCCTAAAAGGTTCACCATCACTGGGATAGACTCTCTGAAGGTCTTCTATTTGAGACAGGATTGCTCCTCCATAGCCAGCCTGTATGAGACTGAAAAGAGGCACAAGGCTTTGAGATGGTCAGTGTAGTTTTAATGTTTTAGGCTTGTGATTTTCTTGTTGAGAAAGCATTGTGGTCATTCAAGTTGTGTAAAATGTTTGTACAGGTGCATACTAAAAAGGGCATCATAGTCCATGAAATATCTAATAAGTGTTGAATATAGTTGAATGATCACAGCCCTAGACCTAGATGCATACCCTTACTAATAGGCTGTGCAGTGAAAAGGGGCTTTCTTACAGTAATGAGTACATGGTGGTTGAAGGACAGTTTGTTGTACCTAACTACCTAATCAGTTTTCAGGGGTGTGTTGTCAGTGTGTTAGTTACAGGGGACATCATGTTTGCTGAAGGAGAGTGTAATACATTTCTTGGCATTTAGTTTTAGTCCATTGTTAATTAACAGAAGCTATTTGTGAAAGCCTGTCTCAAAGGATCTTGGTGTCCTGTGCAGAGTTTGGTAACATCATGTTTAGCCATCTACCACTTTAGTCACCCCTAAACTCTTAATGTTAGCTCTGACCTGTAAGAAGTAAATGTCAAAGAAAAGTGGCCCAAGCACTGAACCCTTGGGTACACTACTAGAGAGAGGTATTTTGAAGGAGTCAGAGCACCCTACCCTAATTTCCTGAGTTCTGTTTGTGAGACAATTTATTATCCAATGAGTTAAATGGGGATTTATATTTTGCTGGGAGAGTTTATCAACAGTACATCAGATTGGTATGGTATTGAATGCCTGCCTCAGTGAGGTCTTGGTATGTGCTGTGTACTGATTTTCCCTCATCCATTGCTTCAGTAACCTTTTCGAAGAAGGCAACCAGGTTAAGCAGACAGGATCTGGCCATAACAAAACCTTACTGGCTTGAGTCAAGAGTTTGTAAGTTACCTGCGCCCTTATTATTTCCATAGTGATCCTCTCCATAGTCTTACAGGCGAGGCTGGTCAAACGTCTGTGTCTGTAATTACCTAGGTCCATTGATCCCTATTTTTGTTCCGGGGAATGACTGTTGCTGTCCTCCATTTGACTGTCACAAAAGCTGTTTGGAGGCTGATATTGAATAGCCTGTGTAGGATGCTTGATGGGTCCTTTTTCAGGCTGGTCAGTAGGCGGCTTGGTATGTTATCTGATCATTGTTCTTGACATTGGAAAATATTTTTAGGATTTCTCAAGAAATTTGAGGGGAAATGTATAATCCTGGGATTACAGGGTGAAAAGGGGTATGAAGGTAGAGATAAATTTATCCACCAGTAATTGGGAGTAAGTGATATTATTTATTGTTAACTTTTTGCAGTGCTGGGCATTGTTTATGAGGTTTCTGACATAGTTATTTAGTTATTTTTATTTATTTATTTACAGTTGTTGACCGGGAGTGTCCGATTGGACGTAGGTCCATTTTCAGCAGAGGCCCGGGGAGAAAATCTCCACAGTTAAAATATACAGACAGTAGTTACATTGGATTTACATAGCAATTAACAATTTGATTAACATAATTAATTACAAACATAGTTACAGATGAAGAACATAGTACATCAGTAGACAACTAGAATTTTTATCTGCGAAGTAATAACAGACATTAACAATTGTTACAATAAGAAGTTCCTGCTGTATAATAAGTAGTAGGCTTATGAGCATCTGAGCTTGCTATAGTCAAGGTAGTTGGGGTGGAAAGAAAGGTAGTAGTTGGATGGGGTGGGTGATATTAGAGTGGGAGTTGCAAGGGCATAGCCAGCATGTTTTTAGGTGTGCTTTTAGTAAAGTTTTGAAGTGGGTGCATGATGGTACTGAGGTAATTGTGTGGGAGGGAGTTCCATAATTTGGCTGTGGCGCAAGAGAATAGTGTTTCACCAGCAGAGTTATTAGTTTTAGTGATCTGCAAGTGATTTTAGTTGCTGGATCTTAGTGGTCTGGTGGTGAGATAGGGTTGGAGTAGATTCTGGTGGGATGGGACATTTAGTGGATGGGATTACTAGTTTGTGGGCGAGTGTGAGTTGATACCATTGAAGGAGGTGAGGGAGTTCAAGCCAGCCCGTTCAGCAAGTAAGAGACAGCGGTGACTACGGTAGGATGCCCCTGTGTCGAATTTGGCGATTTTGTTGTTGCAGGTCTCTAGCTTGTGTAGATCGCATTGCCTTAGGTTGGTATATATTTGAGAGGCATAAAGTAGTGTGGAGATAAGGTGGGAATTTGCTACTGAAATCTTTGCTGCTTTGGTGAGAATTTGCTTATTTCTGTATAACGCTCCTAGTTTTTTTGTGGACTTTTTTTATGGTCATGGATATGTGAATGTCAAATTTTAGTTTGTCTATTTCCACTCGTAGCAATTTGGTGTGTTCTGTTGGGTGTATAGTGGTGGTGTCTTTTGCTGTGATGTTAAAGTGAGAGTTGTTTTGAGTATGTTTGGTGGGTTGGAAGATGAGTAGTTTAGTTTTGTTTGGGTTGAGTATTAATTGGGCATCAAATAGCCAAGTTTCAACAGAGGAAAAGGCGTCCTGTGTGACTATTTGCAATTTGAGTAGGGACTGGGCTGAGCAGATGATGGTTGAGTCATCTGCGTATTGTATGAGTGTGCCATGTTTGGTAGCAGAGGCTAGATTATTGGTGAAAATAGAGAAGAGTAGGGGTCCAAGGATGGATCCTTGAGGAAATCCCTATAGAGACAGGTAGTTGGGGAGATATGTCATTTTGCCATACAACGGATTGTTGGAGGTCAGATAGGTAACTCTGAAACCAGTTGGTGACTGATTGAGAGAAGGATAGGTTATTGAGGACAGAGATGAGTTGTTTGTGTGGGACCATGTTAAATGCTTTAGATAGGTCTAGGAAAGTAGCAGAGGAGAGAGAGACATTGTTTTTATGCTGAAGGATAGTGTTAGTAAAGGAGAGTAAGGCAGTGGTGATGCTATGGTTTGGTCGGAAACCATGCTGAGTATTGGAAAGGAGGTTGTTAGTAAGGAGTTACCCTTGACCTGAGATTGAATGCATCTCTCTAGTATTTTGGAGAGTGGAGAGAGAATAGCTATGGGGCGGTAATTGGTTAGTTCTGTGGAGGGGAATTATATGTGATACTTTCCATAGTGTGGGAATGTAACTTTCTGACAGAGATCGGTTATTCAAGATGGATACCGGGTAGGCCAGAGCATCAGCTGCGATTTGTAGGTATTCACTTGGGAGGTTGTCTGCTGCTAATTTTGTGGGCTTAAGTTTAGTTAAGAGTTTTTTATGTTGGAGGTAGGTACAGGAGAAAGAGAAGGCAGTGGGGAGATTACTAGTTGAAGGTGTGTATTGGAGGGGAGGAGGGTTGTGTTGTTTAGCTAGTGATAGTGTGGTTTGTGTGAAGTGTGTGTTGAATGAGGTAGCAATATTTTCGGAGGAGTGAGGGATGTTAGAAGGAGAGGTACTGACTTTATGTGGGTGGAGGATGAAGTTTATGGAGGACCAGAATTGTTTGGGGCTGTATTGGGAGGAGTCTAGGGCAGACTGGTAGTATTGGAATTTGTCCTGTTTTATTAGCTTTTTGACTCTATTGCGTAGTTCTAGGAATTTGTGTAGTTGAGGGGGTTTTGGTTTTGTGCCAGTGCTCCCAGGCTTTATCCCTGTTTTTCATTTCTGACTTAGTGGTTTTCTGTAGCCATGGGAGGGTTGTGCTTTGGTTCTGAAAAGTCTTATGGGGGCATGGTAATTAAGGATGCTCAGGAAGGTAGTATTAAAAACTTCAACTACGTCATCAAGACTGAGGTACTTTAGAGGATGCCAGTTACATTCTTTGAGGGATGAGATGAATGTGAGTGGGTTAAAGTTTAGTTTTTTACGTATTTGACGGTAGATGACAGGTTTAGCTTGGTATAGGTATTTTCTGAGTAGAAATGTTGGGGGAGTGATCACTGAGGCTGGCTGATAAAGCAGTCTGTTATATATGACTGGGGGCTCCTACTGACTAGTCAGTAGTCTACTAGTCCAGGGTAGTGTGCTTGCTGGAGTTATTTATTTATCCTGGTTGGCAACTGGACTAGTTGGGTGAAGCCATGAAGGTTTACACGATGAGTTGGATGGTTGCCAGAACAGGATTGCCAGTCAATATTGAAATCACCTAAAATTATAGTTTCTTGGGGGAGATGGTGGGTAGACCAGCTGAGGAGGTTTTCTAGTGGAGGGATGTTTTGGCCAGGTGGGAAGTAGCATCCAGTTATGTTGATGGTTTTGTTTTGGTTTATTTTGAGGTTGGTATATATTATTTCTTCGTTGCCTATTTGTGGAGCTGATGATTTTAAGATCTGGATGTTTAGATGCTGTTTGAATATTATAGCTACACTGCCTCCTTTCTTGTTTAGCTGGTCTGCTCTTAGTATGCCATAACTGGTAGGGAGGATTTGCTCACTGGTAATGTGAGGTTTTAGCCAGGTTTCTGTCAGGATGACTATATCTGGGGAGTACAAGTCTATGGTAGCATGGAGTTCATGAACTTTGTTGGATATACTTCTTATATTTAGGCTTAGTAGAAGGAAGTCACTTGGCTTTCTATTGGCTGTGATATGGGAGAAGTTGTGGTTTCTAGTCTAATTATGAGGATTGGGGTTGGAGATGGTATGGCCAGGGTTGAGGTGGATGTCTCCACTTGAGGCTAGTTTTGATATGCATGAGGTTATTAGTTTTCTCAGTTTTTGAATGTGTTTGTGTATTAGGGAAACTTTATGATTGTGCTCTGTGGGTAATGAGTATGGTGGGAGGGTTACTATGTTAAGTTGTAGGGATGCTTTATGTTTGAGTAATATAGTTGCTAGAATATGCGGGGGGTGCATAGGGATGGTTCTTGAGTTGGTGGGAGGGGAGCTGAGTGAGGGTGAGTCATGAGTGTTAGTGGTTGACTGGGGGAATGATGGAGTTTTGGTAGGATGCAAGATATGCAAGGAGAGTGCATGCAGTGAGCATAGGTAAGGTATGCTTGTACATGTTAGCTGAGGACGAGTGATAGTAGTGGGAAGATGGAGGAGGTAGTATTGGGTTTAGTGCCGTGGTTGGCTATTGGAAAGATGGGAGGTGTTTGTGAGTGTAATAAAGGTAGGACCACTGGGGGTGGGAGGGAATAGGGGGCAGGGTGGGGAGCGAAGTGGGTAGAGACCCTGTTAGTTGCTCTTGTGATGGGGCTGGAAACAATCAGGTGACAGAGTAAACAGTTAATAGTTATAGTTATATAACTATATAGTTATAGTTGAAGAAGACTTTATGGTTTTCTTTTGCCTGAGTGGCTGTTTTTATCTCATATATGGCTTTGGTTGATTTGATCATTTCCTTATGTTTAGCGAGAGTGTTTTTGACATATTTAGAGTTACATTTATTATCAAGTGCAGTGAACATTTTTGTTTCATTGTAGAGCCTGTTTATGTTTTGATTCCATCATATTGGTTTATTATTTAAGTTTGGCATTGTATTGTTATATTGGGGCAGATTCAAATATGCAGCTTTTCACATGTATAAAGGATTTTACATATGCAGTGGAGTCATCAGATTGGATGGAAATGTTTAATATAGTGACAACATCACTTAGTTTTAGTAGATAAGCCTTTGTATAACCTCTGAATTCAGAGAGATTTGAAGATGCTTTCAGCTTCAGTCTTAAGGTGAATGTGACTGATTTATTATCCAGTTTGACAAGGGAGGAAGTTACAGTTGGTGGGGAACAGAGCTGTCTTATATTGGTGAGGACCTGGTCCAGGTTTTTGTCTCCACTAGTTGGAGTGACGAACTGATCCAGAGAGCTGAAATTTATGACGTCAATCCAGAAATCTCTGGGCATACATGTTAGGGGACATAAAAGTCTCCCAGTTGTTGAAGTGCACCAGGAGAATGGTGGTTGGTCTAATGCATAGCGACTCCATACTAGCAGGAGGAGTAGGCCAAGAGGGCCATAGTTGGGGCCTATAGTTTCCTATGATGTGATGATGGATTTTGTTAGTGACATGTTGGATGCTGAGATGTTCCAGGTCTTTCATGAGCCTGCAGGTGAGATTTTGTTTTATGAATATAGAGACACCACAGCTTTTAGTGCCTTTGTCTATTGCAGGAGGCCTGAACACAGTGTAGATACTGAAACCGTGCATTGATTTGGCCCTGTCAATGGTCTTGAACCAAGTCTCCATGATTATGTATATATCAGTACATTCCAGGGTAAGCAATGCCTGTAGGGAGTGGTGTTTTTTTTTTTTCAGTAGTATCTTTGTTGTCTGGGTTTGGTAAGATGGAAGGTTTTAACGACTAACACTGCCTAAAAGAAGAAACTGTTGCAGAAAAGAGGAAAATCCCAGGATGCAAAAATCTCCCTTACCAGCCTCAGTAGGAAGCTGAGGTCCTTCATAAAATCCTCCAAAGCTAGTTATGAAAATAAAATTGCCAAAGATTCCAAAGACAGCCACAAGGCATTCTATAACTAGGTCAAGAATCTAAATGGCAATGCTTAGATTTGCTATGAGCTACAACAGAATGGTATTAAATATACTGATCCCAAGGATATTGCCAATATCCTAGCAGATCAATTCAGTGCCAGTTTCATCCCCCTCTCACCCCCTAAACAGCCCATCTCAATACCGGAAGATTGCCAGATTCCGGTAATAATGGCCACACAGGTAAAAAAACGCACTCCAAAGCTAAGTATACATCATCCATGGGATCAGATGACATCCCGGGCTGTGTATTACATGAACTACAAAATGAACTGGCACCTCACCTAAATGTCATGTTTAATCATAGCCTCACCTCAGGCTTCGTGCCCACTGAGTGGCGCACAGCTACAATTATCCCATTCCACAAGGGGCGATCCACCTTGGATCCCAGGGACTACCACCCCATCAGTCTGACGAGCCTGATCTGCAAGGCCATGGAATGTATTATCATGGAACATATAAGCAAAGACATTGGCAACCTTCAAACACTGGACCCCACCCAGTTTGTGTTCGTGAAGGGCCGATCTTGTCTCCTGAACCTGATTGACTTCTTCGAATCAGTCTCCAGATCCGTGGACGAGGGTAAGGCGGTCCACACAGCCTATCTGGACTTTGCCAAGCCCTTTGACACCATCCCCCACTCTGGAATCATAGATAAACTTACTAAGCTGGGCATTAATCCCTACGTCACTCGATGGTTTGCCAACTGGCTTACTGATAGAACCCACACTGTAAAAATAGCCGACTCCAAATCCAGCTCCAGACAAGTGGAGTACCTCAGGGTTCAGTCCTGGGACCGCTCTTGTTTGGCATCTACCTCTCTGAAGTACAGGCCAACACTAAGGGACTCTGGCTAACAAAGTTCACAGGTGACTGCAAATTGGGAGCCATTATTGAATCCCCAAATGATGTGGATACTCTACAAAAGGGACCGTACAGAAACAGATGCTTGGTGCCAGAGCCATGGGCTCAAGCTAAGTGCCAAAAAATGTATAGTTATCCACTTTGGGAAAAAACATGTATCCGTGAATTACCACATAGGTGGCAGTACACTAAACACCGAAAGTGTGATAAGAGACTTGGGGACACAGGTGGACAGTGGTCTCATCTTTGATAACCACATCGCCACAACAATCAGGAAATCCTTCTATGTGGCACACCTCATCACTAAGGGCTTTTCATCCAGGAAGAAGGAGGTCATTGTCCCACTTTACTCATCCTTCATTAGACCCATTATAGAATGCAACGCCCCGTTTGGTATGTACCTCTCAAGACATCTGCAACAACTGGAAAGGCCACAGAAATACCTCACTAAAAGAATCACAGGCCTAAAGCAGATGCCCTACGCTGACTGCCTTAAAAAAAACTCCAGCTATACTCTGTCGCACATCTTCTACTCAGAGGCGATCTTTGCTTAACATACAAGGCCGTGTCAATCCCAGAGCTGTTGGACTTGCTACATTTAAAGAAATCCCAATCCCTCAGAGCCACACGCTCCAGGGATCTAAACCTTGTCATCACAATAAACAAAACATGCTGGAGGGGAAGGTTCTTGACACAGAGACTCCCCAGACTCTGGAATACACTGCCCATACATGTCAAGCGGAGCGCTTCTTTGGCCCTCTTCAAAAGGAACCTTGACGATTGGATGGGAGAAAGGAAATTCACCCTGGGGATCAAGTCAGTCACCCTGCTAGACAGGGGTCTAGAGAAGTAAATAGTGTGGGAAGAAATAGCCAGGGAATTGTTATGGCTAGTCTTGTATAGGCCCTAGGGTCGATAGCCTAGTACCAACCTATGAACCTAAAAGGTACTATATGGGTGGACAATGTTTTAGCCAACATAAGAAAGCCTTGGGGGACAGGTACGGGCCATTCCTGGCAGAGCAGTTAGGACTGTCTACCATATCCTCACAGGCTGACAAATATTAGACCCCCCCCCCCCTTGAATAACATCAGAAGCTAAGCTAATTGTTGAAGTCAATAATCTTGTATTGTGGCATCATTCTTGGTGATGGTAAAATACTGCTCAAGGCTAGGCTCATACTTGCCTCAGTAATATATTCCAAGAGCTCCATTATGTTTCTCTTCATTTAGTCCCTTGAAGTATGTCTCAAGTTTTTTACTCCCATGTGTGCAATGGCTGTGCCTTACGTATACTTGCAGTACACGGACTCGAGTGCATGCATGAGGTGGTGAAACCTGGCACTCGATACACAAGTAACAGTTACCCTCTCTGTAATCAGTCTGGTGAGTGCTACATCATTGTGCCTTGCTGTGGAGTCCTCTGATTGGGATATTGGAATTTGTGGAGGTTTGCCTTACGGGTTTTTGAGTTGAGAACTGGAAGTCCTAGATGATTGTTTCGTTGTGGTTGCTGCTTGAGTTGAATGCTTTTGAAGTGGCTGAGGGTACTTTGTTTCTTGGGTTAGGAGGCCTTTGTGGTTTAGGTAAGTTACTTTTAAGAAGCCCCGCATATGTAGGTCTATGTGATTGGTCTGTATTGTTTCTGACAGATTGTGTGTTACTAACAACTTGTTTACTGTTTGTAGTGGCTTTATGTGAGAGCTTTGCTGACCCATAACATTGTATAACTACTACTGTTTCATACTTTCACTTGTTTAAGTAGTCGGCGGCTATCAGTAAATATGAGATATTTGTTATATTGTCTCAGGATGCCAATTTCAACCAAGCCATTTACAGAGGCATTTGGAAAGTGCAATTGCATAGCTTCAGGTGCTTATTAATATGAGCTGAAGGTGTAGTAAAACCTATGAAGTTTGGAGCTGATTAGTGGAGGTGCTGTCTGTATGGTAGTGGGTAGCGCGGGTCTCAATACAGCTGGACACAGAAATAAGTGATGCTTTGCTCCTTCTCTCACCAGAAGCAAAAGAGTAGCACTAGTCCCAAGCTGCTTCCTGAGAAGTAATATAGTCTTCTGTTGGTAGATACTCTTAATAGAGCTTGTAGTAGGTGGACACAACTGAATACCAAGCCTCACAAAGGCCCTAAAGAGTTTTTAGCCAAAACTGCAACAGACAACTCAGTGACATCCCATACACTCTGCCCAATCCAAAACCAGAAATCAGTGCTTCTCTGTTCCCTCTTTCACCGGAAGCAAAACAATAGCACCGATCCCATGCTGGCTCCTAAAATTAATTTTTCAGGCTTTCATGTCATTGGTAATCATTAGGAAAGCCGGGAAGTTATGTTTCCCTGCTCTTTCTCTCACCAGGAGCAAAACAGAAGCACTAGTCTCATGCCAGTGTCTGAGAAGACATTCCTATGGTCACCCGTGATTGGTAGTTTAGTCCCAGATGATACAGATCTTAAAAATAAGATGGAAAATATTTCAGCGTGCATAAAGTGAGTGGGATGATATGAAACAGAGGCTGATTCAAGCTTTAAAGTGTCGGGGGGGGGGCATACCTCTCAACCTCTTAACCCAAGAAATCTGCACATAATGGAGGAACAAAGGTCCAAAAATAGGGACACATTTAGTTAACTCTTATAAAGTTAGAAAGCTGCTAGAATTAATTTTCTGAAGGATATGAAGTCTGAAACTCAAATGCATATCATTATTTAGTGACTTTATTGCTTACTTAGATCATTCCAGTGATTTGTCAAAAAAACACAATTTTTATGAAGTACAGACCAAAAGTATGAGGCAAAAATCTGGACATTCTGTGAAAACTAGAACAACTGAGACATATGGGGCCTTCCTAGTTTGGTCTTTCAGTGCTCAGTAGAGTAAGTAAATAAGATGAGACTGGGAGGAGCTTTCTCACCCTCCTTGTAAAATAGTATAATTGACCTTTTCTCTTCCAGCTGTTGATGTGCAGTGAATGACTTTTTATATGGAACTAGTTCTGGTGAAAGTTGACTCATTCGTCATCTTGGCTTTATTTAATTTTAGGTCCCCAAGTGTCTGTATGACACTGTTAGTAGTACTCATAATGGGATAAACTTAACAGGCTGATGAACTTTCTTCCAAGGTGGTAGTTACTCTGTTAAAAAAGTTTGAGGTTAAGCATACAAGCTCCACCTTTGACAAAAGCAGTACTAGGTTATGTCATTGAGAAGGAGGTTCCCCTGTCAGCCTGAGTGAGTTCCATGATAGTTGCTTCCATCATTTTGTACAGTGTAGTACTGATGCTGGGTTCAGGTGCCTAGGCAGTGAGACATTTCCCTGTGGTACATTTGACTGGGGACACATGGCTGAAGTGACATTCAGCTGCAGAGAAATATGGCTGTTTGCAAATTCCCTGTGGGCAAAGAGAAGCATATCGAGGCCCACAACTTCAGTAACCAAATGCATAGCTGGAAAGCAATATCCATGTCCCCAAGGGAATATGAGACAGCAGGCAATATGGCCAGGCATCAGCAGCAGGCTAGCAAGAGGGCATGTCAATGGCAGTAAAAATGCAGTATACAATGGGCAGTGCCTTTATAATTGGAGTTTGTGGACCACTACCCCCTTCATAGTGTCTAGGGAAAATTAACTAAAACACATACTGGAGCATAAATGCAACTACAGTATCCTGCAGGATTTCCTCCATACTCTAGCGCACTTCTACATGTTGTAGTTACATAAGTCTGTACTGTACACTGAGCACAACACCCATTACTCCTTCTGCCACCATTCATTTGGTTATTAAAGCTGTGAGCATGGCAGGGTGTGCTTCTCTTTGCCCACAGGGAATTTGCAAACAGCCATATTTCTCTGCAGCTGAATGTCACTTCAGCCATGTGTCCTCAGTCAAATGTACCACAGGGAAATGTCTCGCTGCCTAGGTGCCTGAACCCACTGATGCTATGAGTAATTGATAGAGTATGGGGAAGGGACTTTATTGTGGATTGGTTCTAAAGTTGCTTGCTTGTGCATATCAAGGATATAGCAGGTTTTAATGTTCTATTAAGAGTGTACATAAGGCAGGGTATTCTGGGCTATTCTGATTGCATAGGTCCTTGTTACCTCATTGGGTCGAAAGTCAGCTTAAAAGAGGCAGACTTGACAGTCCAGTGGATTGGTACAGTCACTAAAGCAATGGATGCCCCTGTCTCAGTGAGGTGTCATTTGACAAAAAATAGAGCACAGTTCACCATAGTTATCCATAGGGTCACCTGTGAGTCAGCATGACCTCAACAATACTTTCCAACAGTAATGGTTATTTTTATTTGACAGGGTGATTGAAGTCTCATAAGGATGCTGTTATTCTAGTTTTAGCTGTTTATTGTTAGTATTTGTTCATGTGCTGTAGTAGTGATAGAAGCTGATCAGTAATGGTGTCAAAGATGCTAAGCTCTGGTTTATCTGCTGCTGTTTTCATTTGCTGGAGTTCATGTTCTGGGTTTTTTTTTTCTATAAGCCTGGATTGTGTGTAGTTTTGTGCATGTACTGAGATCCACCACCTGTTGTAGCTGTTCTGCAGCAAAGAAAGGTAAATTCAGGTATATAAGAGATTGAATCACTAAGTTAAAACAAAATAATTTATGAAGCAGATACATTAAAAGAAAGGCTTCAAAACCGTACACAATGTTAAGTTGTCAATCTCGCCGATTAATATACACAAGAAGTGTGACCATCTGTCAGAGACATCTTCTGACAGCACAAGTCACACTTCTTGAAGTCTGAGACCTTGGTGTCTTTCGACAACCTGAAACAAGGATGACGGGCAGAAAAAGACAACTGTAAGTGGTCTAGTCACAATCAGCCAACACACACACACACAAAGAGCTTGTAACAGTTCCAGAAAAACAACACTTTTTAACACAATTTAACTCTAGGCACATGCATACAAGAAAAAAAAATCTACAGAAAAAATCCAAAGGGATTTACTACTACAGAACTAGTTTAGCCAAAGGCCTAACTATTAGTGAGGGGAAAACTGAAGAAAAAAACTACTTAAGAGGGGATTCTAAATAGGGATCTATAGGGTAGTAACTAGGAATAACTATCGCTAAGGTTAGAACCCAAAAAAAAGATTAATACAACCTGGAGCCGGCAAAAAGACGCAACCTCATAGCTGAAGCGGCAAACGAGATCTGGGTATATCACGCCTAGCATTATGGGACATAGGATAGCCTCGAGCCGGTAAAAATAGCTCTCGAGCTTTAGTAATAGGCCGAGTCGGAGCCGAGGTTCGGCTCCAAACCCATCCAGCAAGAAAGAAGGCGAGAAGAAGACAACTAACATGGAACGTTATGGCAAGTACATAACTTCTCATTTTATTTAACTCTCTGAATTTAGCACAGCTGGGTTCACCAGTATTATTATGGGAACATATTCTGTTACTTTTTTTCTGGTAGAAATTGCATGGGCTCTACAGTTTGAGGATAGAAAGCCACATATTCAGTACCTGTGCTTCCCAGAGCAACAGGTATAACCAGATAGGCTTATCACATGTCTTGTGGCAGGTCAACAAGTACTTGGTCTCCACCATAGAGAACCATATATCCTCAGCCAGTGCGTTAAACATCATGATTTTGGTTTTAAATTGCGGTGCCACTTTAGAAACAATTTTCCTTTGCTGTTAAGAATTGTTGATGCCTCAGTATTCTTTTCTGTATGTATGAGTGTTGACCACCATTTGAGCGGTCATGATTTCATTTCTTTCTGCTGGTGTGAACCTTATTTTTCCCTTGTTGTCTGCTGATTTGACAGTTTCTTGTTCTTACAAAGACTGGTGCGATATGTCAGTGTTATAGGCTATGGAGTTATCAGTCAGAAGTGCATTTTTAGAATTGCCTGGTATTAATTAATTTTTAAATGGTTAGGAGCCTGGCTAAGTTTAGCAGAACCTCAACATGTTAATTTTTGATCTGTTTATAAGATACTTCAGTGTAGTAACTTTATAAGCATGATTAAGTATGAGCACATGTAACTGCTTTGGAACCTGTGTAGAAGGTTAATTGTTTTGGGCATACTTGTTGAAATTTTACCCAAAATGTTCTTGTGTCTATACGTCCTGTACTTTAAAACTGTTAATTGTTGCCTCCAATTTTAACATAAGTTTCCATTTCTTGTGTTTGGTAAGTCAAATATCAAAACTAAACTGATCTTAATGAAAGGGCTACAATTCTTGCAATACCTGATATAACTATAATCCATGAGATTGCATAGAAGCAGCATTTTCTCTTTGTATTGCTATTCCTAGTTGTACTTAAAAGGCAACATCTTGTTAATGGAAACAAACAGTTTTCCCTTTTGAGATGGGCTGCTTAATTAATTTGTCAAGTAAAAGTAGCTGTTAGGCTAATTGTTCTGCAAGACTGACAGATTTGTTACTGTTGATTACTAGCGTTGTATAAAATGACACATTTTTAAAAGTGAGATTCAGCTGTAAAAGTGGTAATATGTTTGTTAGTGTAACTGTTGCATATTGGTATTTTGGCTGCAGATAGTTTCCTTGTGTTCTCAACTGAACAATTTTGTGTAATGTGATTTTGATTGTACTGCCCAGAATATTCCCTTCATAGTCCCTGTGAAATATCACCATCCAAGCAAATTTGACCTGAGATGCCACTAGAGTGTGGCAAAAGTTGTAACTGTTAGAGGGCATGATTGGCGGTTACTGATGGGGCACAAGTGCAGTACATTCATTGTATTCATAAATTCATTTAAAAATCTGCTGCGACTCTGAGTGACAATGCAGCGTTTTTGCTTCACTTTAGCAGTGCAACTTGCTTGTGACTTCCTTTTTAATCTTCAACTTTGGGTAAAGGGGGCACTGCATGACCTAACTATGTTATATGGGGACATAACCCAGCATACTGAAAACATAAAAAGCAATCAGTTTACAGTGCTGCATTTAAAATGATGGATATTGTCTTGGGTATTTGAAAATAATAATTTACCCATAACATTTAAAATAAGGGCATCAGTAAATGCACGGCTGTTAGACTGTGTTCATTGTTTTCTGAAGAGTGAGAACAGATATTTCTTTCCTAAACCTGGAGAGTTGTGTACCAGTCTTACAAGAATCATGGTCTTTTTCTCATGACTCTTCACAGAAATGGTTTCAGTTTTAGGATGACACTGTGTACAGTGTAGAAAAGAGTGATCAGTTGCTAAATGGAGTCTCATCTTACCTTTTTTTGGTAATAGCTCAGGAGAATTTTAAATAAATTACAGTACTCAGTTTCCATCGGTCTACTTTTTAAATTACCAGTAGTCTTTCCAAATTACAATACTCCGTTTCCATCAATGTACTTTTTAAATTTCCAAATGTCTTTCTAAAAAATAAATAAAATAAAAAACCTTTGGTTTCCACTGAAAGAAGGAAGACTCCTACTGAGACTTACACAATCAATACAACATCTGTGATGCGTTGCTGTCATTTTTCATATTTTGTCCTAAAAAGAAAAAATGTCAATATTTTGCTGTTTTGTCTTGATTGTGACCGTTATCTTTCTAATCCTGAAGATAATGCATTGCATTACCTGCCTGAGTTTGACTAAATCTTGTACTGAAGCTGTGTCATAAACTCTTGAAAATTGCATAGTTGTGATACTAGCTGTTTTGTGTACGTGCATATAATGTTGCGTTTAAAGCACTTTATGAAAACGATCCCAGGTTAGTTTATATTTTTCTACCCCAACTGAAGAACTTCATGTCGGTTTTCTGTGTCACCTTCCTGTCACCATTTTATTGACATGGTGGCATCACAAAAATATTTTGAAGCAGTAAGATGAAATGATTAAACTTCTATTTATGTTGTCACATTCAAGTTTGTCAAATGTTTAGTGTACAGTAAGTCATCCTTTTGTAGGTCTTCCTGCATGTGATGGCAGTTAATTTTCATACCTAATGTAAAACCATTTTTTCTGTTTCAGAACTATGTTTTGCCTCGCTTTGTAAAATCACTTTTGTTGCTATATGTTTTTTTAATTTTATTTGGTTTTAAAACAATAAATAAATCAGTAATAAAACAAATAACTATTTACATAGGTCCATAGCTGATCAATACATATTAACAACAGTTAATATTTTTCAAGCAAGTCTTGTAAGTTTAAGCCAAGATTTATACGAATGTGTAATATTAGAAGTTCTTATCTTTATAGTATGCAATTCACTACTGCAAACATTTTTTGCCATACTAATAAAGTCAGCACTCAAGGAGTAACTTTTAATTTTCCAATTTTTAGTAATTACTTTTCTGGCTATAGCAAAACTAGGCTAAAGAAGAGGCAGTTGGGTATTTGGAATTATTTCCGGAATCAGATCATTAAATAAAACTAAAGATTTAGAAATATTAACATCTGTCTGGCCATAATGCTTGAATGACGTTATTAATTTCTTTCCAAAAAGGGAAGATGATTTCACATTGTTTTTTTTTTTTGGTTTGTATTCAACATGTAGTATCTTTAGGACTATGCAGTAATTAATATTCCAGGGAATCTGTTTCTGTCAGAGCACACTATGCATTTGTTTAAGAGATTTTCTTGAGAGTCATAGCTATAATTTCACTGATTCAGACAAATATGTATTAATTGTACCCAGAAAGGGGTCTTGTGTGACCATTTATGTAGCTGTAATCATGGCACAGTTCTGAAGTGTTGCACTGAGTATTTTATGTACTGTTACAACTGACTCTGTTTGATCCTCGTTATTTATGAGAACATTGATTACTTTTCAGATGCACATCACTTGTCTTTCTTTTTTTGCACTGTAAAACCAAATTGTTTCACTTTATAAAATCCCATTAATTTACAAATTTGCAGGTCTTCACTGATTTTCAGTTGCGAATTGCACTGACAAGTATTTTTTAAATTATTACAGATTAACATGAATTTGTCAAGCTATGCAGTTTTCTTTTTCTCCCCCCGTAAAAATGTTGTTTAGAATGTTGCATTGCATCATGAATATGATAGCTGTAGTTTTCCAGATCCAGGGCAAACTTTTGTTTTCATATACGAAACGGATGTTTTGCATAGTGTCCTGTCCTTTTGCAGTTCAGACATAACTGGTATTGGGTATAAAAAGCAGACATGTACTTTACATCTGTTGAAAAGCACCATCATTATTATGTTTAGTAGTTTAGTTTTGGGTTAGTTGAAGCCATTTCCCCATTGCAGCACTTCCATCATATCACAGCTTGTGCAATTTGTCTTCTTTTCTATATATTGACGAGCTGTGCATTTAAGCCTCTGGAATGTAGTGGAACATTGTCTGCTTCTTTTCTTCTGCCTCGTTCATGTCCCTACTTCCTTTGTCCCTTTTATTCATTTTTCTTGCAGTACACGTCTAATGGAAATCAGTGTTTATCACTTGACATCCTCATTTTGCACTGCACCGTCAAACTGGAAGTTAATCCGTATAAGACCAGTATGATGCAATATTTTGCCTAATAGTTTAATAACTTTGTTGGTAACTTGATTAATCAAATGTTTTCTGTCGGCACCGATTAAAGGGGTTTTGTTCTGACTCTTTGCCTCTGATGAGACAGTAGCAAAACTGCAGCATTTACCTGCTTCCACTGCAGGCAGCACAATAAACATGAGTGTCTTTGCATGTTAATGGTAGAGACCATGGCATACGAGTTGTTTTAGCCATTTAGATATATGCTACTTGTCTTTAGTGATATCGTTTACTGTTTGCAGTAGTATAAATAAAAGTGATTGTATGATTTACCCGAGACAAATCTGGAGATGTATTGCCATTTTGTCTCATTTACTCTTTTATATTTGTGATTGTATTGGTGGCGGCATTATTATTAACAAGACCTAGGTGGTGCTATGAGCCATTGTTTAATATGATGTGACACATCAGTTCTTAGACTGGTTGTGATTGGAGCTTTGGAGATGGAGCTGCCCTTCTCCAGTGCCTCTGTGGAGGGAGCATGTATTTAAAGTAGGCTAGGAGTGACCATTGCAGACCATTCTTTAGCTTAGCCTTTGGATAGCTTAGTATAAACAATAGAATAGCTGGGATCTTAACATGCTTTTCTCACACACTGCCACACTGCAGTGTTTTTTGAAAGGTATTACAAATTAAATACGTATTACTTTGCTGAAAGTGGAGTATACTTATTTATTTTTTTATATTGTTGCAGGTTACAAGTTTTGATTATATCCACACTCCCAGGAAAGCTTTATTTTTAAGTTGTATGTCAAACTGACAATTGCTTTCTATTTTTGGTTTCAAATCCAATCGAAGTCAAATTATTAGACTTTGTCTACAAAACACTACTACTGAAGTTCATAGTTTCGAAAGTTGGGAATTGTAAACAGTCTGTTTGCCGTAACCTTATTTGTAATATGCTCTAAATATCTATATCAATATAAATATTTTTTAAAACCTTTCTGCAGGTGATCAAGGATGAAATACTAGGTTTCTGAAGATGTTGAGATCACTTTGTGCATTAATGCTTTTTGAGAATTTTCTCCTTTACCTAGTGTTGTGTGGCCGTGAAGCTAGTGCCCCCCCAGGCCCCTCCCCCAGAAATGCTTATTATAATCATTGTGTATGAACCACAATGAAAACTATTCCTAGGTCATTTATAGAATATATATGTATGCAAGTGTATGTACATGTGAGTTTGTGTCTGACCATTTACTGAATGTAATCCAATGAAGAAAATATTGAAAGAAAAACTACAAATGGCATACACCATTAAAAGTATAAATGTCAACAGTGTAAAATAAAAAGTAAAATGTCAAGCCCCCTACATTCCTCTTATGCATACTAAACATAACCCCTACTCCAACCCCAGTCATAATGCTGACAGTATCCCTAACTAGTATTATGCATAAGAACCACCTAACCCTAGTCCAGATTCACACGTGTAGTCTAAACATGGAATACCAACGTGTGAGATTTTTCCTCCCAGCTCAACATTTTGGCACACTCACAATTTATAGTTGTGATATTCTGGAGTAATGGGGCTGCAGGTACATTTGAATTAAAGGTTATGCATTGTATTTATTTTGGGTGAATTCATATCCTAGTTATATGTAGCAGGGGCAGAGTTAAAAAATACCACCATCTCATAGTAATTTTCAGGTACGCGACAACATTTGCCATTTTTGAATAATCTTCCATCTTCAGATTCATGTCTTGGTACCATCTGCAAAATGAGACTTATTATAGACCTGGAGAGTGTACGAAATGTGCAACTTACTGCCATAAAAAGGAAGACATTTTGTCTGTCGTTCTGGTGGTTTAAGATCTGCATGCATATCTTACAAAAAGTCATAAAACATTATTCCAAACTAACAAAACATAAAACTCCTCTGCTTAGTTTGAATGTGGCAAATCTACCATTTATGTATCATCCTTCCCAACACACACATGCACATTCTCATTCATGCACTAGAACTAACAAAGCATACCCGCTTCCTTTCCCCCCCACACTCACACTATGCAACCTCATTCATGCACTGGAATCCACAAACAGTTAATAGCTGTCTGTTCTTCTTCTTTCGGCTTTTCACGGCTAGGGGTCACCACAGTAGATATCCAGTCCGCTAATGATTGGCAGTAGATTTTTACGGTGCCGAGGTGCCAGCTCGACACCCAACCTTCAACGAAGGCATGCCCATTTCACGCATGTCTTTCGAATGCCACTCGACTGCGGGGAGGACATGCAGACTCCACACAGAAGGCGCTCCAGCCGAGAATCAAACGGGAACCTCTTGCTGTGAGGCAACAACACTACTGCTGCACCACCGTGGCTTACCTCTAATGTATGCTAGAGGATATTGATAGGTCAGATTTTTTTCTTTGTAAATAAAAAAGTCCTGCATTTTGTATAGCAGATATGTGCATGTAGTATTGTTGATTCTTGACTAATTTACTGCAACACTGTGGACAGTTATCCAAACCATCCATGGTTTTCATTGCAGAGTTACAAGAGCAGATCTCCAGGCCTTTCTTCTAGCCAATCCTCAGCACTAACATTGGTCCATTCTTTAACCCAGGTCACCAACATTACAGATAGATGGATGCCTCCTTGTCTTTGTCAGTGGGCAAACACAGCAAATGTGCACAAATACTAAGAAGTTCCCCTGCTGCGCATATGGATATATGCATGTCAGAGTACACTGTCATCTATGGCTTCCCATGGTAGCCATACTGTTATGACTAATAGCTGTCTGTTGCAGTGAATTTCAGTTACTTGTCACATCCGCACATAAGTCGAGGGGTCACCCTCCTTTAATAACAAGACTCCAAAAGCATTTTATTCCTTTTAAACAGTCATGTGACTGTGCAGCCCCTAGGGTAACCCATAGTGATTGGTGTGACACTGAAAGTACAGCTTCAGAGATGAGCCCCCTTTTTCTCTCCATTTAAAATGCAAATGTGCCTTTGTATGCATGGTACTTCTGTCTTAATTCTCTGTCTCAAATGTTTGCTGTTACTGAAACGGATTCTGTGTAGTCCCTGATGACATCTATTACTTTTCAAATAACTTGGCACATGGCTCCAGTGACTGTGACAAGAAACTCAGAAGGTTAGCTTATGTAACACTCCTGCAGATTGAAACTAGTGCCGCTTCTGTTATGCAGTGGTGTGTGCATGCATTGCCAAGGCTGTTTTGTGGGCATCTGTATTAGAATGACTTTGAATTTTTGCAGCTCAATTTAATTATTTATTTATTTTTATTATTATTACTGCGATCAAGCCTCCCGCCCGTCCCATGCCAGCACATATTAGGAACTGATGTGACTTGCTTAGCACCATAGAGTACAGTATGCAAATTAAAACTAGTGGCATTTAGATTTGTAGATGGAGAATTGCAATCCTACACCTTAAATACAGTGCTGTAATGTATTCATTGGGTCAGCCTTAAGGTTTAACGTGACTACAAATGGAAAAGAAAGTTCTGTTTGATTGCAGGTAACTGCCTCTTCTCACTTGCCTAGTCACTCCTTAATACAAACCTTAATTTGTTTCCACCTAATAATTGGTTAGAGTGGCTTATTGTGAAGCAAAAGATGCAGCAGAAATCTTTAAAGGTTTCCTACTAAAAACAAGAAGCTTTACAGACTGATTCCGTGATCAGCTCCTGCTAATAATCTGCTGCAAAATAAGTATGATCTATATATCAGATGTATTGATTGCTGTCAGCATGGACAAGAAGTTTCTGTGTTGACCATCTGGCACTGCTTGCAGACAACTGGCATGAATGTGAACAAGTTTGGAAGCCAATTTCTCCATACTACCAGCTCCACTTGTGTTCTCTCCAGCTGGCGTTTATCAAGTGGCATTTACACCACATGTTAAGAGTGTCGCTTCTAAACTGCCGATGAACACATCTGCGCATCCATTCTTTTCGATGCTGATAATGATAAATGTAATGGGAATGCCAAGACATTATTCTGCATCCTATGACTGAGGTGTCAGATATAAAGCATGAAGTGTTTTCTGTTTCTTTTGAAAGAAAAGATAAGCTAAGGACATTGTGTAGTTTTGTACATCAGATTTGCAGATAAAATCAGTGTTGGCAGCTTGAAAATAATGTTTTTTTTTTCCTTTTCTTCTCAAGGCTGATAACGAATAAAACAGCTTTCTTTTACAAGTACATAGAACAGAAATGTGTGCTTACAGGTACAGTATTATTTCATAGCATCTTCCTTAGAAAAAGAGTACTTACAAGCTGCATTTTCCTTGAAATTGCACCTTGGTCCTCAGTAAACTTGTCTTTCTGTCCAGTTAATCTGCATATTGCAGGTTTATTGGCACTGGAATTCTTCCCAGTCATTAATTTGCATTTAAAATCTTCTGGATAATACTAGAGGTTTATGAACAATTTTATTTTCATTTTATGGTTCTGAAAATTGCTGCAACAGTTTTGCTGCTTTAGTGATTTTGAATGAAAGTGGGTAGGCTGTAAACACAGAGCAGGTTTGTGATCAGACTGGTGGCAGGAAAGGTTTTAATGAACTGGACTTTGTCAGAGTCCACAGGATTCTCTGGTTAGGACCACTTGATGATAACTAATGAAGTTGGGAATGGGAGGAGTACTTACTGAAATTAGTAGTCCTTGATTGGATCTGACATGCATGGCTCTCAATGTCTCTGGATGTGGTTGGATGAAGGATCTCCATTCATTCTTTGTAGATATAGGAGGAACTTTTGCAAGGATATTTCTACTGAGCACTACATGAGAGATTTTAATTGTTTATTTTTGGATTGGGGGAGCTTTAATTTGCACACTGTGAACACAAGTAGTGGCAACACATGGCCATGTAAGGATACAGCACTGGTAGAGCAGAGTAGCTTATGGTTACATTAGAATCCATCCAGTCACAGCCCCTTTTTCCATTTTTGCACATGGGGTCGGAGTGTCAGTTCAACAGTGACGTACAGTTTACACTGCCAGGTGACTAGTTAGCCCTGCTGCAGCTCTTATTCAATACCACACACACACACACACACACACACACACATGCACACTCACATCTATGGTCAATTTAGAGTGTCCTATTTACCTACTTCATTTGTTTGTAATGTGGAAAGAAACTGGAGCACCCGGAGAAAACCCATGCAGACCCTGCATAGATGGCAGCCCCGCTGAGAATTGGACTGGAGAATCTCTAGCTGTGAGGTGACAACACTGTTCTCTGCACTACTGTGGCACCCTTGGGCCATTCTTATATTTCTGTAGTGGCTGTTAACATGACCAAGAAGTACCAGCTCACTACTTGTTCAGTGCATTTAATAGTTGCTCTCTAGTTTAGTTCTTTATTTCACTGTCTGTAGTGCTACACAGTTGCCTAATTGCAGGGATATTTAACATACTCATTGATTGTGATAGTTGCTATAAGTTGATAAGACGAGCTTTATTCGTCTCTTACACCAGTAGAAATAAATTGCCGATGCTTTCTCTATAAGTGCGCATTTTTTAGACTTTGTCTTAGGGCAAGAAAAATAACCAGTACACATAAGGTCGTGAATCAGCATTCCCTTTTTTAGTGAAAAATCCATATCTTCTCACATTGCCCAGAATTTATATTCAAATACTGCTAGGATTCATTCACAGTGTGGTGATTTAGCTGTATTCCGTAAATAAAATGAAATGGCTGTGAGCAAGCAAAGCTCAAGTGGAGAGCGGCAAGCACACTTGTGTTTTTGTGTAGTCGCTTTAAGTGCTACCATGTTCAGCTGAATCTGTGAGCTGTGTGCCAGTAAGATGAGTGAAGCATGTTTTTCTTTCCTGCTTGGAGTCATAAATTAAAAAAAAAAAAAACTCAATTTGAGTTGACAATTTAAATAGCTGTGCTGAGACTCTTTCCCTTCAGGCTAATTAACTTTATCAGTGAACAGCAGGTTAGCTTATTACTGCCACGTGGGTTTAATTAACAAAGGAAAGTAATTAGTTTGAACTCTTAGCTGGAGGTTCCACTTAGACCGCATCTTCCAACACTTACCAATAGGTTAGAATGTGCCCCCCCCAAACATGTATAAGTGGCAGTGCTTGTAAATGCAGTGGTTAAGGAGTGAATGACAGGGGAAGCCCTTAGGGTGAATCTCTCTGGAAAGCAGTAGAGAAGCTGTGTATCTTGGGAACAAGGACACAGCAGCAGAAGCTTAGTTGAAGGTTTGTGCAGTACATTTTCTATCACATGTCTGATGAACGCTTAAGTGACAGACTTTCGGACAGAACCTTAAACCGAGTGTGTACACTTTTTTTCTTGGGAACTTGCATACAATACTGATACTTTCAAACAGTAGTATACCCAATAAAGTTGTGTTGTCTTGTTTTTATGGAATGAGCATACGGACATTGTTTTCAACTTTTAGTCTTTTAAGGTTTTACAGAGGAAAGAAAAAATTTTTTTTTGCTCCCTCACCCATGTCACCATCTGTGACTCCCAGGCCTTTTCTGCACTGTCATGTTTTGGACATCAACTATCTTGCTAAGAGATATCCACAGTCAAACTCTGCCTGGGGTACTGTCATGCTGGTAAATACTCTACGAGAAACTGAGTGAATTTCTATCATTCAGATGGCAGTAACTTGTTTTCTGTCCATTCCCTAGAGTTCACTTACTAGGTTGTAAGTTGTGAGAGTTTGTGCCGTATGCCCTCACTGGGGTCCATATGATAGCCACTGATAGCAGTTGCTGGTTCCACCTACCTCTGGGAGAGCAGAATTCAGAGGGTTTCTTCCTGTTTGCTGCACCAGACATCTTCTCTTAAGCGATGAAGCCATCTAGACTAATCAGTCATCACATAGCATAGTGGAAGTGAGAAGTATAACCAAGTGTAAATGTTGTGTGGCTGAATTAGTTCATTGATGTGCATTTTTTCTCCTCCTTTCTTCAGCATTTTTTGCAGAGGTGCATCTGATATCCTCCCCCACCGAAAATCTCTTTTTCTAATCCTTGCTTTCCTTGTCTTGACAGCTGTGCATTAACAATAACTTTCTTTTTCTCAAGGTATACCTTGCTGTCCAGAAGATATTCCATATACTGCCTCGGTGCCGCATGTAAATAAAATACAATTTGCTGTTTCTGTCTTTGTGTTGCAACGCACCTTTATGCTGTTCCACTTCCTAACAGAATCTTACAATAGTTTTCAGAATTTGTTTTATATCTTATGTGTAGAATCAGCATTAGTTGCAGCCAAGAGGGCAACTGAGGCCAGAATATCAAAACCCTTGAGTCTGTTGGCTGACACCTGGAGTGAATGAGGGAATCATTCCAGTAAACAAATTATTAGCATTTAAAAAAAAAACATTCAATTTAATTAAGTACCATAGCTGACAAAAAGGGTCATTGTAGTGTGTTTACAAGACGGCATGAAAAACAAAAGCAGAGAGTCACAATTAACTTCTGGTAACTACCATTTGGACAACTTGAGAAAGATGTCATCTTCTGATGATGCAGAGTGTATTAGGAGAAGTAATTAATTAAAACTATAGCAACATTTGTACTACATAAGAGTTTATAGAGAAAATTAAAAAAAAAGAAATTGGTGTCTGACTGTAGTGAAGACTAAGTGTCCCACTATAGAATATTGAACAAGTATTCTTACCGTTTCCACTTCAGTTTTATTTATGTCATTGAATGAGTATTTAAGGGACAGAATGGCAGATGGTAAGCAAAAAGCCATAAGGGGAATGGTACAGGAAAATTTAGTTTTATTTGCTGTTAATCACTTGTGTAAATATGCTATTAACAGAGTGCTTTTAGCATATAAAACTGTGAAGACGTCAATACAGTTCATTTAACAAGTTTGAGTAAAAGCGAGGAGTAGTGAGTAGCTTAAGATGCCTTGCAAAGCACTTCAGTTTCAGGGTCTGAGCACTGACTAAAGCAATCAGTGGCTTTGGGTTTCCTTTCGTTTCCTGTCTGTCCTGTGTTGCATAGAATAGTATAGAATGGCTCAGCACAGTATTGTATGTAACATTTAATACATTTAAGGACATTTTGGGACTGCTTATTATAGACGAGACGTCATTTTCTAGCTGTGTTATTACTCCTACAGGGATTACTGAGCTTTCCTCATCTTGTCGCTCATAAATATTCTTATTTCAGCAGTACTTCTCAAATGAGATAATGCTTTTAATTCCTGTTGTGTGCTTGTTTGACTAGGACCTGTCTTAATTGCTCTGCATTGTTTGAATGTATAGTCTTTGTATATTTAACATGGAATATAGACTTTGCATATGTAGTTATGTTACCCAACCTGAGTACATTTAATGCCAAATGTTGTAATTCATTGCAGCTAATTTAATGATCATATTCACTGCTTGTACAGTAATGTTATATACAATCTACTTTATTGTTTATACTGACATATACTTTGAGCCTTGGTCATATCTGGACACAGTCTAGTTGCATATTTGTTTACTTATTTTATTAGCTAGCAATAAATGAATATGCAATGGAAAGAACAAGAGTATAGCAGAATAGTAGAGGCAGAAGGCTAGGATGTTGCTCTGTAATATTTCATAGTACAAAAGGTAAAAACTAGAATTGGAATCCACTGCTGATGAGCATCATAGAGTGAAGAACCGCAATGCTGTTCTTTGTTGACTGAAGCAGATGGTAAGACAGTAGTGATGTTCTTTGTGTTTCAAGAAATACAATTATTTACTTTTTCGGACATTGGTCTGGAGCAAGAAAAAAGTTTCCCCAACGGGGTACTTAGCTTTATTGAAGACTTCGAATCTGAAACTCGAACACAAAAATCTCAGGAGCCGGCCGGCACTTGCGAACTGCTTCTGCTTCGGGTACCGCGCGGCAAGAAAGACTAGAGAAAATGGCGTCGGCTGTTTCTTTATACCCCTGACGACCTGACGTCAGGGAAGGGTGACAGCAGCCAACGCAGGACCCAGGACTTTGGAATTCAGGCCGACTGAGGGCAACCTGCCAGCAGGATTACCCAAATGTAATGACTGCAACAGTGAATACACTCGAACATCTACATTTATGGTAAGTGTACACAACTGTACTATGTAAACTGTGTCAGGTCTTTCAAATGTGTCTCGTAGCAAATGTTATGGCAATGCGTGCTAGACGAGATGCATCTTTGACCTGGTGTTGTCTTTGAATTTGGAGTGTCAAATTGCCCATGACAAGAAACAGCCACTGAAAACTTTGGCTTTACCTAAATAAAGACTGACTTGCAGACTCCTTTCAGTCCATAGCTTGTTCTAGTACGGCATAAGTGTGGCAGCTAAAGAAACATATAGGTGAAATTTGAGGCATTATGGTTTGAGGATGGCATAGATAATCTTGAAAAAAGCCTGCTATAAACAACCTTCCTAAAAAAGGAGTGCTGTTAACTGCCATATTTATCATTTCAACTTGGATTAGCAAACCCAGTGATAGAAGGTAAAGCACCTGTTTGGGTCTCCAGTGTTCTGAGTTTATTTGGAGGTAGGTTAGGAGTTGTGAGGTTCTGGTATCCCTTTCTCATGTCTGGAGGATGGCATGCTTTACTCAGCCTAGTAGTCTTTTGTGTAAGCCAGCTGGCCTAAGCACTATTGAAAGGTAGGTTTGAGACCGTTGGTGACTGCACATGTGGTTGTTGACCAATGCTTCCATCATTGGTATCACTGCATACATTGTTGTAGGAGAGGAAGAAGGTAGGAAATAAGAAATACAAAACAATGATCCTGCAGTGTAATTCTTTGGTGGTGATTATCGGGTAGTTTTTCTGTTTGTGGGAACAGTATGGCCATGATCTGTTGACAGATCCCTGAAGCTAAAAATCAAAAGGAAGAAACAAACAAAAAAGCCTTCACATTTGTTGGAAATTATATTGATGAGTAATAAAAGATTCAGTCAAGAGTCTGTTATGGCAGATGAGCTTGCATGTTAGTTACTCGAGGGCTTTTAGTGTGAAAAACATAAAGCAACTATTTAGTAGATATTTCTAGACAGTTTCCAGAAATGTTTTATATACTAATATTCATAAAGGAAACAGCAGCAGAATGGAAATGCACTTATTTCTTGTGTCCCATTGGATTAGCCAGTCCTAGTGCTACTGTTCTTTGTTTTGAAAAGCTCCTCAGAGTCCTTTCCAGAGTCTCACTTGAGATTGCTCGTATCATCTGAAGAGGCTTATGTGAGCCTGTTGGACAAGTTTGAAGTTAGTTATATTAAGTAAAGGGATGTAGGATGCTTGTCATGGCATAATATAGATGTTATTTTCAGCTTTTTTTTTTACAGCGATATTCGCTTGACTGGGGTTCTTGCAATAACAGACTTCATTTCCACAACTCATATCTGCATCCCATAACTTTTCACTGTACTGTACTGTCAGTACAATTTCATCCCCCTTTTCCATCTGCAGAGTGTAGTGAACTTGAAAACCACCACAAAGAAAATTTTAAATCCAAGAGTATCTCTGGTGTTCCTTGCTGGATCTTTCCATTGATCATCCCCTTCTCATCTGACACTGTTTGCACTGTAGCAAACAGTTCCTCTAACCTTTTGCTGTACTGTGCTCTCATGGAGTTCACAGATGAGTACACAGTAAGGTGATTTTTTTTTATACTCTTGCTGTTCCTGCTGTTTGTTCTTTCTAGATTGGTAGACTTTATATGCACATAATTACTTCTGTCTCAAACCTGTGCCACATTTTGTGATTGGATGTTACACAACATCTCCCTCCATAGGCACTTGCATATAGGCTTTTTTGTCTGACCAGTCATTATAAAAATTTAAAATAAATATGTTCGGGACTGGCAGATTCCAGGTAAATGTCATGGACAAACTCTGGCCATCCAGGAAGGACTAGGCAGCAGAGCCAGAGAAATAGCTACTAGAGGTGGCTAAGTTATTGTTTGCTATATACTTATGTACAAGCCAGGCCACTTGTCACAGACATAAAATGGTTTAACTGATACTGTTGAGCACATCCACAACTTAACATTCAGTCTCTGAGTCATCATCTTCCAGTGTTCTGTACAGGATGATATTTTTGATCATGAAGAAAAGTTACCTTGGCCAGCAGTGGTGAAAGCACAGACATAATGATAGTAAGTGATAGATGTAGGTGGGAGCTCTGGAGGCAGCTGTGTACAAAACGAGGTATGGTGAGTGGTGGTCACAATCTGTATTTTTCTTTACTTGTTTTGTTGGGTGGCCCCTGTAATGTGCTAGGCATGGCCAAGAGAGAATGCAGTTGAAAATGAAAGCTGGCTTGTTGATGAGGATTCTTAACTGATTGATACAGATGACCAAACATTTCTGCAGTCTAATTTTATTGACATGCTTGTATGTAGGTTTATGGTATAAATCACTCTAACTGGATACTAAATTTATTTTTGTATGGAACAATGCAGTAGGTTATAGAATGATTCATTAATGATGTCATGTGTACAAGTGAAACTGATATTTTTTTTTTGGTACAGAGCCTGTGGCATCAGGGTACAATAATATTCAATTGAATACAATTTTAACATACGTTTTCTTATCAAAATGTTTGTATTGAATTTATTTTGGTTAAATGTCACAATCATTAAAAATAGTATTAACTGAATACATGCATTTTCTATGTAGATTTTTTAGTTTAGGTTAGAGATGGGCATTACATTTAGGCTCACTAGGATTATATTTAGGGTTAGCATGTGTTTGCCATGTTGTGACTTATAGAGTGGGCTGTGGTAGGCTGCGATCTTCAATGCAATTTGAGTTTATAATTATGCATTTGATGTTCACTTTGTACCAAAATAATGACATCATCATGAAATGCTTGAAAACTCCAGGGATGAAATTTTGAGTAGTCACCTTTTGGAACAGATGAAAAATGTGTCCTCTGTAATTTGTTTATTGTATTTAGCTAGCCCTACAGCTCAATTATCAGTATCTAAAACTATGACAAAATTATGTGCGACACATTGATATTATGCTACTTTCACGCCATTGATTAAGAAAAAAAATGTATATGAGAGCTTTACTTTTTGATAATTTTGTACTTCCCTACTGTCTGATGCAGTTGCAGTCACCTTCAGCTTTATGGATTACTGTGCATTTCACGATGTCCTTCAAGGATGCATCTGTAGTCCTAACAAATGGGTTGTCCTGGCCTCAGGCAGCCCTTCGGTCGGCCGGATTCCAAAGTCTGGGTCTGGCCTCTGCTGATGTCGCACTTCACCCGACGTCATAGCTGCAGTTCAGCGGGTATAAAGGCATCAGCCGACGCTATTTTCCTCAGTCTTTCTTGCCGCGTGGCGCCTGAAGCAGAAGCTGTTCATAAGTGCTGGTCGGTCAGAACCAGAGATTTCTACTACCGAAGACTTCTAAAAAGATAAGTACCCCGTTAGGGGACTCTTTCTTGCCTCAGCCGATGTCAGAAAAAGTGAATAACTGTTTAACTTGTGGGAAACAAATACCTCATAAAGATTTCCACTCTTACTGCCTACCTTGTTTAGGCCCAGACCACGACGTAGCAGCTTGTCTAGCCTGTGCTTCCTTCAACCGACGAACACTTAGATGTCGGTCAGAGTTTGCAGAGGAGTTTTTCGGCCCCGCTTTTGCTTATATCATGCCGTCGGAGACTCCGACTACACTTTTAGCTAAAAAGCGTAAGGAAAAGGACCGACACTCGCTGTCCGCGGTTTCGGCCGAAACCGCGGTTAAGCCAACCACGAGTGTCTCGGTTTCGGCCGAAACCGAGTCTGCGGTTCTTCCTTCGGCCGAAAGCATGCCTCCTTCTACCGAGGCCGCTTCCAGCATGGCTGAATCTGCTACTGAAAATCCACCTGCTCTTGCAGTTTCTCAGGATTTATCAGATACTATCCCCTTAGATGTATCTACTCCTGCACGTGGAGCTGCTAGGCCCCCTGCATCCATGTCAATTAAGGCTTTTGCCAGGGCTAAAGCAGCTAACTCTTCAAAGGCCGTGCCTGCTAAAGCCCCCTCTCACAGGCCTAGCTCTAGTACTCAAATGCTTAGTCTAGCAGAGGATCTCATTTCTTTGATCAGGGGAACCCAGTCTCACCCTGACAGGGCCTCTCACCCACCTCCATAGAAGAGGCTTAGAGCTGAGCCCCCTGAGCCAGTTTCTTCAGATTATTCCTCTGATGATTCAGAAAACACAAATCCTCCAGAGGGCCCTTACTCTCCATATGAGGACTCTGATGCAGAGGATTCCATACCTTCTGCCTCTCCTCCTGAGGAATTTTCTTTTGGGGAAACCTTGCATGCTATGAGGGAACAATTTCAATGGCAGGGCCAGGATTTTTCAGATACTAGGAAAAGGCTTAGGACCTTTTTACATTTACCACAGCATAGGCCTTTAGCTATTCCTCCAGTACTTACAGTTGTGGATGATGCATTTAATGATGCTTGTACTGCCCCTGACTCACTGCCTCCGGCCCCTGCTAAGCCCGACAGATACTACAGGGTTCCGGACACACATTATCATTTATACAAGGCTCCTATTGCAGATCCTGAAACTATTTCACAGGGCCCCAAAGCTGTAGCAGCTGCCTCTGCCAAAAACCCCCTCCCATCTGAAAGAGAATCTAGGGCATTGGAGAGATGGGGTAAAAAAGTTTATACTTCTGCTACTCTTTCGGCTAGGGCCTTAAACTGTCAATTCGACATGATTCAGTATCAGGAATTTCTGTTAGATCAGCTCACTAAAAAACTGTCCTCGCCTGAGCCTTTAGACCGCAAGTCCCTTCAGGATTTGGTGCATAACACTCAGCAGGTCAGTAATCATTCCTTAAAATGCGGCTATGATGCACTGGAGGCTTCCTTTAGATCAGCTATGACTGGTACAGTGATCAGAAGGCATGCATGGTTAAAAGAGCTATCCTTACCAGACCATGTAAAGTCAAAGCTTCTAGATGCTCCCATGGAAAAGCACAGTTTCTTTGGTTCCCCTGCACAGCAAGTGTTGAAGAAGGTGGAAGAAAAAGCTAAATCTGTCCAGACAGTCAAGGATTTCTTACAGGTCCAGCCTCCGAGGTTTAGTAGGAACTGGCCTTCCAAGAATTGGTCCTTTCCAGACACCACCAGAGCACAGAGAAACAGAAATAGACGCCCTAGAGGCAGAGGTCAATCCAGAGGTGCCTACAGGGGACGTCAGTGGCAGCCTAACAGCCAGAGAACTACTGCCACAGATCCAGCCACTACCACTTCTACAGGACAATCTCAGTGGCTTGGCTCTGAAACCGCCTACCAGGGAACAACTGGCAGCACCCTTAGGCGGAAAATTAACCTTATTTTCAGTAAATTGGCATTACATTACAGGAGACAAATGGATTTTACAGACAATAGACAAAGGCTACAGGTTTCACTTCCATACTCTTCCAAGGAAGAGAGGAATGCCAAACCTACCTCCAAATCAAAGGACAAACGCTCTACAGCAAATAGACCACTTACTAAGGATGAGAGCTATAGAAAAGGTATCGCCTATGGAACAAGGACAAGGATTTTATTCAAGGCTTTTCCTAGTACCAAGAAAGGAAAACCAATGGAGACCTATCCTCGACCTGTCCACTCTAAACACATATCTCATTGTTCCAAAATTCAAAATGCTGACCCTACAGCAACTTCTTCCCATGCTGGGCAAGGAGTCTTGGCTGGTGACTCTGGATCTCAAGGAGGCATACCTGCACGTCCCCATACGACAAAATTGCAGAAGATACCTCAGATTTCTTGCAGGATCAGAGCATTATCAATTCTCAGCATTGCCTTTTGGCTTATCTACTGCGCCCAGAGTATTCACGAAATGCCTGGCATCAGTAATTGCTCATTGCAGGCTTCAGGGAATTCAAATTTATCCATACCTGGACGACTGCCTGTTACAAGCGGACAGCAAAGACAAATTAACAAAAGATTTAAAAAATGTTATTCACCTGCTGCAAGCCCTGGGATACACAGTCAACACAAAAAGTCAAGGCTGATACCATCCCAAAGGGTAACCTTCCTGGGTGCAGAACTGGACACATCAAACCAGATGGCATTCCTCACAGCAGAAAAACAGAAGCAGCTACCTCTCTATTTCATGGCATTAACAACGCAGAACCACCTTACAGCAAGGAAAATCCTGCAAGCCCTGGGTTACATGGCATCCTGCATAATATTAATCCCACATGCCAGGCTACATATGAAGAAGTTGCAATGGTACCTGAGGAATTTATGGTCTCAGCACAAGCACAGCCTAGAAACCCAAATTCCAATAATTCCATGCCTGAAGCAAGAATTCCAGTGGTGGGCCCAGGCCTGTCAATTGAACAAAGGACTGCCCTTCCACAGGCCTCACCCAAGCCAGACTATCACCACGGACGCCTCAGACCTCGGTTGGGGGGCACACATTGTGGACAAGTGCATACAAGGCTTATGGACTCAAGACCAGATGAACCTACACATAAATCAAAAGGAGATGCTGGCAGTAAAACAGGCAATTCAGACATTCAGACCATTTCTTCAACAGGGTCATTTGCTGATAAGGACGGACAACACCACAGTTATGTGGTATATCAACAAACAGGGAGGCACACATTCATATCCTCTATGCCGGATGGCAATAGACCTCTGGAATTTGGCCCTGAGCCTCAACATTCAGCTACAAGCCATATTTGTGCCAGGAAAAGAAAATATTCTAGCAGACACCTTAAGCAGAACCACCACGGATGCCCACGAATGGATGCTGCATCCAGACATCTTCAAAACCATCACAAGGAAATGGAGACTGCCAGAAATAGACCTGTTCGCATCCCCACACAACCACCAATTGAAAAAATTCTGCACAAGGACATACCACCCACTTGCTTGGAAGGTGGACTCCCTATCCTTCAGTTGGGAAAACCTGACAGCATATGCATTCCCACCTCTTCCTTTGATGTACAAAAGCTACTGAAGATCAAAGAAGAACACCCGAGGATCATCTTGATAGCTCCAGATTGGCCAAGGCAACATTGGTACCCGCTACTGAGGAATATGTCCCGGGAACACGCATGGCCTCTGCCCCTACTACCTCTACTGCTAACACAGAACAACTTCAAAATCCTGCATCCAAACTTGAAAACACTGCAGCTAGCTGCTTGGAACATTACATAAGGAAAAATAACCCAGATTTATCTCAAAGGGTTAAAGACATTCTCTTGGAGGCTCGCAGACCCTCAACAAGGAAAACTTATACAGCAAAATGGAAAAGATACCTCATTTGGAGTGCAACAAAAGGAGTGGATGCATCATTGGCAAACATAGCTAACATCCTGGAATACTTAGCAGAGCTTTTCCACAAGGGTCTCTCTTACTCCTCCATTAAGATTCATGCATCAGCAATTTCAGCAGAATACAACATGGATCCTCCAGTCTTTTCTCAACCTCTACTCAGGCAGTTTCTCAGAGGAATTAAAAATGTAAAGCCACCAAGGAAACCTCCATTGCCTACATGGGACTTGAACTTTGTGTTAGAAAAGTTGACACTTCCCCCTTTTGAACCAGCAGCAACAGCAGAATTACAGTACTTATCTTGGAAGACTGCATTCCTGCTTGCAATCACCTCAGCTAGAAGGGTTTCTGAATTACAGGCATTAATGGCAGTACAGCCCTTCCTTATCTTCCATCAGGATAGAGTGTCCATGAGAACTAATCCTACCTTTATGCCAAAGGTGGTCTCCAGGGTATCATTAAACCAAGCAATACACCTACCAACTTTCTTCCCCAACCCACAGAACAGGGGGGAAAGATTGCTGCATACCTTGGATGTGCACAGACAATTGCGCTACTACCTGGACAGAACCAAGAACAATAGAAAAACTGACCAGCTTCTGGTAGCATATGCAACAGGAATGGAAGGAAAAGCAATTTCAAAACAAACAATCTCAAAATGGATAGGAAATTGCATTAGATTCTGTTACTCTTTTCATGGAAAGGCAACTCCAGAAAACATCAGACCTCACTCCACAAGGGCTACAGCCACTACTACAGCTTTCTTACGAGGAGTGGCTACCAAAGACATTTTAGAGGCTGCTACTTGGAGCTCCATGCATACATTTGCCAAGCATTAGAATCTACCTTTATACTCCAGATCCCGAGCAGGTTTTGCCACTGCTGTTTTGCAAGGGATCTTAACTACACCATAAACTCTTAGTGCCTCCTTAGTGCCCCTCCCCAGTTTGGCTATGGTATTCTACCCATTTGTTAGGACTGCAGATGCATCCTTGAAGGACATAGTACAGTTTTGTACCTACCATAAATGTAGATGTCCGAGAGGTATGCATCTGCAGTCAGGATTACCCACCCTCCTTCCCCTCTGTGGTACTCCTAGGGTATTTGCCCACCTTGTAGCTAGCTGGGGGAATCTATTATGGTGTATTTGTTTGTATATATGTATATACATGTTTATTTCTATTTGCTCTCTATTGTTTGGAAACATTTGCATTTATCCAAATTTAGCCTTCCTAGAGGGCACCTGGCATCTGGGGCAAGAAACACTGAGGAAAATGGCGTCGGCTGATGCCTTTATACCCGCTGAACTGCAGCTATGACGTCGGGTGAAGTGCGACATCAGCCGAGGCCAGACCCAGACTTTGGAATCCGGCCGACCGAAGGGCTGCCTGAGGCCAGGACAACCCATTTGTTAGGACTGCAGATGCATACCTCTCGGACATCTACATTTATGGTAGGTACAAAACTGTACTTTTCTGATAGTGTATCAAAATACACACCTTATGAACGTTATACACACATTATGAACTTTTCTTCTGGGTTTACCAAAAGGATTTTTGATTTAGTTGATGTCATTACTTTTTGTCAGAAAGCAAAAAACCCCTGCAAGTAAGACAGCTGCCAGGTCCCAAACTTAATATTCATCAAAGGCAATGACCAGCAGACCGTGGTATGGAAAAAATTATAATTTATTGAGTGTTTGTGCTAAAAAGCACATTCCATAGAGTGAATAATCCAAATCCAGACCGGTTTCGGCTATAATAATTGTGCCTTCTTCAATGTAACATAACAACTAAAAGAACAATTCCCTCTATTTAAATGTGTGGCAATCAAGCCTCGTCAGTGACCTGGAATTCTTAAAGGTGCTCATTCAAACCTTGAGAAAATAGACCTCCTAACTTAATAATCGATTTTTTCTCCATTCGATTTAAAACATCATGGCAGCCTGCAGTTTTAGATCTGTTTCCTTTGATCTTATCTATAATTGCAAAAACAAACCTGGCCTTGGGGTGTTTAACTGTGTGTTTATATAGGGCACTGGTACGGCGTTTATGTCTGATATCACACAAATGTTCTGCTATCCGAAATTTTACTACCCCAGAAGTTTGCCCTACATAAAAAGCTGAGCAAGCTACATGTTGCCAAATAAATTGTAATAAGTACATACTATGTTACAGGATAGATGTTTATTTTCTTATAGGAAGGGCAGGAATTTGGTATCCATCTTTAGCCATTACAAGAGGGGACATAGTCCATTACACCTAATGATACAATCCACCCTTTTAGGGGACCACCTAAAGGGATGTTTCCCATGTGGTCATTGTATGTACTGTTCCAACATTAATAAATCATCTAGTTTCAGCAGTAGTAATATAGGCGTGGTCTATACTATTTCTTGCTTTGGGAACTGCCAAACCAACTGGGTGGTTTATTTGGCAACATGTAGCTGCTCAGCTTTTTATGTAGGGCAAACTTCTAGGGCAGTAAAATTTCAGATAGCAGAACATTTGTGTGATATCAGACATAAACGCCATACCAGTGCCCTATATAAACACAGTTAAACACCCCAAGGCCAGGTTTGTTTTTACAATTATAGATAAGATCAAAGGAAACCGATCTAAAACTGCAGGCTGGCATGTTTTAAATCGAATGGAGGAAAAATGGATTATTAAGTTAGGAGGTCTATTTTCTCCAGGTTTGAATGAGCACCTTTAAGAATTTCAGGTGATTGACATGAGGCTTGATTGCCACACATTTAAATAGAGGGAATTGTTCTTTTACTTATGTTACATTGAAGAAGGCACAATTATTATAGCCGAAACCGGTCTGGATTTGGATATTCACTCTATGGAATGTACTTTTTAGCACTGACACTCAATAAATTATATTTTCCTCACCATGGTCTGCTTGTCATTGCCTTTGATGAATATTAATTTTGAGACCTGGCAGCTGCCTTACTTGCAGGGGTTTTTCCTTTCTGGATTGCATTGTTTCCCTGCTGTGGGCCTGTGGTGCTCTGCGTATAAAGACTGAACTAGCAGTTGGAATTATTCTACATTTGAGTTTTGTGGCTTTCTAAACTGATGTCAACAAGCTTTCTTGGTGTTGCAACTTGCTGTTGGTGCTCAGAAAAATAGGAGAAAACCCGGTCACGGGTCAATTTTTGCAGTTTAACATCAGACAAGCAACTTTTGGACAATATAATTATTGTTCGTCAGATTACGCTATGCGGTAAAACCTGGTCATGGGTTTTCTATTGTGGTTTATCAGCATTTGGGCATAAAACTACAGCCTGTCAGCTTTACGTTGTATATATAACAGTGTTTACCGTTTTCTTCATAACAATTCAAATGGGCACAAGGTATGGTGATTTTTTTTTTGTTTGAATCATGACAATATTGAATGTGGAGCCTTTGGCGTGTCATTTCTCAACTAATAATTTTCCATCTTTGTTACTATCAAGAGTGGGACTGCTTATGATTTTTGTTTTTTGATAAATGGGATGTCGAAATTTTTAATTAGTGGAATTTGGCGGTAAACTATTAATGTTTGGAAATTTTGGACCATGGGGCTATATGCGGAATGGTGTGTGCTGAACAGTAATCAACGTATCCATATTTTGTTGCGAAACTTCTTTCCCCAGCGATCCACCATTTTGTTTTTTTCTGCATTATAAATAGAGATACGAACATTGTTATTGGGACAGTGGATTAATGTCTGGATTGGACTTTGGATTTCAATCGTTTGTTTGAACTGGGTTGCTCGAGACTTTTAAACAATTGCCAACTGTACTCAAGGGGTGTTATTTAAAATAATTTCAAATGTGATGAAAATTACATATAAAAACATTGCTGCTTATCTGTTTTATATCTTTCAGTATTGTGATATTAATCAGATCGAATTGATGTTTAAGCAGGGTCATTTTCTTTCACATCTGATCAGTCACCCTTTTGAATAAGTGGTCATATGAATAACGGGTATACTACAGTAGTTAAATTTATTTATTTCTAACAAACAGACATTTATATGACTAATTAGTAACCTATTATGCTTTTTCTCTAGGTTTACTGTATGTTAAACATTTGAATTAAGAATGGATATCACTTTTGCATTTGTGTTTTAAAGAATAAGTGAGACAGCAGAAGATTTCTTTTCTGTGGGAGTTTCCCACTAAGCCAAATATTTCAGAGTTTTAGCCATATTTAACTAGCAGTTTTGAAGCACGTATATTTAACATCTAATGATAGTCTTCTCATTGTTTATTTTTATGGTCCATGATTTTTTATAGGCTGATCAACTTGATCATTACTTTAATGACAATAGCTGAAGGCTGATATTGTCCGCTTTCTTAATTGGGACTCAGCTCAGCTAGTTGATTAATAATTCATTCAATACAATACTTTTCAAGTACATTTTTTAGTGGCTGTTTATCTCCGGCTTAGCAACTTATATATTTTCTGCTTAATATACTGCCTAACTGGACGTAGTCATTAGCTGAAAGCTGATATTGTCCATTTTTCCAATGGGACTCAGCTCAGCTATGTTGTTGATAATCTTGGTGTAATACTGATGTTTCCAGTGGATTTAATTCACACAGAGTATGATCACTTTTGGAGTGCATCATTCTTATTGTATCACATTTAGTGGCTGTCATTTGTCCGGCATAGAAAATGTTTTATAAATCTTACGACTTTTTGCTTAATGCATTGCTAAACTGGACATAGCATGTTTTTTCAGCCTAGGCTATTATGAATGGGTTTCTGTTATTATATTGGACATAGACATTGAGACTTATCTATCTTCATAAGTGCCAAAGGCATCCATTTAGTTATTTTTGGGTGACTTTGACATCTATTTTTATTATATATTTTTGTAAGAATAATATTTTTTTTACGTTGCTGCTTGACTGTAGTTATTTATTATGGATCTTAATTTACTTAAAGGACTAGTTTCAGACCGTAATGATCTGATGTTTTTTGGATTGGATGGGGAGCACCCAGGTGAAAAAGTTTGTATTTCTACACAAAATGATAATTCTTTAACAACACAATTTGTACAACTTGGTAAAAGTATGAAGTTATTTCGAAATAATATATGGCATTTAAGGCTGTTTAAAGCATACATAAATAAAGATATTACACCCAGAGGTTTGAGAGTCAGGGTACAGCCCTTAGTCAATAACAGTGACGATTTATTGATGAAAGCCTGGGGGGAGGCCCAACACAAAGCAACTATGAGTTTTGTTGAGATCTTGGTGGCCCACTATGAGAGAACCATTGACCATGACCTAACAGAGATTACCAAGATGGTTGATTCTATTAAATAATTTGAGGGGGAATCCCAATATTTGTCTAACCTGAAAAAACTCTCCCAAGAGTTAATGACACGTGAGGAATTATTGAAAGAAAGGAAAAAGAAAAAATTCCAAAGGGATTTAGTGGGTTACACTAGTGGGGATCCCTTCTCTAAGAACACAGCTAAGCATGTCAAATTTCAGCACTCACCCAAATTTGTACCTAGGAAAAAGCGTCCACGCTCTATTTTGAAAAAATCTGTCACCAGTAATGATACTTCAGCTGAGGATTCCTCCTCTGCTATTGAGTCAGATATGCAGGGCACCACAGATTCTCCCACAGCCAAAAGGAATAATAACATCCCTTTAGACATACCAAAAAGGGGAGGGAGAAAACACAAATGGGGTACATGATATGGAAAGTCTATTACACATGTTTTCCCAGAAATAAATAAATGCAAATGTTTTAAACATTTCTTCTTTTACTCTACCTATGCATATTGATGTGCTTAATAAAGGATTAACATTCATTCTTGGTTTTTATGTTCCTGAAGATGATTTTGCCTATGATATCATATCATTTTGTAGACTTCTAAATTTATGTTTATTTTTTCAGGACAAAGATTCTACTGATGTTCAGGATGAATTTCACTATCATAAATCCACTTTTCAACCCCCCCATGAACCCAAATGTTATGTTATTTCAGAAAAGTGTTCTTAAGGATATCCATTTTCACTCTAGAGAAGCTCATGTTGGTCCAGATAATCTCTCAAAGATTCATTCTGATTGTATTAAAGAACTTGCCTCAAACCACGAGTTAGTTATTTTGACGGCAGATAAAGGTGGAGCAGTAGTGGTTCAAGATTGGGTAAAATATAACATGGAAGCCTTGCGGCAACTTTCTAATGCTTGTTATTATATTTGTTTACCTTTTGACCCTAAGCCCACCTTTAAGAAACAGATGATTTTTTGGCTCTGGCTGAAGAAGAGGGGATTATGTCTAATAAAATACTACATCATTTGACTGCCCATGATCCTCTTCCACAATATATTTATTTTCTGCCAAAGATGCACAAAAATTTACAAAACTCACCAGGCAGACCAATAGTTTCAGGCCGTGGCTCTTTGACTGAATCATTATCACAGTTTTTGACAAAATATTTGAAATCTTTGCTGAAGATGATATGCTGTAGAATTCAGGACACCACTGAATTCTTGCAAATTATTTCTGAGTCCCAGCTGGAACCGAGTTGGTTATTATGTAGCTTAGATGTTACAAGTTCGTATACCAATATCCCTCATTGGGCCGGTGTTGAGACCTTAAAATATTGGCTTGCTAGATCTCAGCTTTATCCTCCTGGATTTAACACCTTATTAATTGGTTTGCTGAACATGTACTGACGAAAAATGTTTTTCTTTATCGTGATTCCTATTATTTACAGATTAAAGTTACGGCAATGGGGGGCATCCTTTGCCCCTATATATGCCAACTTATTTATGGCCTACATTGAAGAGCAGATAATATATGATAGTTCTTATAACATTTTTCTACAGGACATGTATATGGAGGCATTACCTTGATGATTGCTGGTTGGTATGGAGGTCGGATTCTGAATATCTTCATGAATTTGTAAATTATCGTAACGATAATAAATGGGGAATTCACTTTATGGCTAATTACAATTCTGACCAGATAACTTTTTTGGATGTATTGATAACCAAACAATCTGACAATACTCTTAGATCTGAAGTCTACCGTAAGTATCCCCAGCATAATTTGTTCCTCCATGCCACCAGCTGTCATCCGCCACATATTTGTAAGAACATCCCCAAATCTCAATATATGAGAATTAAATGTATATGTTCAGATGACAGCTCTTATCAAATATTTAGGGATGGCTTAACCACCCGGTTCCTACAAAGAGGTAGTAAGTTGGGGCAAGCGTTGCACGCCAGAAACACGGTTGATTTCATACAGCATGAGCCTTTACTTGAATATCAATCTAGAGTTACTAACACCAACCAAGTGACACGTTTAGTTACAACTTATGGACGTAATACAGCTAGATTGGTAAACAGTGTATTCTTTTGGCAGATAAGTTGAATACTATGTTACAGGATAGAAGTTTATTTTCTTATAGGAAGGGCAGGAATTTGGGATCCATCTTTAGCCATTACAAGAGGGGACATAGTCCATTATGCCTAATGATACAATCCACCCTTTTAGGGATCACCTAAAGGGATGTTTCCTGTGTGGTCATTGTATGTACTGTTCCAACATTAATAAATCAACTAGTTTCAGCAGTAGTAATATAGGCGTGGTCTATACTATTTCTTGTTTTGGGAACTGCCAAACCAACTGGGTGATTTATTTGGCAACATGTAGCTGCTCAGCTTTTTATGTAGGACAAACTTCTAGGGCAGTAAAATTTCGGATAGCAGAACAGTTGTGTGATATCAGACATAAACGCCGTACCAGTGCCCTATATAAACACACAGTTAAACACCCCAAGGCCAGGTTTGTTTTTACAATTATAGATAAGATCAAAGGAAACCAATCTAAAACTGCAGGCTGGCATGATGTTTTAAACCGAATGGAGAAAAAATGGATTATTAAGTTAGGAGGTCTGTTTTCTCCAGGTTTGAATGAGCACCTTTAAGAATTTCAGGTGATTGACATGAGGCTTGATTGCCACACATTTAAATAGAGGGAATTGTTCTTTTACTTGATATGTTACACTGAAAAAGGCACAATTATAGCCGAAACCGGTCTGGATTTGGATTATTCACTCTATGGAATGTGCTTTTTAGCACAAACACTCAATAAATTATATTTTTTTCCATACCACGGTCTGCTGGTCATTGCCTTTGATGAATATCACTTTTTGTCACCCATGGATATCTGACAGGTATGATACTGTCTTACTTTATGATAGTGTCTTACTGGTTTTTGTTTATTTTGTTTATTTTGTTCTTTATTTCTTTGTTGTTTATAGCACTTTGTGTACTGTGTATTTTTTCTAGCTAGTTTCACTGTGTGTGAGGTATTAACTGGAAATTGTCCACCCTTATTAAGCATCTGTTGGGTTGTTTGTTTATGATAACTTGTTGCAGTTAAACTCTTTTTTTCTAGTGGCTCCTTTAGCTGTTTAAAACTTTCATTTAAAGGCTCACTGCTGCTTTTCAGCTGGGAGTAACACTTCTGCAGTTTGTTCTAAGTAGTGTGGATATTTGTAGCATTTCCATATTCAGGCTTGTATTTGGGCCTAGTGTTTGTGGAGGCTGTGTGTCTGAGTACATAATTCAGGGACATCTTGTTTTAGCCAAAGCCATTAGGCATTTCAGTGAGAGAGACTTGTTTGAGGTCATTGGCTGACTGAGGTCTCCTGGACTACAGCTTAGACTAAGCACCTCATTGGTTCTTTTGAGATTTCTTTCTTAAAAACTGTCTCAGGTTTCAACTTTCTGTTACCTAAGAAGCTCAGTTGTGAGTGTTCAGCCATTTTACAGTGAGCTTATCGAAGGAAGGACACTCAGCAAACTCGAGCTACAATATATAACATTAAGTATCCTGGTTTTGTTTATTTTGTTCTTTATTTCTTTGTTGTTTATAGCACTTTGTGTACTGTGTATTTTTTCTAGCTAGTTTCACTGTGTGTGAGGTATTAACTGGAAATTGTCCACCCTTATTAAGCATCTGTTGGGTTGTTTGTTTATGATAACTTGTTGCAGTTAAACTCTTTTTTCTAGTGGCTCCTTTAGCTGTTTAAAACTTTCATTTAAAGGCTCACTGCTGCTTTTCAGCTGGGAGTAACACTTCTGCAGTTTGTTTCCCACCCTCCCTCCCTGTTGGTATAGTATTTTTATAGTTGGTGGCTTTGCAGTTGCCCGCCCCTAGTGTAAATTTGATCTGGGACCCTCCTCCCAGTCTAGCGTCATTACCTCATTCTACCCAGTACAGGGAGAGCATTTGAGAAGGCCAATCAGCTTAGTTTCTGCTACTCCTTTCTCTCTTTCCTTTCTCTCTTTCAAAAAAAAAAAAAAAAAAAAAAAAATATATATATACTGTATTTGTGTTTTTTCTTACTTTATTTTGCTCTTGGCCATCTTAAAAGTACTCAATTGTATTTATTACTGCTTGGTGTAACTCATTGTAAGCCTTTTAGTTTAAGCACCTGGGCTTCAGACCAGTTTTACATTAGGAAGGTTTGTGGTCTGCACTGTAGTGGCAGAACAGGTAGCTTACATCCTTCTAAGTTGGGAACTGCTGATTGAGGGCTCAGTGTCTGTTATTCTAAAAGTGTATTAATTCTGGTTTAAGCACTTGGGCTTGAGGCCAGTTATTTTACATTAAGAGGGTTCGTGTTCTGCACTCTTGTGGGAGGAGAGGCTGGACTCTGTCCTTCTGAGCTGGGAATTTCTGGTTAAAGCTTATAGTGCCTGCATATTTGAACTGCTTCTTACTGAAATTGGTACACTCGTTTGGCATAGACTAGATCCAGACCTGCTGAATCTAGCTTTGTTTGTATAACTTGAGCACTAATCCAGGCATTTTTAAAGTATTCAGTTGTATTTATTACTGCTGGTAGTAACTTGATTAAAGTGTAGCTATCATTTCTAAGTCTTTTGGATTAAGCACTTGGGCTTCAGACCAGTTGTTTTACATTAGGAAGGTTTGTGGCCTGCACTGTGGTGGCAGGACAGGCAGCTTACATCCTTCTAGGTTAGGAACTGCTGATTGAGAGCTCAGTGTCTGTTATTCTAAAAGTGTATTAGTTCTGGTTTAAGCACTTGGGCTTCAGGCCAGTTATTTTACGTTAGGAAGGATTGCGGTCTGCACTCTTGTGGGAGGAGAGGCTGGACTCTGCCCTTCTGAGCTGAATAAGCGACTTTTCTTGATACTAAGTATAATTTTTGTTGCTTTCCACATCTGAATACCTAGCGACTGTATTTCGCCTGCCTTTCTGTTACACTGAAGCTGTTTTTACTGCATTTAACTTAATATTGCACTTGGAATCCTTGTTTGTTACTATTTGACTGTATTTGTAGCAAATTCTTCTGTGTAAGCTGTAGTAGCTGATTCATAGCATTTATAAGTGTTCGCTGTACCTGTTTCTGCCTGTTTTGTGAAAAAAAAGAAAAAAAAAAAGAAAAAAAATATCTCTTGTTTTTCCTGCTTTACTAGTTTAGTCCAGTTTCAGAGTTGCTGATTCCTGGGCTCTGGTTGTAGTTCCTGTGTACTGTCTCCTTGCCTTATTTGGGGGAGAGGAAGTTACCTTGCTTACCAGTGGGAGTGGGAAGCATTGAGCTGCCTTTTGTCCAGTTTTGTGAGGTTTCAGCCAGTAACTAGTAGTTTATTGGTCGTTTTGGGCCAGTTTCTAGCTTTTTCCAGCCCCCTGGTATAAAACGCGGTAAACGCGGAGCTGCCACTGTTGCACACTAGGGCAGCGCCGGTTAGGCAGGTTTAAACTATTCGGGCTACCTAAAGTCCACTCTTCAAATTTTCCCTTAAAACTACCTTCCTCGAACTATACTACTGATCTAATCAGCTTATCCTATAACTAAAAAGATCATCTCCACTTGACTCCAAGTAGACTATTCTCTATCTGTTAAACCTAGCACTTGCTCCTACAGTACTTATTACCTTGATACGGCACTCTTGTCATAGATAGTACCCCAAAAAGGTAACCCCCCCATTTCTCGGTCACCCACCCCTGAATTTTTTTAAAGTTTTTGTCTATCCTTCTAGCATGTCGAGGGATCAGTTGCTAGTGTCCTCTCCTGCTCAGCTGGTGAACCTGGGAATACTGAGGCAATGTTACAATTGCCTCATGTACACAGACAACCCTCTCCTCCTCCCACAAAACACAAATACATGCGAGATGCAACTATACGGCCAAACTGGAGGCTGAGCTCTCTCAACACAGGACTGGCAAGACCAGTCAGGAGGAGAAGGTTACCACACACACTATAGACCCAGTCTCACATAGCACCATTACAACCTCAAATCATACACATAAACACACAAAGACATACTCGAGGCTCTGATCAAAAATCTACCAAAACAGCAGAGGCCACCAAAGCAGACACCCAAACAACCACCACCTCAGAACACAACACCTGCAACACATAGACCTCACAGTCAGAGTGTCAAACAGTCACAGCCCTTAAGGCCAAACACAATGCCAGACACACTAGTCATTGGTGACTCCATAGTCAGACACACTGATGTCCCGCTCACCAGACTGAGTAAGGAGAAGGTCACAGTAAGCTGCCTGTCGGGCGCTAGAATCCGCCACATAACGCAAGCACTCAGGTCTCTCAACAGCAAGTACAAATATGACTCAGTCATTGTCCACGCTGGTGTAAACGACCTGAGATGTACCTCCTTGGACTACATGAAAAGAGACATTGAGGAGCTCTCTGACTATGTAGCCCAGGCAGGTATGACCCTGACCTTGAGCAGTATCCTACCTTCACCAAGAGTGATGCCACAATACAGAGATAAGATGATCAGCTTTAACAATTGGCTTAAACACTGGTGTCATTCAAAGGGGATCCAGTATCTGTCTGCCTGGGATGACATGCTGGACAAGCCACGCTGCAAGGGACGGCTTGCACCTGTCACCCCTGGGATTCCGGATATTGGCAAAGGCTCTTGCCACCCCATAGTGCCTTTTTAGGCAAGGCTCAAATTCTAAACCTACCACCCTAGAACACAAAAAGGAAAAACTAAGGGTAATGCTGCTCAATGCCAGAAGTCTCAATCTCAAAATGCACGACTGAGGCCCTTCTCACTATGGAGAACATCGATGTCTGTGCTGTGACAGAAACCTGGTTCAAGGCTCCTGAGAGCACCCCAGCGCTATCAGCTTTTACCTCATCTCATGCTCCGCCCCAAAATCCGGACAATACCAAGAAAGGAGGGGGTATCCATATTCATTAAGGACACCCACACCTCAAGACTGGTGGCAACGCGCGATGCATCGGAGACCATCCAGGTGCAATTAACCATAGGCAAGACTGCTCTGCAAATTGTAGCATGTTACAGGCCACCTCCACAAACTCAGGAACCTCACATGGCCTTCCTGAAAACACTAGAGGGGATAAATGTATCACCAAACACCATCATACTAGGTGACTTCAATTACCCTAATATAGACTGGGAACACTACTCAAGCCCAAACACCCTAGCCCAAAAGTTCCTGGAATTCATAAACTCAAATGCCATGGAACAACTAGTCACCATCCCCACAAGAGGAGATAACATACTTGATCTCATCATCACGAACATGGGAGCACAATGTTCAACACCGGAAGTATACCCCTCACTGGTGAGATCAGATCACAAACTAATCTCGCTGGAGGTCCTCATCCCACCCCCACCTGAAATAAAAAAGACCACAGTAAAGAACTTCTCAAAAGCCGACTTCACACTTCTAAAGACTAGTGTGGTCTCCTTTAAGGCCCCGGAGCTGGTGGAAAACAGTACTCAAGCCGCTGAATCACTTACAGACGCCTTCTACCAGCACCTGCAGGACTGCATGGATAAGGCAATCCCAAACAAAACAAAGACTCTTAGTACCAAAGGCAAGCGTCCAGTCTGGTGGACCCCAGCCATAAACAAACTCTACAATAAAAGGAGGAAGCTACTACAAGATACAGCAAAATCCTTAAAAGGTAAGACACCCTTGATCACTATAAGTAAAAAACTAAGAGCTCTCATAAAATCATCCAAAGCAAATTTCGAGAGAAAAATAGCTAAAGACTCAAAAGACAATCATAAGGCCTTCTTTAGCTATGTTAGACACCTAGGAGGAAACTCCCAGATATGCTCAGAACTAGTTCAAAATGATGTGAAGATTACTGATCCTACAGACATTGCCAACATACTGGCTGACAGGTTCAGTGCAAACTTCTCCCCTCCCCAAAAGGAGAGATATCTATACCAAACGATTGCAGCCCCCAAACATCTCCAGCGCCCAAGTGAGAACTGCTCTCTCCAAAGCAAAAACACAGCATCCATGGGACCTGATGGTGTCCCCGGCTGTGTGCTCCACGAACTCAATGAGGAATTAAACCCACAGCTAGGACAGCTGTTTAATCAAAGTCTTACCTCTGGATACGCACTCAGGAGTGGCGCACTGCAACTGTGGTCCCACTTCACAAAGGCGGTGCCTCCACCGACCCTGGAAATTACCGCCCATTAGCCTGACAAGCCTTATCTGCAAAGCCATGGAGAGGATCATAATGGACCTCATAAATAAAGACATAGGGAATTTGCAGACTTTGGATCCAACCCAGTTTGGCTTTGTCAAAGGCAGATCATGCCTTTTAAACTTGGTTGACTTCTTCAAACAGTCACCAAAGCCATTGACGAGGGAAAGGCAGTCCATACAGCCTACCTCGATCTGGCTAAGGCCTTCGATACAATACCCCACTCGGGTATCATTGAAAAACTCATCAGCTTAAATGTTAACCCATACATCACAAGATGGGTTGCAAACTGGCTGAGTGACAGAACCCACAGGGTCAGAGTTGCTGGCGCCATGTCAGACTCAAAACCTGTCACAAGTGGTGTCCCACAGGGCTCAGTCCTGGGCCCACTCTTGTTTGGCATCTACTTTTGGAACGTACAAGCAAACACAGGAGGGTTATGGCTGACAAAGTTTGCAGATGACTGCAAACTGGGCGCCATAGTAGAAAACACATCTGACACAGATATCCTTCAGAAGGGTCTCACAGAAACGGATAACTGGTGCCAGAGCCACGGCCTGAAGTTAAATGCCAAAAAATGCATAGTCATACCCTTTGGGAAAAACAAGGTTACCCCTAGCTACCAAATAGGTGGCAATCCACTGAGCACAGAAGAAGTTATCAGGGACCTGGGGACCCAGGTTGATAGTAGTCTGTCATTCGACACCCATGTAGCTAAAGTAGTTAGGAAGACTTTCTACATTGCCCACCTTATCATGAAGGGATTCTCATCTAGATCAAGGGAGGTCATAGTCTCCCTTTACTCATCACTCATCAGACCAATGATTGAGTACAATGCCCCATTTGGGATGTATCTGACCCGACACCTGCAGCAGCTGGAGAGGCCACAAAAGTTCCTCACCAAAAGGATAAAGGGTCTCAAAATCTGTCCTATGCTGCCCGACTGAAAGAACTCCAGCTCTATTCAGTCGCACCGCTTGCTCAGAGGTGACCTTTGCCTAACATACAAGGCCATGTCAAACCCAGATTTGATGAATATGCTTCACCTCAAAAATCTAGATCCATCAGAGCCACAAGGGCGGAGACTTAAACCTCGACACGGCTATTAATAGGACGTGCTGGAGGGATAGATTCATTACCCAAAGACTCCCTATGCTGTGGAACAAAATCCCGGTACATGTGAGGCAGAGCACCTCGCTGGCCTTGTTCAAGAGAAATCTTGACCAATGGATGGGAGATCGCAGATATACCCCAGGGATTACCTCAGTGTCACTGCTCGACAGAGGCACAGCAAAATAATGGGTATAGTTCCCCATACTAAAGGGGTGGCGTAAGCCACAAAACGATGGGCTAGGCTTGTAAATGCCCTCGGGCAGATAGCCTAGTATAAACCTATGAACCTATGAACCTATGAACTTAACCTTGGTCACATGTTTTATAGTAGTGCAGTATGCAGGTTGTAACTACCACATGAGAACAGCACCCTCCCCCCTTAAAAAAAAGACACTTGTGGCCACATTTCCATCGGTTGAATTGCTAGAAGCAGTGTTAGATTTTGTTCTTTAATTCTGTCAGTAATTGCAAAGTATAACTGGAAATGATTATGCAAACAAAAGATGCTGAAAATACCTTGTTTCCAATGTTGCATTTAAAAGAAGTTTCCATGTATAATATCAAGAAAAAACAGTACATGGAGAAAATATTGCAGTGTACAAAACATTCTTCCTACCATCTGCCATTTGAATTATAAGGTCTGTGCTGCAGATTGAATGAAACTAAGCATGGGGAAGACAAGACACCAGTGTTTAGTTTGTTAAACAGGTTGTCTATGAATTTAAACCACTGAAAAGAACTATGACTTTAAACCTCATAGTCACAAAGGCTGTGGAAACTAGTTGCGTGGCAAAGCCTTACAAGTAAGTCATATTTGTGCATGACAAGTGGGCGCCAGGCTGGCAGCTCGACACCATAAAATTCCACTGCCAATCATGAGCGGACAGGTGATCCGCTGTGGCAACCCCTAACTGGAAAAAAGCCGAAAGAAGAAGTTGTTAAAGGACAGTTATACAATGAATGTATTTCCTTATGCCAGAGTGTATTTTCTCCCCCCACCCCCAAAACAAGTCCTACACTGCTGCACCACGTATTTAAAAAACAAAAAAAAAGCACAACTTACTGGGGGGGTTTTTTGCCTTCTTTTAGATTAATCAGTGCATACCTTGCTGGGTTGGAAAATATTTCATTATGCTTTATTTAGGAATTTGCCTGCCTTGCTGTTTTATCATTTGCCCATTACATTTTAAGGTATTTTGGTCAGGGGGAATTGCACATAGCAAGTGTTGTAGCTCTTGGCCCTTTTTTAACTATTGAAGTAATTCACAGTTGTTTACTGTGGATTTTTATTTATAGCTGACCTTTTCCCTTCCCAGGACTATAAACCTATTGAGTCTTTGTGTATTCATAGCTCATTTACTTTCTGGTCTCAGAGTGAAGAAATCTGATGTGAGTGACAGAAGTAGACTGATGTGAGGATCTGATTCAAAGTTTCCCAGCATTCTGATTTTAAGTACTGTTCTGCAACTGAAGAGGAAGTTGATTGTTGTATTGCTTTTAAAACATGTTTAAGATAAAAAAAAAAGATTGACAATGGAAGAAAGTTTCAAACACTCTATGCAGAGATTCTTCAAGTAAGCAGTAATTCTGATTACTGCCACTTTAAGTAAATGCAACAATACTCTAGTGCAGGGGTCTGCAACCTTCACTGTCAAAAGAGCCATTTTGGCCCCTCTCCCACCAAATAAAATTCATCGGGAGCCACAAAATCTATTAAACTCCTAAAATGAAGATAACACAGCATATAAAGTTTTACACACAGTTGTTATACTAAATATAAAAGAACTAAGTTTATAAGATTATAAGAGCAATATTTAAAATCCGTCCCTATTTGTGTTCCTTTGCTGGGATTGCTTAATTGCTCTCTGTGTGTGTCATATCTCTCAACCTCTTAGAATAAGAAATCTGAAGAAAGCTATAAATAGTGGGGCACAAAGGCCCAAAAATAGGGACACTTTTTAAATATTGCTCTTACAAACTTAAAAAGTTGATAGAATGACAGATTTTGCATTAGCATGATTTTTCTGAAAGGAATGAAGTCTGAAACTCAAATGTCTGTCCATTTTTTCTGACTTCAGCCCTCAATGGTTTGCCAGAAAAACACAATTTTATGGGAAACGGACCGAAAATATGAGGCAAAAGTTGGGACATTCTGCAAAAATCTGCACAGTTGGGAGGTATCTGTGTGTGTGTGTGTGTGTGTGTGTGTGTGCACGTGTGGAAAATACATGCTAATGTAAACCATGTCATTCTAGCAAGTTTCTAAGAGCAATATTTAAAGTCCATCCCTATATTTGTTCCTTTGTTCCCCTTTACTTGTGGCTCTGTCCAGATTACTTGTGATAAGACTTTTGTGAGGTATGGAAACCATTAAGGAGATGCTGCTGCTGCCATGGGATTGCTCACTCGTTCTGTGTGTGTGGAATGCATGGCAACAGAAATCATGTTATTCTAGCAAGTTTATAAGTGCAATATTTAAAGTTTATCGCTCTGTGTGTGTGTGTGTGTGTGTGTGGCGGGGGGGTAGTGTGGCCATTATTTTTCAAAGCTACAGGGAGCCACTGCAGAGGGGTGAGCCACATGCGGCTCCAGAGCCCCACAGGTTGCTGACCCCTGCTCTAGTGTAAGAAAGTTAGGATTGATAATTGCGTCTTTTGAGGACATAGTATACATTTTAAGGAAGTCCAAGAAAATAATTTAGCAATATATCTCCTCATCAGTTCACTTTGGCTTCGAACAAAATTAATATTAATTATGACTAGAGTGTTGCAGAAATGTTACCTTGGTATAGAACATAGCAGTAAGATTTATTTTCCTGGTTTTGGCTTCATTGATAAAATATAGTTCCTTCTGTGCTTTATTAGATGTATGTTAGAGAATGTTTGTTACTGGCCCTTTTCCAAGACACCCATCAAGTCAGCTTAAAAAGAAAAAAAGTGTGTACTTCAAACACTGAAGGTTTTGCATCTTTTTGCCTAATATCAGATGTATGAATGAGGAAAATTGTTAGATGATGCTTGACATGCTAACATGTAACCATTTATTAAAATGTGCTATTGAATCAGCAAAACTTCATTCTCGGTAACGGCACTAGAAATATGAAAGACAAGAACAGGGTGGGTTGGAGGAAATGTATATTTCCACTATGCAGGCAATGCATTCCTTTTTTTAATAGTTATATAAAACTGTAGTGCATTTTGAAGTAGCAGAAGAAACATTGCATGTTTGTGAGTATACATAACATGCACAGGATGCTTATGTGAATATAAAGCATTTCCTTTGTGTACCACTACTGTGCCACTGTGGTAGATGGCAAAATGCATTTTTTTTTTTAAAGCACAAACGAAATTGCCTCTGTTTCAATGAAAATTAAGATTTTTACTTTTCCTCATAATTTCATATTTTTTCTCCTTTGGTATGTGAAACAATGTGCCTGTGTGTTTATACAGATACACAAGTATGTAAAAGACATGTATGTACACATTTTCATTGTATTGTGAATCAATGATTAACACTGCAGTGGAAAAAAATGTGGGAAGGGGCAAGTATCTGACTCTGCTATTTAGATTGCAAGTGCTAAGAACCCAAGTCAGAACTCAATAAAACACTGCTTGACTATCCTCAAGCAAACCACATAAACGTTTGCAAAGATGTCAGAGCAACAGACCAACAAAAAATAATAGGGTCTTATACCAGTTTAGCAATCAAAACATAAATTGATATTACATGGCAGCTGCCATTGTAATGTCAACATATGCACATTCATTACTGTTAGAAGGCTACAGTCTTTGGCAGTGTTGTGTGGTAGTGAAACCTTTGCTATATACGATTGTCATTGTTGAAGTGACACCCCAACCCCATGTGCAAAATGGGAAAAAGGGGGTGATGGATGGATGGGTGGATTGTATAGTAGTGAAACACAAGCCCATATTCCCATCCTGTATTACCTCTCTTTGTGAAGTTAAAACATTTTTACTTATTCTCTCTTGCTTGTTTATTGTGCATGTTGGGCCAATAAAATTTGTAATGTCTTTTTTTTATTCTGGATTGTTTTTGAAAAAATATGAAAATGAAATCATTTTTTTAAGACTCGCACAATGATGTATGGGATCTGTGTGTCTGTATATTCAGTTCAAAGAAATGGGAAGAGCAGCATTGATCTGTTTATTTCTTTGAATAATCTGACAGATTTTTGTCACTCTTCCAAGCTCAGTCTTGTATACCCTCATCCATTTGTAATAGATATCCAAAATTTTATGTTAGTCTGTGTCTCATGTTACATTGTAATCACCGACATTTTACATGCACAGGTCATGCTTAAATATACCATTGTGTAGAGAACCAGGAGCTTCTCCATAACCTAGTTTTTGTTATAATTAATAACATTAAAGGTGTTTAGAATGGTACTGCAAAGAGTGCAGAGAAAAGAAATGGCAATTTGTTAATTAGCATAAACTCTGCACAGTAGCCCAATTAATATTTTTAAACAATGGTTTACCGTCCTAACATTACTTTGAGGAAATTTATCATTAATTTTCTGTGGGAGAAGACCTGAATTAATTACTAGCTTTTTCAGTATGCTTGTATAATAACCCTAATGTCCACAATTTTCTTTTTTTGGTGTTTCAGGGCTTGATGCAGGGATCTGATAAAGTCAGATCAACAGCAGAGAGGCAATTATAAGCAAGTTTACAGGCAAACGGTAGAATATTGCTGTCTTGGGAGGCCATTTTTGGATGCATTTAATGTTTTCCACCTCTCCTCTCTTTAGGCTTAGTGACAAGTTGAATTAGAAACTTGGACAGATCATTATCAGTCATCATCATTAACCTAATTTTTCCCATTTTCTAGATGGGGTCAGGGTGTCATGTTAGCTGTTGCCATCTCTCTCGATCAATGCCACATTGCTACCTTCTTTGACACTCATGCCTGACTATTGCAGACCTTCTCTCACACAATCCATCCTCCTCTTTGCTGGGCACCCTCGTTTCCTCTTACCTTCTGACTGTCTGTCCCAATTCATCTTCACCAGATTGTCTTCTGCTTTTCTGCAAGTGCATCCAACCACCATAATATGTTCTGTTTGATCTTGTCTGCAGTTGAAGCTGCTTTGGCTTCTGCTCTTATGTCATAATTTTTTGTCTGTCCCACAGTGTGCATTCTATCACCAATCTCAGGCCTTTCATTTTCATCACCGCTGGCATACTTATCTGCTCTGCCGTTACTGCCCAGGATTCTGTACCATACATTAGTACTAGTTGCATCACTGTTTTGTACACCTTACTTTTCAGCTTCTTTGGCATTCTTCTGTTATACACTATGCCAGTTGGCTGCAGCACCTCTGATTGTAGCTTTCACCCCTTCGTTCAGACTTCCCTTCACCTCACCTGACCCTCCCCGATACTTAAAGTTGTTAACCTGTTCCACTATCTTCCCCTCTATCTCAATTCTTAGCTACGTATTTCCCCAATTTCTTGACATTACCACTGTCTTATATGACTTTGTTTCATCCCATGAGCCTTCAGTTTTGCTTTGCATTCCCCTATCCTTTGCTGAAGTTCTTACTCCGAGTCTGCCTGTAATGCCACATTGTCTGCATACAGCAGTTTTGTTTATCTAGCCCCTACGATCTGCTTACTAATATAATCAGTCACCAGTATGAACAGCAGTGGACTCAGAGTTGAACCCTAATGCACTCCCATTCCCACTGGAGAACCCCCTTGTAAGACCAAACACTGTTTGTACTGGAGTCATTGGATCTTTGTACGTAGCCTGCACTAATTCTACCAGTTTGTCTGGGATTTCGAACTACCGCAGGACTTCCCAAATCAGCTTTCTTGAGATCTTGTCTTATGCTTTCTCCAAGTCTAGGAATGTCTAATTGGACTCTTTCCTTATCTCTAGCTCCTTCTGCACTATCTGTCTCACTGCAGACATTGGGTCAGTTGTGCTACATCATGATCTGAATCCAAACTGCTCATCTCCCAACTTATTTTCTCCTACTCTATGTATCCATTTATCTGTCACCCTCTCAGAACTTTCATGCAATGGGAGAGGAGTTTGATACCTCTGTAAAGCCCACAGTTGTGAATTATCCCTTTGTTCTTGTACACTGGCATGAGTACACTTATTCTGCAGTCATCTGGGGTATGCCTTTCACTCCACACTGCTATGAGTACTCTCAGGAGCCATTTCTCCCCTATCTCATCCAGCATCTTTATCATATCTGCTGTGACCTCATCTGAGCCTGCTGCTTTCCCTGACTTAATTTTCCTTAGTGCTGTTCTTACTTCTTCTAGGGTGGGCTCCTACTCTTCTTTCATTGTAGGATGTGTCCAGGGCAGTACTGCTTTTGTGGGGTTTTCTTCATTCAGAAGCTGATGGACGTACTCCTTCCATCTGCCTTTGATGTCCTTTGGACTGGGGATCAGGTTATTGCTGGCATCCCTTATGAAGGGTGTCTCACTATTTTTGCCTTGCAACCTGATATAGTTTCTTTGTACCACCTAAAAATAAGAAAAGCCACAATGCATAAAACAGTTAAAGTAAGCGCTTTCGTTTGGCTCATGCCAAACCTTTTCAAAAAACAGTTTTGCATCACTTCCTGTAGTTTAAATAAGTTGAGTCAGTGATGTAATTAATTAATTAAATTCAAAAAATTAAAGGCATAACATGCTTTTTAAGGCTTTTGCCTATATAACACAAATACATAAAATAGTGCTGTAGTAATATAATAATATAGTAATATAGCAGCAACTAGTGCTGTCTCATTGAGCATAACGCTGAAATCAGTGCTGTGCAAAATACTTATGTATTTATGGCATACATCAGCTGTATATTTAAAAATGCATGCACAAATATACTTCGTGCATGCATCAAAATGAATAAAAATGAAGCAGCGTGTCACCCGTAAATCGGGAATTAAGAATGAATAAGAATCGTAAAAGCACTCAATGTAACCAATAAAAGGAGAAAATATGAAAGAAAGTATGCTCTCCACTGTGAATCCTTGTACAAAGTAATTTTGAATTAGTAAACTCTGAACATTGACTTAAATGAATGTTGTGTGAGTTGAGGTGACATTTCACCTAAATGCATATAAGCTAGCGCATGTGCGCTTATATGAGAAAGCCCTAAATCCGTGTTAAATAAATTTATAAGCTAGCCTCTAAAATTTATAATAACAATAAATAAGGTAATAATTGTAATTATAGCTAGGTTCCATCAGTAGTGTATGAATTGTGCTTAATGTATAATTTTACGATTTACATAATGTCCTTACTTGTATAATTGTGTAAATAATATCTTCATTTCCCTTTACTATGTCACTACGAATAGCCATATTACATAGGTGGTAGTGACAAAACAAATTAAATCTAGTAAATATGTATGTGTAGAAGTAGAACATCGCTTGCAAAAATCTAATAATGCTGTCAGATGTGCACGTATTTAAAAACCACTCGACTCGATTTTATTCTATAAAGAATCATTAGCAATAAATAGTAAATGTATGTGTATTCATAACTACAATAACGAATCTATAAAATATCTATAAAATAATCTATAAAGTAGGTTGGTAAAAAGTTTATTAAATAGTTTATTAATTAGTTCACAATACGATAATATAAAACGCAAAAGTGAATGATAGTATCATAGTACGTGGTAGAGAATAAATGATAAGTAATGAACTGAGTCTAGTTATTCGATATATATTAAAAATAAATTTAAAAATAATGTTGATTAAAATATTTTAAAATATTTAAATATTCATAATATATTTATACTTATTTAAAAATATTTATTAATTATGAACTTTGTTGATTATAAAAATTGTAAAAAATTTTTTATATAATAAATATATAAAATATAAAATTGAATAATAAATAAGCAAACGACTAATAAATAATTATGATTTTTAAATATTAGTGAGTTTATAAATATCTATTAAATGTCAATGAGTTTAAGACCTATTTATCTAACTAGTGATTTCAATTTTTAAAATACTAGCTATAGATAAACTGTTGTTAATGCCTGGCCAATAGTTGGCATTCAATCTTAATTGCCATTCTAACTCACATCTTTCCAATAATAGTTGTCAGGCGCCCCCTCTAACATCTGTTCTTATGAATCCAACACTGCAAATTTAAAGTTGTGCGATGTGTATGTATTAATATGTTTAGCTAAGGCATTTAATTCATTTCCATCTCTTATAGCCCTTATATGTTCACCTATATGTTCTTTCAATTTCCTTTCTGTTTTTCCTATGTAAAATGAAGTGCAATCATTACATAGGACACAATACACAACTTTTTCTGTGTAACAAAAAGCTTTTTCCTTTAAACAGATCTTGATATTGTTTATCATCAATTCATTCGTTTCAAATACATACTTATAATATTTACATCTACCACATCTAAACGTTTTCCCATGTTTAGTTTTGTATGTTTGTTCCAAGTGTTTTTTTAAATTCACACCTTTTTTATATACAATTGATGGATTATCAGTAAAATGAGGGTGCAATGTTGTGTCCGCCTTAATAAGCTGCCAGTTCTTCTTTAAAATATTATCTATAGCAGTGCTGTCTGAATTAAAGGTTGTAATAAAACTCTTTGTGAAAGATGTCATTCTTGTATTATTTAATGGTCCAGTATCAATATGAACCATTGTAGCATGATTATTAATGTTATTGTCGAGGTTTAACACATTTGAATTCGATACATTTAATGTAGTTTTATCTATACAATTTAATAAGGGTATAAAATATAATTTGGCTCTTTTGTCAACAACTTAATTCATAATATTGTGTATTAGATTGTCAGGGTAACCTCTATTTTTAAACATGTCACACAGTATAAGACATTCAACTATAAAATCATCTCTTTTGCTAGTCATCCTTGAAGCCCTGACAAATTGACCCTTTAAAACAGCTCTCTTCTGTGTATAAGGATGGCAGCTGTTAAAATATAGTAAGCTATTGCTGTATGTTTCTTTTCTGTATATTCTTGATTTAAACTCTTTATTTGTAATGTCTTTTTCTAATAAAACATCCAAATAAGATATGGTAGTGGAATTGATTGTAGCTGTAAATTTTAAAAAGGTAGTTGTTGAGTTAATATAATTTAAAAATTCATGTAGTGTATCACTATTACCATTCCACAAAATAAAAATATCGTCCAAGAAACGTAAATAGATCTTACAAAAGTTAAAAAATATTGAACTAAAAACATACTTCTTCTCCCACATGTACATTACAATGTTTGCATACAGGCCACCGCACGGTGAACCCATAGCCACTCCTTCACTTTGCAAATAAATTTTGTTGTTAAAAATTATAAAATTGTTCCTTAAAATAATTTCAATAAGTTGATCAAACAAATTAATACTCGTTTGATTTAAACCCTTTTCGTCCAAAAATAAATTAAACCAGTCTATACCTGTATCGTGAGGAATGACAGAATATAAGTCTTTAACGTCAGTAGTGACAAATATGTCATTCCCATTGTATTCAGTAGATCCAATTGTAGATAAAAAGTCCCATGAGTCTTTCAATAAATGTTTTTCCATGAGTATATACTTTTTTAACTTGTTGTCAATAAATTTTGCTAAAGGGTTAGTAATCGACCCTTGTGCATCAACAATTTAATTTAATTAATTAATTACATCACTGACTCAACTTATTTAAACTACAGGAAGTGATGCAAAACTGTTTTTTGAAAAAGTTTGGCATGAGCCAAACGAAAGCGCTTACTTGAACTGTTTTATGCATTGTGGCTTTTCTTATTTTTAATTGTGTTTATACATCGTGGATTTTCACAATAAACCTTGCTGAGTTTAATTTGGACATTCGTTTCTGGTGGATTGTGCCAACATACTTTCGTCAAGCAAGTCCGTTTTTCTTTGGTATTTGTTAGTTTATCTATACTTTTATTGTCTTGGTTTCGGTATGGACATGGCTGAGACGGAGGTTGAATCGGCACCTGAAAGCATTTTGTGTAGCCTGATACAGCTCATTGAGAAATTAGCAGACAGAATCGACCGATTGGAGCAGCGTACTTTATCACAAGGTTTGAATTTGACTCTTCACTCAAACCCTTTTGTGGACATTAATGGGGCTGGAACTAATGACCAAATTTCTGGTCATTTAACACCTGATAGACGAATTAGTGTAGTAGATAATGAACAACCATCTACTTCCGTTGATGTTAACCCAAGTAGGAAAAATGAAATTTCTTCATGGTTAAAAAACACGTATGGCTTTTCAACGACCACGAAGACTACTACAGGTATGCACAAGTCATTTAATGACAAACTGTCTGACTTAGACTATGTTCTTTTAAAGATCAAAAAATTACAAATGGATAATAACTATTTTCATGAATGCATTAAGAAAAATATTGTTCCAAAGGGACTACGAGTTTGGAGATTCCCTACAGGGCTTATTGTTAACTCACCATTACACACAGATTTTATTAAACTGTTTGACAAATTTGGTATTGACTATATGAATCTAGTCCTAGATGACAACAAAAAAACAATTGATTTATTGACTGAAAAAGCTAATGAATTGAATTCTATAGTAAAAAATGATCCAGCTTTTCATAACAATGATTTTGACTGTCATCGAATTTTTAAATCAATTGATGAGAAAATGAAGATCATAAAAGAAAGAAAATTTAAAAAACTTGAACGTGACATAAACTCTTATGGTCAAGGTACAGTGTATCCTGCACCCCCTTTGTCTCAACAATGGGGAACGAAATTAACATCTAATACTAATGGAAATAGTGACAATAATAGTATTTTTGTTTCTAACACCATGGGTGATGACAGTGAATTTGATGAGAACATTTTTTTTAGAGACAGATATATTTCCACCCCTATGGAGATCAGAAAGATTAATTCAATGACAACAATCCTTTCAACATCAAAACCAGAAAAATTGGGGTCCACAGAATCAGACTTACACACGTGGAAGTTTTTCCAGAGGGCAGAACAACAACAACAGGGGTCAATGGAGGGGACATTAGAGCATGATACGTTGTCTGGCAAACTAACTAATCAGAAGCCCACTATGTACTCTAACACCACTGGTGATTTCACTGTGTATAATTACTCTGATTTTGCTTTTGATCAAAACATTTGTGATTTGTTTTCACGAGGTCAGACGTTCATCCCTAGCAACAAAATGAACATGGTGTCCTCTATCATTGACTTGAAATTATTTGTTAGAAAATTAAATTTAAGTTTATTATTTCATAATAACAATCAAGTAATGAAACCATTATATGTTTCTAGTTCCTTTAACTCTCCTCTTCATCCAACATTGGATACATTTGAAAGAATATGTGAACTTGATTTTTGAGCTCTTAATGCACACAACAATAGGCATACTAGCCGTAATTTGTCAAGAAATGAGTACAGCACTTTAAATATGTTAAAGGAAACAAAAAATATCAGATTTATTAAACCTGACAAGGGGGTGGGATGACCATATTTAATACTTATGACTACAATGATGCTCTAGAAAAAATATTAAATAGCGAAACATACACGTTGAGTTCATTAAACGAACTAAACATTGCCTATACACGTATTAGAGGCACTATCTATGATCTATTTATTGAAGGTTCCATCGACATAGACAAATTTAATTATTTAAATATTTGTCACCCCAGGACCCCAACAATGTTTGGGGTGCCTAAAATCCATAAGGACTTACAAAAACCCCCTTTCAGACCTATTGTTGATGCACAAGGGTAGATTACTAACCCTTTAGCAAAATTTATTGACAACAAGTTAAAGTATATACTCATGGAAAAACATTTATTGAAAGACTCATGGGACTTTTTATCTACAATTGGATCTACTGAATACAATGGGAATGACATATTTGTCACTATTGACGTTAAAGACTTATATGCTGTCATTCCTCACAATACAGGTATAGACTGGTTTAATTTATTTTTGGACGAAAAGGGTTTAAATCAAACGAGTATTAATTTGTTTGATCAACTTATTGACATTATTTTAAGGAACAATTTTATAATTTTTAACAACAAAATTTATTTGCAAAGTGAAGGAGTGGCTATGGGTTCACCGTGCGGTGGCCTGTATGCAAACATAGTAATGTACATGTGGGAGAAGAAGTATGTTTTTAGTTCAATATTTTTTAACTTTTGTAAGATCTATTTACGTTTCTTGGACGATATTTTTATTTTGTGGAATGGTAATAGTGATACACTACATGAATTTTTAAATTATATTAACTCAACAACTACCTTTTTAAAATTTACAGCTACAATCAATTCCACTGCCATATCTTATTTGGATGTTTTATTAGAAAAAGACATTACAAATAAAGAGTTTAAATCAAGAATATACAGAAAAGAAACGTACAGCAATAGCTTACTACATTTTAACAGCTGCCATCCTTATACACAGAAGAGAGAGCTGTTTTAAAGGGTCAATTTGTCAGGGCTTCAAGGATGACTATGACTAGCAAAAGAGATGATTTTATAGTTGAATGTCTTATATTGTGTGACATGTTTAAAAATAGAGGTTACCCTGACTATCTAATACACAATATTATGAATTAAGTTGTTGACAAAAGAGCCAAATTATATTTTATACCCTTATTAAATTGTATAGATAAAACTACATTAAATGTATCGAATTCAAATGTGTTAAACCTCGACAATAACATTAATAATCATGCTGCAATGGTTCATATTGATACTGGACCATTAAGTAATACAGGAATGACATCTTTCACAGAGTTTTATTACAACCTTTAATTCAGACAGCACTGCTATAGATAATATTTTAAAGAAGAACTGGCAGCTTATTAAGGCGGACACAACATTGCACCCTCATTTTACTGATAATCCATCAATTGTATATAAAAAAGGTGTGAATTTAAAAAAACACTTGGAACAAACATACAAAACTAAACATGGGAATTTAGATGTGGTAGACGTAAATATTGTAAGTATGTATTTGAAACGAATGAATTGATGATAAACAATATCAAGATCTGTTTAAAGGAAAAAGCTTGTTGTTACACAAAAAAAGTTGTGTATTGTGCCCTATGTAATGATTGCACTTCATTTTACATAGGAAAAACAGAAAGGAAATTGAAAGAACGTATAGGTGAACATATAAGTGCTATAAGAGATGGAAGTGAATTAAATGTCTTAGCTAAACATATTAATACATACACATTGCACAACTTTAAATTTGTAGTGTTGGATTCATAAGAACAGATGTTAAGAGGGGGCGCCTGGCAACTATTATCGGAAAGATGTGAGTTAGAATGGCAATTAAGATTGAATGCCAACTATTGGCCAGGCATTAACAACAGTTTATCTATAGCTAGTATTTTAAAATTGAAATCACTAGTTAGATAAATATGTCTTAAACTCATTGACATTTAATAGATATTTATAAACTCACTAATATTTAAAAATCATAATTATTTATTAGTTGTTTGCTTATTTATTATTCAATTTTATATTTTATATATTTATTATATAAAAATTTTTTTACAATTTTTATAATCAACAAAGTTCATAATTAATAAATATTTTTAAATAAGTATAAATATATTATGAATATTTAAATATTTTAAAATATTTTAATCAACATTATTTTTAAATTTATTTTTTATATATATCGAATAACTAGACTCAGTTCATTACTTATCATTTATTCTCTACCACGTACTATGATACTACCATTCACTTTTGCGTTTTATATTATCGTATTGTGAACAAATTAATAAACTATTTAATAAACTATTTACCAACCTACTTTATAGATTATTTTATAGATTCGTTATTGTAGTTATGAATGCACATACATTTACTATTTATTGCTAATGATTCTTTATAGAATAAAATCGAGTCGAGTAGTTTTTAAATACGTGCACATCTGACAGCATTATTAGATTTTTGCAAGCGATGTTCTACTTCTACACATACATATTTACTGGATTTAATTTGTTTTGTCACTACCACCTATGTAATATGGCTATTCGTAGTGACATAGTAAAGGGAAATGAAGATATTATTTACACAATTATACAAGTAAGGACATTATGTAAATCGTAAAATTATACATTAAGCACAATTCATACACTACTGATGGAACCTAGCTATAATTACAATTATTACCTTATTTATTGTTGTTATAAATTTTAGAGGCTAGCTTATAAATTTATTTAACACGGATTTAGCGCTTTCTCATATAAGCGCACATGCACTAGCTTATATGCATTTAGGTGAAATGTCACCTCAGCTCACACAACATTCATTTAAGTCAATGTTCAGAGTTTACTAATTCAAAATTACTTTGTACAAGGATTCACAGTGGAGAGCATACTTTCTTTCATATTTTCTCCTTTTATTGGTTACATTGAGTGCTTTTACGATTCTTATTCATTCTTAATTCCCGATTTACGGGTGACACGCTGCTTCATTTTTATTCATTTTGATGCATGCACGAAGTATATTTGTGCATGCATTTTTAAATGTACAACTGATGTATGCCATAAATACATAAGTATTTTGCACAGCACTGATTTCAGCGTTATGCTCAATGAGACAGCACTAGTTGCTGCTATATTACTATATTATTATATTACTACAGCACTATTTTATGTATTTGTGTTACATAGACAAAAGACTTGAAGCATGTTATGCCTTTAATTTTTTGAATTTAATTAATTAATTACATCACTGACTCAACTTATTTAAACTACAGGAAGTGATGCAAAACTGTTTTTTGAAAAAGTTTGGCATGAGCCAAACGAAAGCGCTTACTTGAACTGTTTTATGCATTGTGGCTTTTCTTATTTTTAATTGTGTTTATACATCGTGGATTTTCACAATAAACCTTGCTGAGTTTAATTTGGACATTCGTTTTTGGTGGATTGTGCCAACATACTTTCGTCAAGCAAGTCCGTTTTTCTTTGGTATTTGTTGGTTTATCTATACTTTTATTATTCTTTGTACCACCTACTTGAGTCACTTTACAGAAGTTGGTAGAGTGCCTCTGATTCCGTATTCTTTGCAATTCCCATTCCTTTCTTAGCCTCTTTGTCAGCCAATAAATATTCCTTTCTAGCCTGGTTCATATTCCCCCACTTTTTCCTGTACTCCTCTTTTCTTTTGATGACTTCCTGGACTTCTGCATTCTACCACAAGCATTCTTTACGTACCTCCTTTCCATACCTGTTTTGGCCACATATCTGTTTTGAGATGCTGCCTTTGTTCTTCTTCAGCTCCACATATTGCTTCCTCTTTTTGGCATGCTAGACCCCTGAGTACTTTATCTGTTGTACTTTCTCTCCAGTCAACTTCAGCCTGGTCTCTGTTGACCTTCTCTGAGCACTGGATGCAGCTGATTGTGGCAACCAGTGGTTTATGGAGAGGGCTGACTGTTTCAGTGGGGATGACTGTACAATTACTAGTTCTACCATAGTACTATTTCCTTACTAGGAGGAAGTCTACCTGAGTTGCATGTTGAGCACTCTTGTATATGATCTTGTGACTGACTGTCTTTCTAAACCTTGTGTTGGCTACTATCAAGCCATTTGCCAGACAGAAGTCTAGAATGGACTCTGCTTCTTTATTCCTGTTGCCACTCCCACATGGTCCCAGGCAGTCCTCATATGCTGTACTGCCTGCCCAGTATGTATATTCAAGTCACTCATTAACACTAATTCATGTTGTCCTGCTTTATCTAGTAGGTCCTGCAACTTCTGTCTAAATGTGCCCTTCTTTTCACTGTGACAATCACCCCCCTGTTGTGTGGGGCATAAGCTGAGATTATGAATACTGCCCTGTCATTAGACTGGTGTCTGATGAATTTGTCACTAATACTGACAACATCACTCACTGTCTTCTGAAGCCTCTCTCTCACCACAATTCCAACACCATTTCTAGCCTGTCTTCCTCTTGAGTATTAGACTCTGGATCCCAAACCAAGTGACTTTGCTGCAGTGCTCTTCCACCTTGTCTCATGGATACTGCGTATGTCCAACCTCTTCCTTATTATGCCATTCACTTCCAAGCTCTGTCCTGTCAGTGAATCTGCACTGAGTTTAGCAATTCTTAGTGTATATTTGCCAAGTTGATTGATTTGATTTTTTTTTTGGCTAGCGTTCACTAGGCAGAGCTATCCCAGGTAACCCAGGATGGGCAACAAGACATCGGCAGGCCAGTAGCTTATTGGTAATGAGATAATCAGTTCCTAGATATGGATTAAAATGTCACTTTATTAAAAACAACACAGAAGTACACTTTGGTTAAGCGCTTTCATCCTACAGTTATACGAGGACTTCATCAGCACAGTGCACACTATTAACAGATATAGTTTCATTTAACCCTGCTGAAGCAATTAAAATTATAAATTATACAGTATACATATATTTATATCCATATATATGTGTGTATGTATATGTATATATATATATATATATATATATATATATATATATATGCACAACTTATTTTTAATTGCATCTTTTAAGATAGTATTACTTTAATTATGGGATGGATGACATCATGTGCTAATTGATACTTAAGCAAGGTAAAGTAAAATGAAATGAATGAAAAGTAGAACTACAGGATTGTTCTGAAAAGGAAAGGGTTAAGTCATTAAATGCAATTAGTCATGTGATTTTATTGAAAGTATTTAAAAGGCTTTTTAAATGTGCACAAATTGGTCTGAAAATGTTCCATGTACCGAATGAAAGCATTTACCAGTTGTATGTTTTATTGTTTTATTGTGGTTAAAAGTGAAACGTGTTGAATTTTAAACTGTTCGTGCTTTTTATTTTTCAGGATATGCCAGTCTTAGGGTTAGTATATACAAGTTTGGAGGGTGTGCAGGGGGGCAAGCCCTTCTGCAAAAAAGAAGCTTATAGAAGATCAGTGTTCCATACTCTTATGTTTGGTCTTTTTTCAGCATGTTAGCACCCAACAAGTGATGACATTTCAATAGGGCACCATTCTAAATAGTAGTATTTGGAATTCTTCAGTAAGTGACATTGGCCTCAGATGAGTAAGTGTTGCACAATCCACTGGAGTGCCAGTAACATTGCAGTGTAAAGCAATTGCACACACATCAGCATATAGTGCAGGAGATCTCCGCCATCTAAACTGGTCCTCCACCAAACAGAATGATTAAGAGCACCCATGTCATCTTTTCCCTAAGGCCAGCAGTGCTCTTTTTCCTGTCTAGGCCTGCAATGTCCTTAACCTCTCAACCTCTGTCAGCTATGGATTTCACAATCATTTGACTTTCTCAGGCTTGTTTCCTAACAATATTTTCACGTATAGAAAATAAAAAAAAAAATGCTGAGTCTTTAAGACCTCTTGCCCCTGCTTCAGAAAGCTAGTTGTAATTTAAATTAAGCTTCCCATTTGTATGGCAACCCATGTCTCTTGATCTTGTAGTTTCTTTTCAAACTCTAGTCCATTTTACCTTTATACATACAGTTTCCTCTAGTAGTGATCTCCTGTATGCGCTCACTGTATTTTTACTGCTTCTCTTTCACTGGAAACTCACATTTTATTCATGCACTTTCAAGTTCACTTCGTATCAGTTCACTACTCCTTTAATAAAAAATAAAAAAGGAGTCAGTTTTATTGTAACATGACAGGATACATAAATTACACGTTTATGTGTGGACACCTTAAAATTATCACCTAAAAAATTGCTCAGGACTGTACATAAGAATAGAGCTGGCATGCCAATTCTTGGATGCATTTGCTCTAACAGGTACGTCATCTTGATAGATTAGTTTTATGGTACTTAATGAAAAAGAACATACTTTGCGTTAGTTTTATGATCCATTGCATTTTCTTCCATGTTTATCTGTATCTGCATTTATCTTTTAATTTGCCAAGGAAACAAAACATCTCTGTATGATCAACATAGTTACAGAAAAACATTTAAAAAGCATGGCAAGACAGATCACATACACCAGAGAGAGATAATGGTAAAGTCTCACTAAGATTAATTTATTTTCCTGTACTGTATTTCATATTTTTTCATGACTAACTAAAACAATACTGAATATATATTGCACCTTGCATTATAACAAAAAAAAAATCGGATATTAATTTCTGTTTTATAGTAAGAGTTTGAGAGCAGATGCATTACTATTTGGGAGCAATGGTACTATATTTTGGTCATATATTGCACTATTCAAGAAATCAATATAAAAGTACCACCTTGGTAAGGTTAACAAGATCTTGAAAGCTAAACATTAAAAACAGCTTAACATTTCCTGGTAAGTTTCCATATATTGATGTAGTTTGTAGGCTACCATCAGGTTTGCACCATTCTACACTGAGCACCCTGCAGACACGTAGCTGTAACATTTCTACTCAGTAGATATTCTCATTCTGCAAATGCCAGAGGGAAAGTTGACAATTACCACATTTTAAAATGGCTTTACTGGAAAAGCTCACCCAGACTCTGCTACAACTTGCTGCAAGGGAAAGTTTAGTTTGCTTTTGCTTTCTTGTATTTTGTATTACTTTATTGCCTCCTTGTGTTTTTATATTGTGATTTGTTTTCTTTGCATTGTATTTTACTTGTATTCTGTGTTTAATTGCATATTAAAACAAGAAAAAAGACCTTGTGAGTTGGGCAGAAATTTTTCCCAACACTCATGCTGCTGCATTCCTAAACTTGACTGTCTTTCTACTTGCCTGCCCCTTATGTTAATTTGACCACATATCTCCTTCCCTCTTCCCTTTCATTGGCTGTTGTAAGCACAGAATTATCATTTTGTGAAGTCATTCCCCTTCAACTATTTAAATTTATTGGCGATCCCACTGTATTCCATAGAACCAGAATACAAAGTGCCCATCCCCTTTCAATCTATCTGTCTTAAAATTAGTAACTCTTCATTAAGACAGCTAAAGCTTAAGTTACTCCCTCTTTCAAATCTAACTGCTTACTGCACACTAAAGTGCTTAAAATATTAACCCATCTTTTTCCATCTTGTCTTTAAAATCTGCAAATCTGTTGCAAGACCACCAGTTACTAGAGAGCCCACAGTCTGCTTTTCAGGAGTCCTCTCCACCTGATGAGAAGGAACACAGGGACATTATTTCCTGGAGATGACTGATCACAGGAAAGCGTAATAACTGCTTCATATGTGACCGCTTGGAATTTTTGCTTATATTTTGCTCCTGATGAGAGAGGGAGCAGAATGCATTGATTTCTGACTGTTTCTGGTTCAGCAGTGAGTGTCTGTGCTTGAATTTCCTGATTGGTCCGGTTACTATTGAAGGCATCTACCAGGAAAAGGCTACAAGAAGCTTACAGTCACTTGCATCATCTGGGGCAAGAGTGTGGATCATCAAACAGGTTGTGGCCTGCTCTCATCTTGTGTTCAGTACTAATGTTTTGCTTCTGGTGAGAGAAGAAGCAAAGCAGTGTTATATCACAACACAGTGAAATTGTGGTGAGACCAGCACTAGTCGCAGCCAGGCAGTAGCGATTCATGTGACTCACCATTTTCATCATTCTTGACAAACTGATTTTGTTTTCATTTAGTACTGCTTGATTTGTTTCTAACTTCAGAATATCTGTTTAAATACTACATCTGATTATTAGTTTCTTCTTAAATGTTTGGCATTGACCTGTATAGACACTGACATTTTTTCCTGTAAAAACATGACTTAAATTTCAACAGTACCTAGCTGCACGGAAAACAGCTCGTTTGCATTGAAAAGCACTGTCTCCAGAGTTGCAAACTGGATACTCCTGACACTCCTTTATATTCTCACTCCCAACTGTCTTATCAATAAAAAGGGTCTGTTCAAAATGACACCCACTACAACACATGCAGCGAGATCTCATGGAACCTCTACTTCTAAGCCCATAAGGCAAGCCACCCACAGTCCAACATTCTGGTTATTGGAGACTCCATCATGAGACTCACTGATGTCCCTCTCACCAGAATGAGTAAGGAGAATGTCATGGCCAGTTGCTTATCAGGGGCTAGTTTCCACCGACTTACACATGCACTTATGTCATTGGACCACAATTACCAGTATTATGCAGTCGTAGTCCATGTGGGTATAAATGACCTGAAATGTAACTCCCTAGACTATATGAAGAAAGACATCATGGACCTCTTGGAGCACATGTCCAGGCTGGTATGGGCCTAGCATTAATCTGCATTTTACGTTCTCTAAGGGTGACGCCACAATAAGAACAAAAGATGAATGACTTTAATAATTGGCGTAGTTTCTGGTGCCATTCTAAGAGGGTGCAATATTTGTCAGCATGGAAGGAGATGGTCAACAGATCACTCTGCTTTGCCAGGGATGGTCTGCACCTCTCCCTTCCAGGCTTTCAAATATTAGCTAAAACAGTGGATGTTCATTGTGTTACCCTGCTGCAGTCATCACACTTGGGTTAGGGTTTCCTGTCGTCAGGCGGTCCCGCAGTCGGCCTGAATTCCAAAGTCTTGGTCCGGCGTCAGTTGCTGTCGCTTCTTCCCTGACGTCAGTGCGCCAGGGGTATATATGATGCATCCGATGCCATTTTCTTCAGTCTTTCTTGCCGCGCGGTGCCCGAAGCAGAAGCAGTTTGCAAGTGCTGGCTGGCCGACTCCTGAGATTTTCGAAGTCGAATTTCAGATCCGAAGTCTTCAAAAAAGCTAAGTATCCCATTGGGGAAACTTTTCTTGCCTCAGACCGATGTCAGAAAAAGTTAACAATTGTATTTCTTGTGGGAAGTAAATACCTCATAAGGATTTTCATTCTTATTGTATACCTTGCCTAGGCCCAGACCACGACGTCACTGGTTGTCACTTTTGTGCTAGGTTCAATAAGCGAACTATAAAACGACGCTTTGATTTCGCATGACACTACTTCAGTAGAAAATGTAATTACACTATGCCGTTGGAGCATCCGACTACCGGCGTGCACAAAAAAACGAAAAGATAAGGACAGGCAGCCTAGACCCAAGCCAGACTCCGAGGCCTCGGCTGGGCCAGTCTTCGGTTCACCGGTTTTCAGTGAGGCACCTACGCAGCCCCTGGCTTCCACAGAATTGGAACCCAAGACCGCTTCGGATCCTATGGCAGAGAGTTCTAGGCTGACGCAGCCATTTTCCTTAGGCCCTACCGACGACATTGCAGAAAGAGAAGCCGGTGCTGCAGAAACACCTTTGGTTTCTGAAAGTGTCTTCAGACCGATGACACTCACCATAAAAACGTATCCTAAGCTTAAGACTCCTCTTAAACCAAAAAAGACTGCACTTCAGTCTCCAGTTCAAGGCCCCATGCCTAAGAAACAGATAATTAAAATGGCTGAAGATTTGATCTCTTTAATCAGGGGTTCCCAACCCCCACCCGACAAAAGGCCTAGACAAGAGGAAGATTATGTCTCCTCTGATCAAGTGTCTATTTCCTCAGGCTCCTCTGAGGAACAAGATTACTCCTTTCCCCCTTATGAAAATTCTGATGCTGAGGATTCCATTCCCTCATCTTCTTTGGGGAAACTTTACACACTATGAGGGAACATTTTCACTGGGAAGGTCAGGACTAGTCTGACTCAAAGAAAAGGCTCAGAGAGTTTATTTTACTCCCCCAGCACAGACCACTTGCTATCCCCCCAGTTTTAGACATTGTGGATGATGTTTACTCAGAATCTAGTTTAAATCCAGATTCTGTGCCTCCTGCTCCAGCCAAACCAGACAGATATTATAGAGTGCCTGACTCCCACAAATTCCTTTATAAAAGCCCTGTTGCTGACCCAGAGACTCTCCCAGGGTCCCAAAGGGGCTAAGGCTTCTATGGCAAAAAATCCTGTACCCTCTGAAAAGGGACTCCAGAGCACTAGACAGGTGGGGGAAAAAGGTTTACACCTCAGCCACTCTAGCTATGAGAGCACTAAATTGTCAGTTTCACATGCTAAAATACCAGCAATTTCTAATGTCTCAAATAAAACAAAAGATGAGCACACACCCTCAACAGTCTGAATTGAAGGAAATGCAGGATCTGTTGCATGCAGCTGAACAGGTGGGCAAACATACTTTAGAATGTGGATTTGATTCCTTGGAAGCTTCCTGTAGAGCAGCTGTTACTGGGTCTGTTATACGTAGGCATGCTTGGTTAAAGGAACAAACTCTGCCTGATCATGTTAAAGCAAAGTTACTAGATGCTCCCTTACAGCAGGATGTCCTATTTGGAGTTAAAGCAGAAGAAGTCTTAAAGAAAATGGAGGATAAGGCAAAATCTATGCAGACGGTCAAAGATTTCTTACAGCTTCAGCCCCCTCGCTTCAGCAGAAGATGGCCAACAAAAAATTGTTCCTTTCCAGCTACTGACAGACCTCAGAGGGGTAAATACAGATGCCCAAGAGGCAGAGGACAACCAGAAACCCCACTACAAACCTCAACAGTGGGGGACTGCAACACAGAAGGGAGGAGAAGACTGGCCCCAAACTACAAGAAGGCAAACACAATGACTTAAACCTCATATGGCCAAGCAAAACTCTCTTGGCAGCTCCCTTGGGAGGAAAATTAGCACTTTTTTCAGACAACTGGTGCATCGTCACAAAGGACAAATGGGTCCTAGACATAATTTTACGAGGATACAGATTCCATTTTCACACCTTGCCAATGAAAAGAGGAATGCCAAACCTGCCACAAAATCAATGGGCAGAGGCACAAAAGCAAATTACAGCTCTCATGGACATGAGAGCCATTCAACTGGTACCTACACGAGAACAAGGCCAAGGATTTTACTCAAGACTCTTTCTAGTCCCCAGAAAGGACAATGCTTGGAGACCAATTCTGGACCTTTCAATTCTAAACACCTTCTTACAAGTACCCAAATTCAAGATGCTAACACTACAGCAGCTTCTTCCCATGTTGGGCAAGAAAGCATGGCTAGTAACGTTGGACCTCAAGGAGGCATACCTGCATGTCCCTAGCAGACAAAATTGCAGAAGATACCTCTGTTTCATTGCAGGTTTAACCCATTACCAATTCTCTGCACTGCCCTTTGGCTTATCCACTGCACCCGGGGTTTTCACAAAATGCCTGGCACCAGTAATTGCATACTGCAGACAAAGAGGAATTCAAATATACCCATACCTGGACGACTGCCTCATCCAAGCAGAAAGCAAGGACATCCTCTTACAACATCTGGCTTTTGTAAAACACCTTCTAAGTTGCCTAGGGTACACAGTAAACGAAAAGAAATCAAAACTAGTACCCTCACAAAATATGACATTCCTGGGTGCCAGCTTGAATACAATGGCCCAGATGCCTTATCTGATGCCAGACAAACAACTACATCTGACTCAATATTTCAAAACAATGGCAACAAAGATCCAATTCCCTGCAAGAAAAATTCTGCAGGCCTTGAGCTTCATGGCATCTTGCATACTACTAATACCATTTGCAAAGCTGCATATGAGGAAATTACAGTGGTACCTAAAAAGCGTATGGTCTCAACACAGCCACAGCTTGGACACAATGATATCTCTCATTCCCTGCCTTCAACAAGAGTTTCTATGGTGGTCACAGGCATGTCACCTCAACAAGGGTCAGCCTTTCACCTTGCCCCCAGCCAGGCAAACTATGACAACAGATGCATCGGACTATGCCTGGGGGGCACACATGGCAGGATATATGGACTGCAGATCAAAGGAATCTGCACATCAATCAAAAAGAAATGCTAGCTGTACAAAATGCCCTGACAGCCTTCAAGGACCTCTTGCATCCAGGACAGCTTACAATAAGGATGGACAACATCACAGTAATATGGTACATAAACAAACAAGGGGGTACACACTCCTACCCTCTATGCAGGCAAACAATGACCTTGTGGAACACAGCACTGGCTTACCAAGTTCAGCTACAAGCTCAATTCATGCCAGGAAAAAAGAACACATTGGCAGACGACCTCAGCAGAAACATCATGGATCCCCACGAGTGGAAACTGGATCCACAAGTATTTGCAATGATGACTCAAAAATGGGGCCACCCAGACATTGACCTATTTGCCAGCCCCCAAAACAATCAGCTAACAAAATTTTGTACAAGGACGCTTCACCATCAAGCTTGGAAATTGGACGCACTCTCATTCAGTTGGAAAAACGTGACAGTATATGCCTTCCCTCCATTGCCCCTTCTCACAAATGTGCTGCTGAAAGTCAGGAAGGAGAGACCCAGAATGATACTCATAGCCCCAGACTGGCCACGCCAGCACTGGTACCCACTACTAAGGAATATGGCCCAGGGCCCACCTTGGATTTTACCACAAATTGCTCATTTGCTCATACAGCAAGACAGTCAGATTCTACACAGCCAGCTCAAAACCTTAAATTTGGCTGCATGGCAAATCACCTAAGCAACCAGCCAGCTCCTCTTCCTCAAGCAGTTATGGATGTTATTCTGGAAGCTAAGAGGCCCAGCACCAGGAAGGCCTACTCGGACAAATGGAAAAGGTTTTGCGCCTGGAACCAAGCTAAAGGCCAAAATACCCTTCAGCCTCACATACCTCAGATTCTACAGTATTTAACTGAGATGTTGCACAAAGGACTTTCTTTTTCATCTATTAAAATCCACGCCTCAGCTATTTCAGCCCACTACAACACGGATCCTCCCTTATTTTCACATCCGCTTCTAAGGCAGTTTCTCAGAGGGGCCAAAAACATTAGGCCCCCCAGGAGAGCACCTACACCAACCTGGGACCTCAACTTTGTTCTGGAAAAACTTACGCTACCTCCTTTTGAACCAGCTTTCTCTGCTGACCTAAAGTTTATATCATGGAAGACTGCCCTGCTTGCTAGCAATAACTTCAGCCAGAAGAGTCTCAGAGCTTCAGGCACTAATGGCAGTAGAGCCTTTCCTCATTTTCCATCAAGACAGAGTTTCTCTATGAACTAATCCCTCCTTTATGCCTAAGGTGGTATCCAGTGTGGCTCTAAATCAAACCATCCACTTACCCACCTTCTTTCCAAATCCACAGAACAAAGGTGAAAGACTCCTGCACTCCTTGGACATTCACAGGTTGGACATTCACAGGCAACTACGTTACTACATGGATAAAACTAAGGATGTTCTTTGTCTCACATTGCTGCAGTCATAACCTGTGGGTAGTCCGCTGTCCTCGGTCGGCCCGAATACCAAAGGGTTAGGTTGGCGTCGGTCATGGGCGCCCGGAGCTGACGTCAGTACGTAGTAGTACTTAAGCGCATGACCGACGCCATATTTTCAGTCTTTCTTGCCGCGTGGTCCGAAGCAGAAGCAGCGTTTGCAAGTGCCGTTCGGCGTTCTGAAATTTTCAGTTTTCGAGTTTCAGACCGAAGACCAAGTTGGGCTAAGTACCTCGTTGGGGAAAATTTTTGTCTTTTCTTGCCTCAGTTAATCCGGATGTCAGAAAAAGTTAATAATTGTATTTCTTGTGGGAAACAGATACCTCATAGGGACTATCATTCTCTCTGTATTCCTTGCTTAGGGCCTGAGCACGACATAGTCGGGTGTCGCTTTTGCGCTAGATTTAATAAGCGCACCATTAAATGCAGATTAGACTGTGCTAGGCTTGTTTTCGGTAAGCGGTGTAACTACAACATGCCGTCGGATCCTCCGATGCCCGCTACCGCTAAAAAGCGAAAAGGTAAATCTTTAAGGTCTAAACCGGATGAGTTGTCTGTTGCGGATGCCGGTTCTATGGAATCTACGGTTGAATCTGTGGATCCAGCCGAGGTCTCGGCTGAATCCCAGGGGGAACCTTTACTTTTACAGGAGTTGGCCTCTCAGGAGTTAGGTCAGGCCGAGGGTGCCTCTCAAGTTTCTGTGGTTCCATCCTTACAAAAGGTTATTAGGCCTTCTACTTCAGTCACTAAAGGCCCTGCTAAGGCTAGACCGGGTGTTTCTGGTACGGGACACAGCCCTGGTTCTTCGGGTTCTGTTCCTAAAAAACATATGTTGAAAATGGCAGAGGATTTGATTACTTTGATCAGGGGTTCTATGCCCCCTCCAGAGAAGAGGCCTATGGTGGAGACAGATTTAGAGGGAATGGAGCATTCCTCAGATTACTCTGAGTCCTCAACTGAGGATACTCAGGATTTTCCGCCCTATTCTGATTCGGATGCAGAGGATTCCTGTCCTTCTGCTTCACCTCCAGAGGATTTTTCCTTTTCTGAAACCTTGCATTCTATGAGGGAGCATTTCAAGTGGGAAGGTCAGGATTTTTCAGATTCTCGTAAGAGGCTTAGAGAATTTTTGTTTTTGCCACAGCATAGACCTTTGGCTATTCCCCCTGTTTTAGATGTTGTTCAGGATGTTTTTTCTGAAGCTTCCCTTAATCCTGATTCTTTACCCCCTGCCCCTGTCAAGCCTGACAGGTATTACAGAGTTCCAGAGGCACATAAATATTTGTACAAGAGCCCTAGAGCTGATCCGGAAACTATTATTCAAGGGCCTAAGGGTGTCAGGGCTTCTGTGGTTAAGAATCCAGTTCCTTTGGATAAAGATTCTAGAGCGTTGGATAGGTGGGGTAAAAAAGTGTGCACCTCTTCTACGTTAGCTATGAGGGCTTTAAATTGCCAATTCCATATGCTGAAGTATCAGAACTTTCTGTTAGGTCAATTGAAAGCTAAGGTAGATGCTTTAGCTGAGGGTATAGAGTGTAAGGAATTGCAGGACTTGGTTCATGCTTCAGATCAAGTTGGTAAGCATTCCTTGCAGTGTGGCTTCGATGCCCTTCAGGCTTCATCCAGGGTGGCTGCTACTGGTTCAGTTATTCGTAGACATGCCTGGCTTAAGGATCAAAATTTGTCAGAGCATGTTAAAGCTCGGATTTTGGATGCTCCCCTTCAGTCTGAAGTTCTTTTTGGTTCCCCTGTGGAGTCAGTTTTGAAAAAGATGGAAGACAAAGCTAAGTCTATGCAGACAGTTAAGGAATTTTTTCAAGTGCAGCCCCCTAAGTTTAGCAGGAATTGGCCTGCAAGAGGATGGTCTTACCCTTCTTCGGATTTTCAGTCTAAGGGCAGGTCTCGACGTGGTAGGGGCAGGGCTCACGCTCAGGGATCTTTCAGACCTAGGACTTGGAGTTCTCCTGCACAATCTTCTGGTGAGGGCAGGGGTCAGCCTTTTCGTAAATAGAACCAATGACCTGTATCTTCAGCTGCCAGACCCTTCTCTTCTGGCAGCTCCTCTAGGAGGAAAGTTGGCACTTTTCAAACAAAATTGGCATTTGGTCACCCAGGACAAATGGGTGTTGGACATAATAAATCGAGGCTACAAGTTTTATTTTCACACTTTTCCCCCTTTCAAAGGCATGCCAGATGTACCTCCTCAGCAAAGGATGGAGGCTCAGGATCAAATTTCTTTGCTTTTACAGATGGGGGCAATCCAGGTGGTACCTTCGTCAGAAGAAGGCCTAGGGTTTTATTCTCGTCTATTCCTAGTGCCAAAGAAAGGAAACACTTGGAGGCCAATTCTGGATTTGTCCATTCTCATTACATACCTAGACATTCCAAAGTTCAAGATGTTAACATTACAACAACTTCTGCCTCTGCTAGGAAAAGAGCACTGGATGGTAACTCTGGATCTCAAAGAAGCCTATCTTCACATTCCTATCAGGCCCAGCTGCAGGAGATTCCTGCGTTTTCGGGCTGGTACTTCTCATTATCAGTTCTCTGCATTGCCCTTTGGTTTATCTACTGCGCCCAGGGTGTTCACAAAGGTTCTGGCTCCTGTAATAGCTTATTTAAGACTGAGGGGAATACAAATTTATCCTTATCTGGACGACTGCCTGATTCTTGCTCAAGACAAAGACAAGTTACTTCAACAGCTAGAGTATGTGATGGCAGTTTTAAGGTGCCTAGGGTATTCTGTGAACGAAACAAAGTCCAGTCTAGTACCCTCTCAGGACATGTGCTTTCTGGGTGTGAGACTGAATACAGCCTCTCAGATGACCCCGGACAAACAAAGAACTCTTCACCTCTACTTCCAGCAATTATCAGTACGGTCCAGGCTGACTGCAAGGACAGTCCTTCAAGCCTTGGGGTTCATGGCATCTTGCATTCTGGTACTTCCCAATGCCAAACTGCATATGAGGAAGCTACAATGGTATCTCAAAAGTGTATGGACTCAACACTGCCACGATTTGGACACTGTCATTCCAATAATACCGTGCATCCAGAAGGAATTCTTGTGGTGGGCACAGGAATGTCACCTAAACAAGGGACTCTCTGTGACCCGATCAGAGGCGAGTCAGATCTTAACGATGGATGCCGCAGACCTGGCTTGGGGAGCACACTTCAATGGGAAATGGATTCAAGACACGTGGCCTCCCAAATTACAGCATTTGCATATCAACATGAAGGAGATGTTAGCAGTCCAGTTTGCCCTGATGGCTTTCAAGGGCCTACTTCAACCAGGACAGGTGTTGATTCGAACAGACAACACTACAGTCATGTGGTACATCAGCAAGCAGGGGGGGACCCATTCTTACCCTCTTTGCAGACAAGCTATGATATTGTGGGAGACTGCTCTGGGGTTACACATCACTCTTCAAGCACGGTTTCTGCCAGGAGCACAGAACTCCCTAGCAGATGTATTGAGCAGACAAATTGTGGATCCCCACGAGTGGAAATTGGATCCTCAGGTATTTGTCTTGGAAGACTGCCTTTTTGTTGGCCATTACTTCTGCCAGAAGGGTATCTGAATTGCAGGCTCTCATGGCAGTTGAACCCTTTCTAATATTCCATAAGGATAGAGTTTCTTTGCGTACTAACCCTACTTTCATGCCAAAAGTGATTTCTAATGTGGCCTTGAACCAGTCTATCCATTTGCCTACCTTTTATGCTGATCCCCAAAATAAGGGGGAAAAAATCTTGCATTCTTTGGATATGCACAGGCAGTTACGTTATTATTTGAGCAGAACTAAGGAGTTCAGACAGACTCAACAGTTATTTGTTACTTTTGCTTTGGGTTCACAAGGGAAAGCTGTTTCAAAGCAGACTATTTCAAAGTGGATTGGTAATTGTATTGCTTTTTGTTATTCTCATCATGGGAAAATGTTCCTGCTGGGATTAGACCTCATTCCACTAGGGCTACAGCCACTTCTACTGCTTTTTTGAGGGGTGTAGCTACTAAGGACATTTTGGAAGCAGCTACTTGGAGTTCAGTTCATACTTTTACTAAGCATTATCATCTCCCTCTTTTCTCCAAGTCCAGGGCTGGGTTTGCCACTGCAGTCTTACAGGACATGTTAGCAGCACCTAATGCCTTTTAGTTTGCCAGCCTCCCTTTTTCTTTGCTTTGGGATTCTACCCACAGGTTATGACTGCAGCAATGTGAGACGAAGAACATAGTACAGTTTTGTACCTACCATAAATGTAGATGTTCGAGGATCCACATTGCTGCAGTCCTATTTTCCCTCCCTCCTTCCCCTCTTTGGTTTGGGGTTGTGGTTGTTTGTTACTTGGGGATAATTGTTATTTCTCTCCTTTATGGCTCTGGCCTTTTCTTTTTAAGGCCTTCTGACATCTGGGGCAAGAAAGACTGAGAATATGGCGTCAGTCATGCGCTTAAGTACTACTACGTACTGACATCAGCTCCGGGCGCCCATGACCGACGCCAGCCTAACCCTTTGGTATTCGGGCCGACCGAGGACAGCGGACTACCCACAGGTTATGACTGCAGCAATGTGGATCCTCGAACATCTACATTTATGGTAGGTACAAAACTGTACTTTTTCAGAAAATCTGATCAGCTCTTTGAATCCTATGCTGCAGCTTCACAAGGGAAGGCTATATCAAAACAGACCATTTCCAAATGGATAGGACATTGCATTCGTTTTTGCTACACCCATCATGGAAAACCAGTTCCTGCTACCATAAGGCCCTACTCTACCAGGGCAGCAGCTACATCTACAGCCTTCCTCAGGGGGGTGCCAACCAAGGATATTTTGGAAGCTGCAACTTGGAGTTCAGTACACACCTTCACCAAACACTACCACTTACCACTCTACTCTAAGACTAGAGCTGGCTTCGCCACTGCAGTTCTGCAGGGCCTTCTAGCCTCCTCTAACCCTGTTTGACTCCACCTCCCATCCTTAGCTTTAGGATTCTACCCAAGTGTGATGACTGCAGCAGGGTAACACGATGAACATAGTACAGTTTTGTACCTACCATAAATGTAGATGTTCGAGTGTATACCCTGCTGCAGTCCAGGTTACCCTCCATCCATCCCTTCTGACCTAACTAAAACTTTACAATACCTTAAAACCTGATACTACCTTTGTGATGTATTTGCTTATAGCTGGAGGGATGTTTTGTTTGTGCTAAACTTTTTAGATTGGTACTATTTACTGACCACCTTTTTGGGGGCACCTGACATCTGGGGCAAGAAAAACTGAAGAAAATGGCTTTGAATGCATAATATATACCCCTGCCGCACTGACGTCAGGGAAGAAGCGACAGCAACCGACGCCGGACCAAGACTTTGGAATTCAGGCCGACTGCGGGACCGCCTGACGACAGGATAACCCAAGTGTGATGACTGCAGCAGGGTATACACTCAAACATCTACATTTATGTTAGGTACAAAACTGTACTTTTCCTCCATAGTGCCTTTTTCAAGCAGTGCCTGAAAGTATTTCCGAGATAGCAAATCAATACCAAGAAAATCAAAAGGTATGTCCTCCCTGCGGTTGGGTGGGCGTTCGAAAGACATGCATAAATGGGCGTGCCTTCGTTGAAGGTTAAACGTCAAGCTGGCACCTCAGCGTTCGTGAAAATCTACTGCCAATAATTAGCGGACCGGAGTTCCGCTGTGGCAACCCCTAACCGGGAAAAGTTGAAAGACAACAACAGAATTACTGCTCAGTGCTAGGAGTCTAAGCAAAAAACACCACTCCCTAGAATCTCTCTTCTCCCTTGAGAATACTGACATTTGTACGGTCACTAAGACATGGTTTAAAGCCGTGGAGAGCACAAAGACAGTGCAAGGTTATATTGCCTTCCACACATTTAGGCCAGCTTCTTACACGGACAGGAGCTAAAGGTGGAAGCGTTTTGATTTACATCAAAAATAAGTATACCTCAAGGCTGGTGAAACAGGACAATGCACTTGAGCTACTTACTCCATGTTCAAATCACCACAGGCAAAATCCAGTATCACCTCCTTGCAGTCTCTAGGTCCCCCTCAATGACCAAGGAAGCCTATACCATGTATTTAAACTTATCAGAAACCCTCACCATCTAACCCAGTACCATTTTCATGGGTGACTTTAATTACCCCGCTATTAACTGGGAATCCTATATGACACCAAACGTAAGGCACAGAGATTCCTGGATTTTGTAAACACAGACTTCCTGGATTTTGTAAACACAAACTCTTTGGACCAGATTTTCAGTACCCTAACCAGGGGGGGTGCAGCCATACTGGATCTGGTCCTCACTAATAAGGGAGAGTGCTGCACACCCCCTAGTGTAATGTCTTCCCTGGTAAGGTCAGCCGCAAAATGGTCTCTCTTGAAGTAAAAATAAAACCTGAACCCCAGCTAACCATGGAATCTTCAGAACCTACTTAAGACTAACTTCCTTCTATTAAGTGATAACCTGGTAAAATTTCAAGCCCCCATAAACCCTGAAAACACTGCTGCCTATGCAGAACTGTTCACAGAAACCCTATATAAGCATGTTAATAGCTGCATAGAGACAGCTGTACTCAGCAGGTAGAAGTGCAGAGATAACTCAAAAATAAGCCACCCTGGTGGAATCACAAAATCAGTAGGCTGCATAACAGAAGGAAGAAAATCATTGCAAAAATGAAGAGGGGCAGCACTCAGCAGGATAAAAGCACTCTCATCAAACTAAACTACTAGTAGTAGTTTAGCAAATTATAATGTTAGATTAGAAGCAGATAAATTAGACTGGAAAGAGTATTGTTGGCAGGTAAGGTTAAATGCATTTTATATCGTTAGGACAGCTATGGAGTTTAATAAAAGAATGTGTGAGCATTTAAGGGCTTTAGAAATTAAGGAGTTAAATAATGGTTTAGCAAAACATGCATTGCAAAACCACAATGAAGAAATAAAGTGAATTTTAAGTTTTCAGTAATAGATCAAGTAGCAAATTATAATGTTAGGTTAGAAGCGGAAGATGAATTAGACTGGAAAGAGTATTGTTGGCAGGTAAGGTTAAATGCTTGTAGTTCCCCTGGAATGAATGAAAGGGAGAAATACAAGATTGTTCTGAAAAGGAAAGGGTTAAGTCATTAAATACAATTAGTCATGTGATTTTACTGAAAGTATTTAAAAGGTTTTTTAAATGTGTACAATTTGGTGTGAAGTTCCATGTACGGAATGCAAGCACTTACCAGTTGAACGACTTACAGTTGAACATTTCATTGTTTTATGGTGATTTAAAGTGAAACGTACTGAATTTTAAACCATTTGTGCTTTTTAGTTATTGGTTTATTTGCACTTCGGTTTTAATAGTAGTATACGTTGTTCATGGGACTTTTTTTGGATTTATTTATATTCCAAAAAATGGCAATCTTAGAGTTGGTGTATGCTGGTCTGTTTTTTTTTTTTTTTTTTGGCCATTCAGTTTTAACATTAGGACTTGCTAAAACTAGTCTCAGTATTTCAAATGGTTATCATTTAGAACACATTTAGTTTAGGTGGTACAGTTTTATAAGCTGTTGAGTGCAGTTAATTCATCAGTAGTCATAAGATGTTACATAAGTGAATGAGAAGCTTTTTTTTTCAAAATTTTGCTTATCCTTCAATTTCTGAGGGTGTTGTAAGTAATATGTGGATTTATTCCCCACCCCCTTCCCCTTTCTAGGAAGTCTGCTACATACAAGCTGTACTTGTCAAACAACAAAAAGTGAGCTTCGCTTTAGTCAGTCAGCTGCATCTTTCTGTTGTAAAGTCTGTATCACCTTTGGGGGAATAGACGTATCTGAACAGTGTGGAACCAACAGGAGCATCTTGTACAGCTCTGTTGGTCAGTCTACTGGAGACTTAAGAGCTATGTATTATATGAGACTTCATGTATTATGTTTTAATGCTGTTTGAGACTGTTACTGTTGGTGGGAGCAGCTTCAGGGCCCATCATAAGCCCTTCCCAACCGTCTCTTTGAGGACTGTTAAATCAGGCAAGCTGTGCTGCTGTCCATGCAGTATATTTACATGAATAAGTAGGGCTAACAGCTTTGCGGATGTCCAAAGCAAGACAGAAAGTATGGTCAAAGTCATGATGTCATTAGTGGGTTTGGTTACTACAGTAATTATATCATGAGGCCCAACAGCATTTCATATTATTCGTCTAGCTTCTGATAAGCATGAGCAATCTTAAAGGTATCAAGCCAAATGAGTACAGTACCACTATATCCTTCAACAGTCAAGTTAGTTCCTAAGCACATATATTTTTGTAAAACAGAATGCTAAGTCAAAGTACAATGTTTGTGTGCTGTCCAACACTGCAGTCTAAGCAGAAGTGCCTGATGTAATAGAATCCATTTTATTAAAAAGTCTCACCTTCTAGTATTGACATCCCTTATTTTACTAAAAATAGCTACAGCACCAACTAATAAAATATTGCAACAGGAAGCAAAATTAATACTTCACAACCAACAAAATAGCCATAATAGGTACAGTGCAGTACTGTAGAAAAATAGCCACTAAGAGGTACTCTGGTACAGATTTGAGTACAAGTATGGTATTAGAGGACCAAGGGGGAGAGGTGGTGGAGAAGCTTTCCAAAGTTTAAATGTTGGTTTGTACAAACATTCCAAAGGTAATGCAGTAGGTGGATTGGAAACACTAAATTGGCCGTAAATGTGAGTGCATGTGCGAGTGAGTGGTAAGGATGAACTACCGCAGCAGGGCTACCCACCCGGTGGTGTAAACCTTGGCTCGAGATTGTCACTGTTGAAGTGACACCCTGTGACCCCATGTGCAAAATATGAAAAAGGGTTTGAGGATGGATGGATGAACAAATGTCATAGGGAGCCTTGCCATTGGACTAATGAGCTGCAGGTGATTTGTAGGTAAAGCACTAAGACTGGTGAGTTACATTGTACTTGTTTCGTGTTCTGTTTAATTCCACAGTCCTCTTTTTATCACCTAATTCTCTCAGTTCCAGCGCTATTGTGGATTAGGAGTTTTCTTTCCTTATAGCTTTCCAACAAAAGGGAATAGCAAAAGGGCATACCGATCACAGTTCAAAGATTTTTAGCATGCTAGCATGTGCCAGATTGTGCTGGCTTCTGTTCAGCTAATTCCTGATGTGGTAGTTAAGAGGGGTGGTGAATTTAGAGTTCATGTAAATAAAGTGGACGAATGCAGACAAATGTGTGAGCTAAATGAGTCAGTATTCATAGTCATGGTTTCAGATAATGTTTGTTTAATGTGCAGCAGTTCCGATTCTAATATTTTGCAGATGGCATTTGTTAGTGGTATAAAAATCTGATTTTTGTACTTTAAGAGATGGACAAAATCAAACTAAAAGAAAAAAAATAGAATAATAGCATTGGGTCATCAGCTTGCAAAGAATTGCACTTGCCTCTGTCATATACATGCAGACACATGTATGCACCCATAAACACACACACACACACACACACACACACACACACACACACACACACACACACACACACACACACACACACGCACAAAGTTCATCCTTCTAGTATCATAGTCTAATGAGCAGTACTTCCAACTTTGCCTCTAATACAGATGGCCCCAACTATATTACCAGTTAACCAGAAATATGCTGCTTTCAGACTGAACATGTCCAGTCCACTGTTAGCACCATGGGGCTTCAGATGTTTTGAGAAAGTAATGCAGTTGTTAAACAATGATCCTGATAAGACTGCAAAAACTTTATTCCTTTTATTCACATTTAAGAAATGGCAGAAATTGGAACAGTTAATGTCCACCATGTAACCAACCAAGTGGGACACAAAGTTTTAAATTGGAACTGTCCTGTGAAAATTGGGGCTAAAGGCAACCTCATGAATAAAGCAGTAGTCATGAGATGTTGCTGTCTTTACATGAAAAGTTTCTCTGCTATGTACTTGGAGTGTGTTTGTACTTTCTTGAGGGTATTTCATTCTAACACATTTGTTCATAGGATCATAGGAAGAGTTACTAGGCTGTTGGCCCTGAGGCCCTTATAAGCCTAGGCAAGAGTTTAGCCCATGCATAGACTAACCTAGTAATCCCACTAGACTCGTGTCCCTCTTCAGAGGCGACCCAGGAGTACTTGCCTTGTAAAAGTGGCTTTCGTAGAATCACATTGCAGGCAGATTGAGGTGAAATGAATCAAACCCTGTACCTTTAGCTTGTTAACACCTCAGAGCCTTAATCCTCTGCACTGAGTGAGGGACATAATGTTAACAAAGTTTTAGTTATATTTATGTAAAACAGAATAAGGCAAAGGGCCTGGTGTAGGTGAGTAGTGTTTGCTAACAACTTGAACACTCTTTTAAGTCACATAACCTTATGCAAGGGTCCTTACAGTGTAAGGAGGCCCACTATAGCCTTTCCTGGACTGTATCTAACTGTCTGAGTTGCTTTGTATCTTTACAGTTTGGCTTTCTTGTTTTGCTACCTGAGATTCTGAATTGATCATATCTGTTTTGTAAAGCTGGACAGCATTTCCTGTGACTAGGATGGTTGTATAACTCACTTTTGTGCCATAATGGTTAAGGGGCAGGAGCATCCAGAACACTGTATGATTTACACTTCATCTTTGCTTGTATACTTTGCCTCCCTTAACAAAACCGCTAGTGGTCCAAGATCACCCTTAGAAGTGTTTAGTAGATTATTAGTACAAGTAGAAATCGCTAACTAAACTGAGTAAAGGGAAACTGAGGTGCCCACTGTTAATGGGGACAATGGAGGTACACTGTCAAAATGCAATACTCACAGCAGGAATGGGACATATTCATCTCTCCTTTGTTGATATTTTATATGCATCACTTTCTGCTAGAAGTACATTTACTAAACTCTTACACACATATGCTACGCTAAAGCAAAACACATTGTGTGAAGTATTTTCTGGTGAGGTTGTACTTGAAAAGGCAGAACCTTGACACTTTAAAATGTCACACTTGCACTGTTCTCATGAGGTGCAGACATAAAGTGCAGCATAGAAGACATATCCATGCAACCTTTTTAACCTATCCAGTGGTGCACTTAGTGCTTGTATTCGGATTGTAAATTTCAGATTTCCTAATGAAAAAATGTCATTCTTTTCATGCCTTTACTGTAGCTTAAGTTGCAAATGATATGAAAGCATTTTGCAGTGGAATAATTTTGATGGCATACACACAGTAAGTACATTTGAGTTTGCATGGTGATACTGCAGAAGTAGCTGGGGTGTCCAGACAGAACATATGCTTTGTGGTTGATTCTTTGGTAGTAATCCACAAGTGTCATATATTAAAATGTTTGGAAATTTGACCTCTGCAGTCACAGGCTAATTTTTCATGGAAAATAATGATTTGATGTTGATGCACCAGCCATCCTACAGATGTCTGTTTTTGCATGGCAAAATTCTGTGTCAATAAGACGTTCCTTTTGCTGTAAATTTGTTCCTCCTTGCACAGTGGTTGGCTGTTGGTGCTGAGGAAGTTAGCAGCACTGGAAACTGTCTGCTGTGTAACTACTGAAGTATGTATAATACTCACTGCATGCATTACCCCTTACTCATTCTTAAGGGAAATCACACACACAGAAATAGGTATCTATGTAATGCAGGGTGATAATGTGAGATGTGAGAAGACAAAGGATAAATGGGCAGAAGTGTGGGGGTGAAATACAGTGCACCTCCCGTTGTGACATTCAACACCAGAGGGTAGCATGATTTAATGATTTAGCACTTCCTAGGAGTCTGTATGATGTAATGTTTGTTTATTAACCACAGACCTACTGGTTATCAAAATTGTGCAGCTGACCAAACACATTTTCTTTGTTTTGTTTTTTATGCATTTAGTGTAGGACTTATCCAGTAGTTTTAAAATTCAAGCAAATAGTTACAAAACATGAATCTCCATGTTGTTCTCATCTGGAGCTATGAAGAGTATTGTATGATTTTGAAGTTGTAATACCACATCTGTATTTGTGGACCCACTTCATCATGTAAGTGACCCGCTGGATCATGGCTTCCTTTTAATTAAAATCAGTGTGTGTGGAATCTTGACAGTGATCTGTTCTGGTTTCAGGATTCTCTCTCCATTTTTTTTTTTATTTATGAAACTTTGTATATAAAGCTGTACCCCTGCATACTCCCAAGATTTATGTTCTCATAGATTTTTCATGTGTTCCTAGTTTTTGTCAATAAAAAGAAATGTTCCTAATTTGTAGTCAGCTGATGTATGTGTCCAGTTATATGTGAACTTTCAAGTACTGCAGAAATACATACCTTAAGCTACTGTTTAATTCTGACAAGACCTGAGCTATCATATTTTTTCCAAGGCTAGGCTTACTTCTTTTCATTTGCTGCCTTTGGTTGACTTGAATATATATTGTCTGAAAAGACATGAGCTTCAAATAGTTTGCATACATTTTATCATTGTGTGTGCAGTGTTATGACTTTGCTTAGCATCAGTAAAGGTGTGTGCACTGCCAGAAGAATGTAACTGAGCACCTTAGCAATTTCACCAATTTTATGTTTTGAATAATTATCAACTAAATGCAGTACAATTCAACACTGGGGCAAGTGTTCCTTTTGCTGTAAATTTGTTCCTCCTTGCACAGTGGTTGGCTGTTGGTGCTGAGGAAGTTAGCAGCACTGAAAACTGTCTGCTGTGTAACTACTGAAGTATGTATAATACTCACTGCATGCATTACCCCTTACTCATTCTTAAGGGAAATCACACGCACAGAAATATGTATCTGTGTAATGCAGGGTGATAATGTGAGATGTGAGAAGACAAAGGATAAATGGGCAGAAGTGTGGGGGTGAAATACAGTGCACCTCCCGTTGTGACATTCAACACAAGAGGGTAGCATGATTTAATGATTTAGCACTTCCTAGGAGTCTGTATGATGTAATATTTGTTTATTAACCACAGACCTACTGGTTATCAAAATTGTGCAGCTGACCAAACACATTTTCTTTGTTTTGTTTTTTATGCATTTAGTGTAGGACTTATCCAGTAGTTTTAAAATTCAAGCAAATAGTTACAAAACATGAATCTCCATGTTGTTCTCATCTGGAGCTATGAAGAGTATTGTATGAGTTTGACCATCTCCCTTGATCTCCCTGCATCCTTGCTTCTTTCCAAATCTAGAGATCTATGAAATAAATAGAAAATGTGCTTTTCTCTTATGCTTCTTGCTCCAGTACAAGTCACAAAACAAACTAGACTATATTAAGTAAGAGCAATCTTTATTAATTAAATACTTAGCATACAGCTGTTGTGACCAACTAGATATTTACATTGATAAATAGGGCAGATTGTATTTAGAAAGTCGTTTAGCAACAAACAGAGCAGTATTTATTTTGTTGAAGTGAATAAACAGCCACTCTGTTATGATGCTTTCTTTTTTATTTATATGCAAATGAAAGTGCATCTTTTTTTCTGAATAAGATCTGATACAATAATATTCTGCCCAAAGATCTGCTTAGCTACTTTTTATTTTAATTAGACCATACTTTTGGTTTGGAGACATGCCTTTGACATGTACATAACTAAAAGCATTTTCAGATTTTGCACTCTGATTTTTCAACTCTTTGAGTTTAGAAATTTTGACATCACCTGGATGAAGTTTACTAAAACATTCTCTCATCTTACTGTTTTTAGTCCACAGTTTTTGTTGGAAAAAGTGAAGGGCTTGCTTCAAACCAATGTCATGTAATATCAACAGCTTTTTAAAATAAAGACTTTTCTAATATGAGCACCAACAGTTGTTAAAAATATAATGAAAACCTATTTCAGGCATCATTTGTGAAGGTGGTTGTTTCATCTTTCCTCATCAGTCCTATATAATTATTTTTGAGTAGTGCATGACAGCTACCTAACTTAAATAGGGTTAATTTGCTCAAACTGTTATATACTGCTGCTGAAATTCAAACTGTAGCTTTTACAGTTTTCTGGAGTTCAATTACGGATGGTCTTGTTCATTTTTGTGGTCAACAGCTACATATCATGTGATGTGTGACGCTTTTAGTCCTGCTATTTTATATTCTAGGACTCACGTAAGATGGAAAAGGTAGTGAATCAAATGGTATGCAACATAGCATGGGGACTTCCATCATAATTCTTATGCTGGTGACAAGAGTGAACAAAATATTAACTACTTGAAAACAGTCAAGGAACTACAAGAGACAAACAAATACTTCAGTGGTAAACAAGAAGTAGACCTGAGTTTTTTCCCCTACATTGAAATGTGCTTAAGAACTGGATCCTAAGATGAAATTTGCTCACATATGGAGATAGACTTAGAGGAGATGGTCATAAAGTTCTTTGCAGAACCTGTGCTATGCTGCAAAAAGAGACAGTCACTGAAAGTGGTTGTTGAAAGCAAACAAAACTGTGTTTTTTGGAAGTCATATGGAAAAGGAAGGCAAATGAAAGTGCTAGAAATTCAGCAGAATTTGCAGGTTGTTGTTTTTAGCTGTCATGTTCTGTGATTTAGGCTTGTAATCGTTTTGTCTGAATAACAGCATCTTTGTTTAGATATTTATTTTCTTAGTGTATATTGTTGACATGTTACCTCCCCAACAAAACACTTGGAAGTTCCCCTGTAATAGCCACATTCCATCACCAGTTATTTGCTATGTGCTGTCTTGTCTGTAGGTAATTCTGGGTATGCAATGCATTATGTAGAACTGTAATCTGCAGCTGTATTCTTCCTGTTTTGCTCTATTGTATGGCATTTCATGCAGTATTTAAATGACTTGTAATCAGTATTTGTGTTTTGCTTTTACTCTTAAGTATAATATATGAAAATTGTTGTGACTCTGAATCTTTCAGAGTGAACTAACCCAGCCTACTACCTGGCTAACAAATAAATATGCACAACCATCTTTAAATTCAGTCATTAATTAGCTGTAGCACACATTGAACATTTACTTTTAAAGTCTTTGTTTTGTTTTTCTTAATTTGGCTGTTATCCTGGTACTTTATCCAACATGCTTTGCAGAAGGGTCTCCACATTGCTTCTGCACAGTTAAGCCTGAGCCTCACAGTTCCTATTAACTCTAGGATGGACTGAAGTTGTAATACCACATCTGTATTTGTGGACCCACTTCATCATGTAAGTGACCCGCTGGATCATGGCTTCCTTTTAATTAAAATCAGTGCGTGTGGAATCTTGACAGTGATCTGTTCTGGTTTCAGGATTCTCTCTCCATTTTTTTTTTTTTATTTATGAAACTTTGTATATAAAGCTGTACCCCTGCATACTCCCAAGATTTATGCTCTCATAGATTTTTCATGTGTTCCTAGTTTTTGTCAATAAAAAGAAATGTTCCTAATTTGTAGTCAGCTGATGTATGTGTCCAGTTATATGTGAACTTTCAAGTACTGCAGAAATACATACCTTAAGCTACTGTTTAATTCTGACAAGACCTGAGCTATCTTATTTTTTCCAAGGCTAGGCTTACTTCTTTTCATTTGCTGCCTTTGGTTGACTTGAATATATATTGTCTGAAAAGACATGAGCTTCAAATAGTTTGCATACATTTTATCATTGTGTGTGCAGTGTTATGACTTTGCTTAGCATCAGTAAAGGTGTGTGCACTGCCAGAAGAATGTAACTGAGCACCTTAGCAATTTCACCAGTTTTATGTTTTGAATAATTATCAGCTAAATGCAGTACAATTCAACACTGGGGCAAGTGACTTTTGAGTGACTACTATAGAGTCTTACTGCATATGCGGAAATGTGCAGTGACTCCTTTTTGTAAATGTGCTGGAAACCAAGGATCGATTGTCAGTTTTCATTCATTTCTCAACTAATTGGATCACATCCAATCCTCGGATCTGACACAACTGTTTTACTAGCTTGTGCCTACCACCAAACTCTCTAGCTCCTTACTTACCCATAATGTACCACTCCTAACATCCTCAGATCTTGTTTGCCCCTTTAGTGTTTAGACATGGTTGCCTTCAGCTGTCAAGTTTTGAGTGAGAGAGAATTTTTTATGCTTTCTTTCTAAAAACATCTACAAACAACTGTTTCTTAAAATGTTCATTTTTCATCTTGTCGTTTTTTTTTCTGTTTTCTGTCTTAAACTTTGTGTAAAACCTTTCTAATATTGTTAGTAGACCTAACTCGTTCCCTTTACTTTTTTCTTGTAGTGTAATCTCTGTAATTACCATTGTTGGTATTTTCCCTTTATCTACAAGTTTTTTCTTGTAGTTCTTAAATAACATTGCTGGTATTTTTCCTTTTCCTTTCTACCTATTTTTAAAAAAAGTTTACTTTAACTCTTCTCTCTTAACTACAAAATGTGTGAGAAAGGTCCAGCAGGTTTTAAAAAAATGTGAAAAGTGTGGGCAGAAGTTGCCTTTGTCTGATGCCCACAGTCATTGTGTATATTGTTTAGGACCAGAACATTTACAAGACTGCAGTATTTGTCTTGGGTTAAACCCTGAGCTTTAGTAGACAGGAAGAATAAGCTGATTTTAAAAGGATTACTGCCATCTTCTTTTTCTGAAGCCTTTGCTGGGGTTCAGTCCCCCCAAACATAGATCTAAAGACCCATCAAAAAGGTCTAGACCCTCAGATTCTCCAGCCTCTACCGCTTCTGAACCAAGAAGAAAGAAAGCAAAAATGGATTCAAAGCTAGGTCCGATCCAACCATCATCAGATCCAACCACACATACTTCAGATCCTACATCCTTGGATCCGAAGTCTTTACCAAGGACTACCTATTCACCAAGCCTGGATCTGATTCCTTCCTGGGTGCCCTATCTCTTTTTGCAGAGGCACTCAAAATCGCCATCCCTGGTATCCTATTGTTCCTCCAGGAGTCTCACGAAAGCAGATGTGGAGAGGATGATGACATTTTTCACAGAGCAATTTCAGAAGGGAGTTCTCATGGTTCCTACCCCTTTGGGTCAGGAATTCCATCTACCTCTCCACTGATTATAGCTCCTTCACTAATTCAGCCTGTGGTTTTATAACCCTTGGATTCGAGTCTTCCTGATCCATCTGGTTCGGATCTGAAGAGGACATCATCTTCGGATCTGATTGTTATTCTGAGTGCACCTACTGCAGTATCCTTGGAACCAGATGACTCTTGGAGCCGAAGCTTCCTTGCAAATCCAAGGGGATGGGGTCAACTTTGAGGTTTTCGGAGCCATCTCTTCCTTTTGTAGCTTTGGCACTGGACAACTCAGCTCTGGCTTCTGCCTTAGGTGGATTGCTTTTGGGGCAGATGGAGGTGATAAGCCAGAAACTTGATTTCTTGGCTTTGCTGGATTCCCTCTCCCTGGAGCAGTCTCCTTTGAGATAGTGAAGTCCGTGTTCTCTGCTCCAGCTGGTCAGACAGGTCCTTCCCCTTTTGATCCACCATCTACTTCTCAGATGACTTTGCACCATGATCCTAAACATTCTAACCAACAGGAACAGCCAGCCCAAAGCTTCTAGTCTATTTTGATCTCTTCTGATACTTCTCTGGACCATCCCACCGAGGAATTCCCTAGGAAAAGAAAGTCCAACAGAAGGTATGTGGACTGTCCTCAGGTGTCAGTCACTGAGAATACTGATTTTAATGAAGGGGAGGGGTCACCAAAATGACCACCTGATGACATCTCATTTGGAGACATTCTTAAGATCCTAAAGCAAAAGGATGGCTGGTATTCCCAAGGCCCTTCTCCTAAGGAATCAGTATTTCTGGAAGCATTTGGTACTGATCTGTCTACCTCCTGGGTTACTCCTTAAACTGATGAACTTATTGATTTAATCTCCAAGCAGGTGTGGAAGGAATCTGATATGACTGAGCGCATCCCTAAGAGACCAGATAGGATTCTGGCTCAACCTGTAGGCCAGAAATATTGGCGCAAAAGGGTGCCAGTAGATGCCATGGTTGTGGCGGCTACAAAAAAGGAACTCGCTAAACAGAGTTCCACTGTCCATACTCCTAATAGAGAGTCAAGGGCGATAGATTTGGGAAGCGTGTTTTTGCTTCAGTGACGTTTGCACTTAGATCGCTGAACTATTTAGCCCATTTTACTAGGCTACAAAGAAGTCTGATTAAAGACTTATCCAAACCTCTTTCTGGAACCAGAACTGCTGAGGCTCAATCTTCTGTAGTCTCTCAGTTGGCCATCATACAGGCTGTATAAAATTTGTCCTTGAGGCTTACCTTGCATACTGCAGAAAGCACCTCAAGGGCTGCAGGTTCAGGCATATCCATCAGGAGGTATGACTGGATGCACCTGTGTGGCTTTGCGGGGCTCTTCAAGTCATCATTTGTCAATGCTCCATTTGACGGCACTTCTTTATTTGGCCTCACGGTAAAGGACACACTCCAAGTGTGAAAGATGGAAAGACCCTCTCTGCAGAGGACATGCATTTTTTTGACACTTCAAACGACCTTTACCAGGAATCAAATGGGAGGTCGAAAAATGAGGTTCAAAAAAATCTCAGGGTCTTTTCCAGGGCACACATGGAGTTAGTTAACCCAGAGGCAGAGGGGAAGTGATAATGGCAGACAATACCCCTGTGGCAGAGGAGTCCCACACAACAGGAGGTTTAGAGATTCTTTTGCTGACAAACCCTGTCAGCGTTTCTGAATGGAGGCTCGATTGCCTACCTCTGGAGGCAGTCAGGGGTCACTTATCTCTGTACCTGAGAATCTGGCCAAGTATAAAAAAAGACAGTTGGGCACAGAGGTTTATTTCCAGAGGTTATATAATTCCCTTTTCCCAACCCCCTCCATTATCCAGAAAAATTCTAGATGTTCATCCAACCAGAGGAAAGCAGGAGCACTAGAAATCCAAAAGCTGCTAAAAAAAAAAAGTCATGTAAGAGGTCATACCAGACCAGATAGATTCTTTTTAGTGCCAAAGAAAACAGGGGACTGGAGACTGATTTTGGTTCTCAGTGTATTGAACATGTTGGTTTGACACACGAAGTTCTGGATGGTCACGGTTCAGTCCATTCTGCCCTTTCTCAGCAAAGATGACTGGATGTGCTCGATAGAGCTTCAGGATGCATACTATCACATAAAGATGAATAGATGATCCAAAAGGTACTTAGTGACTGGCTGCCAGCCAGAAGCACATCAGTTAAGAGCACTGCTCTTTGGCCTCACCACAGTCCCTAGGGTGTGCAAGTGCATGGCAGTGGTTACAGCTCACTTCAGGCTACAAGGATTCCAGGTATTTCTATATGTAGGCGACTGGCTCATTATCTCTCCAATCGGGCAACAACTGATAGAAGCACTGGATCAGGTGTTAGACCTATTCACATCTGGGAATAACCATAAATTACGAGTATCATCTGCAACCAACCCAGACTTTAGAATTCATAAGAACAGTGTTCAACATAGTATCTATGGCAGCTTCTCTTCCTCTATAAGAGTGCAAGCAATAAGGACACAAATCAGGAAAATAATTTGCAGTACCAGAATGTCAGCCCAATTATTGTGCAAGCCCTGGGATCAATGTCAGTGGCAGTAATTAGTCCCTTTAACAAGATTCCACATGAGAATTCTTCAGTGGATGCTAGCAACACAATTGTCACTGCTTTCTCAGCCCATGTTTGCGAAAATGAGAATAATCCAGGTATGCAAATAATACCTTTACTGGTGGATGCAGTCAAAACAGCTGTTACAAGGTTGTCCTTTCATCCTCCCTCAGTCTAAGGCCATAGTGATGGCAGACACTTCCTAGATTGGGTGGGGGGCTACTTCCGGGGAAAAGAGTCGAAGGCACATGGTCCCCTGTAGAGGCCAACCTGCATATCAGTGTTTTGGAGATGAGTGGTGCTGTAAGCATTGCAGGCATTCCAGGACTCTCTTCCTCTTGGGACAGTTGCATTCCAGGCAGACAACATGTCAGTAGACTGGTACATCAACAACCAAAGGGAAACTAGTGTGTGGCAGTGGGTGATATCTTCCAACTGTTTTCTAATAGCAATCCACATTCTGGGGAAGTCCAACGTGATAGCAGACAAACTGAGCAGATCCATCTTACTGCCTCACGAGTGGTCTGTCAAAAGTAAAGTGACAGAAAAGATTTTCAGTCGGTGTGGCCATCATTGCTGTGGTCTTTTTGCATCCCTCTGAAACAAGTGCAGCAGCTTTTTTGCCCTGATCTCTCCACCAGGGAATCACAGAGGGATGCTCTGCTCCACGACTGGCCACCCGGTCTTCTGTACGCTTATCTTCCAATTCCCCTAATTCCTTCAGAAAGCAGCCTGGTTGAAGAGAAAATTCATCCTGATTGCAACTTACTGGCCTCAGCAGATTTGATCCCCTTTCCTTTGGCCTCATCTACTATAGCCACCTTGGATTCTGGATAAAATTCCAGACTTTGTCTCGCACGACAGGCATGGTTCACCCGGATATCTCAAATCTCAAACTAACCGTGTGGTATCTCCAATTCCTTTAATAGCCAGGCAACCAATGCTTTCTTCCCCTGATTGTCCCATACCTTTATCTTCCCATAAACCTTTGACTAGAAAACTCTACAGGAGTAAATGGAGAAGGTTTGTTTATTGAGCATAACAGAATCCGATAGACCCCTTCTCAGTTCCAGTTTATTCTGTTCTAGAATTTTTAATGAGTTTGTTTAATGTGGGTGCTAGTTCATTAACTATTAAAGTTCTACTTGCAGCAATTTCTAACTTTCATGTGGGATTTCAAAATTATTTCCTGGCTTCCTCTAAACTGTGCAAAGCATTTTTGAAAGGTACTCTTCTGCTAAGACCACTGTATAAAAACCCATGCCACCATGAGATTTAAATTTGGTACAGCAAGCCTTAGTAGGCTCCCCCTTTGAACCTGCAGATAAATGTGATCTTAAATTTTTGACCTGGAAAACGTGTCTTTTTAGTAGCAATTACATCTGCTGAAGAATTTCAGAACTTCATGCCTTATCTTCGAAGCCCCCATATTTGATTTTTCATAAGGATAGGTGCACGTTATGTACTAATGCTTACTTCCTTTCTAAGGTAGTATCAGAATCCAACTGGTTAACCCATCCATTAACTTGCCAGCATTTTTCCCACAATATACAATAAAAGGGAGAATATTTGCTGCACTTACTGGATGTTCATAGACAATTAAGTTTCTACCTAGACAGAACAAGAGAGATCAGAAGGACCAATCTGTTATTTGTTTCCTTTGCATGTAATAAATTGGGCAAATCGGTTACAAAGGTAACTTTAGCTAGATGGCTGACAAATTGCATCTTCTTTATGCATAACAAGTTGAATCTCCCCTTACTGAAACCATTAAAGGGTCCATTCAACCAAATCTATGGCAACTTCTGCTGTATTCTATTCTAGAGCTTCTATGGACGATATATTTGTAGCTGCAACTTGGTCATACCCTCATACCTTTATCACGCATTGCAAACTAGATTTGGTCTCAAGGGGAAGAACAACCTTTGGCTCAACTGAACTCAGGAATATCCTTAAGAGTCCACCCAGGAATATAGGTAGCTGGGGACTCTGTCCCATTAGTTGACTAATAAATGAAAATTGAAATCAGATAAAGAAGTTCTGCACTTGCCATAACGTACCTTCTGGGTTGTCCATTTTCATTCTTCCTCAACTCCCCACCCACCATCCCTTTCCACATTTCATAATTGAATTCTGGAGGAAAGAGATACTTCAGGACACCTATGTCCTTTGTATTGAACTCCAGTTTTGGTATTTCTTTTATAGGCTTCTTGCCAAGCTGCAAACAAGATCAGAGGGATTTTAGGGGTGGTGCATTATGGGGTAGGGAATGAGCTTGAGAGTGTTGTGGCTATGAGCTAGTAAAACGGCTGAGTTGCATCTGAGGATCGAATCTGATCCCATTAGTTGAGAGAGAATAAAAATGGACAACACAGATGGAACATTATGGTAAGTACATAACTTATTTTTTGTTTAAGAGAAAATAAATCTTTCCTTAAGGCACAGATGATGTAGATAGTGTACTTGACAAGCAGTCATTATTGTAACAAAAGGAGATACTGCCAGCCCTGCTAGCTGGGATTTTGTAAATAATTTTATGTAATTTGCCAATATTAATATGATTTATATATAAGTGTAACAAAAGGATACACTGCTAGCCCAGCTATGTGGAATTTTGTAAATAATTATATGTCAGTTGTGAATGTCAACATGATTCATACGCTTGTGTTACAAATGTATTTCGAAATGTATGTTATGTGTGTATATCACACTGCTGGTACAGACGTTTGTGTGAAAAGGGTTTGTACAGTACTGAGCTTAAAGATGTATCCACAGTGTACCCTACTGGAAAAGAACGGAAATGTATATAAAACTATTGTAACTGTGTAAATGTATATATTTTAACAATGGGAACTGACACATAGAAGGTTAACTTACAAAACTTCAGAAAAATAGTTGAAATTAAATTATTTTATAACTGTGCCATAAAAGATGGTTTCAATACAGCAAGGAGAAAGGATCTCTAAAACTAGGGAGCCTTCTGCATTGTCTTGTAAGTGTTTTATTGTTTTATGCCTTCCAGCAGCTGCAAACATCTGAGGGCTATGTATTTTCACAGGGAGATGCTAAATGCTGGCAGTTTCTAGCAAGGGGGTTTAGCTTGGGAACTAAAGTCAGATGACAAGAAATGATGTCATCCTGCAAGCTAACCCAGCATTAATGTTTGAGATATTAATTTAAGAACTCTCTGAGAAAGAGGCAGTGTATTTTGTCTTTGACCTCACAGAATCAGCTGGAAGACCTACTCGCCACATCTGTCTTGCCTGGCTCTGTAAGTAAGTTAACTAGGGTACAGTAATTTCTCTTGGAAACAGACAGGAATATAGTGAAGTATAGCTTAGATGTTTTCTTTATTTGTTTGGGACTGTCCTGCAATGTTGTTTTAAGTATTTCCTGTTATTTTGAACTCTGATGTAGCTGTGATTATTTACGGAGTGTTTTCTTGTTTTTTATTGTTTATTATTAAATATATTTAAACCTTTCATTGTGGCTGATGTTTGTGAGATGTATTTAATCTCTGAAAGTATTTGCATATTTATTTGGTGACACTGTGTGGGCCATTCCTAATAACTTTGATCTTGCTGAAACTACCATTTGGATTAATAGTAACATTACACAGTAAGATCGGAAGCCCTTTGTTAAGGCCCTTAAAGTAGCTGATAAAGAGTTGGCTGGTGTCGTCAGTAATAACTACCTTATAGTCTGGGCAAAAGCAGCATAGCTAGTAAACCTGTGCTAGTCATTCCCAGCTGTGTGTGTGTGTTTGTGTATAAATCATATCTCAGCATGTATGCATCAGCTACTTGGGCAGGGGCACAAAACACTGGTTGGACAGAGAGGATGGTAGAGGTCTTGGCTTGGCCACTCAGCTGAGGTCTCATTCTATAGCTGTGCCAGTGGGGAGTCTTATTGGGGATCCGGAGAAGGAGGGAGCAACCAGCCCCAGACTGACTGAGGTCTTTGTGTGCTTTTAAGGGAAATTGCACTTGCTATCTGGAAATACTGTGTGTGTAACTTGTCATCCTTCCGGTTTGTACGTCCCCCACCGTTGCAAGTGGTGAGGCTTGAGGTTCCTTGATTACTGGGCCATTGGTACGGTGTCACAATTATAATCATTTAAGACACATTTTTGAAATATATAATTTTGTATTGCTTTTTAGTGCATGTTACAGGTAATCCCTGTTTGGAAACATCCCTTGTGTTATACAGCAAATATCTGAAGGAGATATTTCCACGTGGTTAAAATGTGGCAGTAAATAACATATCTGGTGTAACTGAATACCTTGCTTCAAAAATCTTGGTGTTGCATATAATCCCTGTTCATTTTACTTATTTGATAATCTTGTAAGCAGAGAGATGCAAGATAATATTTGTAGGGAATTAACACAATTTCCTCAACAGGTGAGAGAATTACTATTCTCAGCAACTTTTCAGTGCTTCTGAGAAGCAAATGTGTGTGCAGTTATCCTGAAGTATAATTTTAATAATTTAACTGGGCAGTAGTTTGTTTTAATGGATGTACAGTCATCTCTGGAAATGCCTGTGGTGTGTTTCATTCACAAATCACTAATTTTGTCACAGTGGTTAGTTATGATGACGTCGTAGTCTTTGCTAGAAGATAAATAGCATGATTCCGGTAAAATAGATTGAAGCCCATGAGAATAATATATTTTTGTCATACTGTCCTCTTTTAAAAAATTTAGGGAAAAGTGGTCACTTTTTGAAAGTAGAGTTGGTAGTTGTAGTCCTGGAGCTGAAGCATTGATTGGTGTCTGTATATCAAGTAGGCACATAAAAATTATAAATACTAAACCGATTTTCATATTGTGTAACTCCACTTTATCAAGTCACGTGATCTGTGTCCTTATAGAAAGTGAGTGCTTTTTAGATTATTTTTTCTTTCTCAATGCTTAAGTAAAATTGAGTTTTACTGTAACATTTCCTTTGCCCTTATAATGATTATATATTCACAAAATTGTATTTTTGTGTTTTTAAATAGTAATTTTCACTTTTCTTAACATGGTGCAGGGGACAAAATAAGTTAACTTTTTAGACTATGTAGCTTGTTCTAATTAGGCACAGCATATTCTATTTAAGCAAGCACATAAGCACAGCAAATGGGACAAATAAGTCATCATAGTCTGAGGTCATGTTAAGGTACTGAGACTAAAACTCCAATTGCTAAAATGTGCAACACATTAATTATGTTATGACTCTTTTATAATTCTCTGTATCTGTCTAATATGGGGAAAACAAAATCATGTCTTTATCCTTACTAAAGTCACCACTTCATACTTGCTGCCTCTGTGTCTTTTCACGTTTCTGAGTTAAGAATTCATATATGATAGCTTTGAGATTGTGGCAGGTCTTGACCTTTGATAGGAAGAAGTTATGGGCTTTAAGGATTTATTTACATGGCTGGATTTTATAGTTGCATCTATAACTAAACTCCACAAAAGGATTGTGATGATATAGTACTTGAACAAAGGCGCATTCATTGTTCAGAGCAAAGAGACTTTATGAGTGTACATTGGTATTAATTTCAGTCATTAAAGATGCACCCAATAAGGGTTTGTGAGGGGGCACTGGAAGGTGACAGTTGTAGTTTACTTAATTATTGGATATATTTAACCTGCATCCACTATTGTTTTTAATATTCAAAGAATAAAGATTTAATTCCAGGTGTACAACTATTGTTTTTCTGCATGGCTTGACAGCTCCTTTCAGGGTGTGTAAGCTAGCTACACAGTGTTGTGGGGTACTGAATTCAGACTGATCAAAGTTCAGCTGATTCCCAGCTTTGTTCTTTATTGAGGCACCAAGACAAATGTACCATTTGTCTTGTTAGTGTTTGGTATACACCATTGTAATGCATTTTCCTTCATGATATATATTTCCCAGCTTTTAGTCAATTCCCTGTAAAACATATAGTTGCTGTGTGACATGGTCAGTTAATATTTAACTCCTCTAACATCATTGTAGGTATAGCATGGAGTTGCAAATGTAAACTTTCAGAGATGCACCACATGCATGTAGGAGAATGTACTAATTAAAATCCATGGACGTATTCCCACACTATCTCAATGATTGAAAATGTTAACATCAAAACATTAATATATGATAATAGAAATAGTATAAAACAAGTATACATATCTAAAAAGAACAGTAATAAACAACTGCAATAACTATTTATAATATTGTCTATTATAAAAATAAAGCTTTTTAAACTGAAAAAGAAATGTGATGAGTAGTTGTTAGTTATTAAAGTCTGTTTATCCAGCAGTTGTTTGAATTTCAGCCATGTATTGTATGACGAGGTGATTGTGGATGTTGTCTTGATCCTGATAAGTTCAAGATGACAGACTTCAGTTCCCAAGTGTACAAGTTCCTTCATAGTAGGAGTGTCTGATTCTTCCAGTTTTTGGGGAGACTGTTCTTGCTAATGTTAATGTATTTTATTTTTGTGAGACAAGTGGGAATAGATGTATTTAATAAAATAAGAGATTTAATCAGCATAAATTTACCATTAAAAACAGACTGTAAGAGAGAATTCATATTATCCAATCATAAAACATATGCTGCCAGTCAGCTTTAACATTTAGTTTACATCTCCAGCATCCTATGTCTTTATTAAACATCAATTCAGCTTTATGCGGTGTGATAAAGGCTCTATGTAAGAACTTCCAAGAAAATATCCTCTGCCTTAGTGATGAAGTAGTTTGTTTTGAAGATTGGAAAATCAGCTTTTTTTATCATCTTCATTTGGGCAGTTAACAAGTCTAAAATAATCCCAATAGCTTTATCTGTGACATACTGTTGATTTCTTAAGTACCTTATATATTTTAGATAGAAGTCCCTTTGCAGTTTTATTCAAGTTTGTTTTATGGAGTTTAAGTTATTATAATCAAGGGTTGTTATATATTTAATATTATCAAGTCGGGATTATCCCTAAGTAAGTGGTTTTACCATCTTTCACAATGCATTTATGCAATTTCTTATCTATTTTATTATTATTATTATTATTGGCCAGTAGTATTTTAGTCTTACTCTAATTAAAACTCAGTCCCGATTTTCTTCTCGTATATTTCCATTGCTTGGAATACTGGAATCAGTCAAAGTTAATAGGATGTCATCTGCAAATAATTGTATTTTGAGGATTAAATTGTTATTTATTAGTAAGCCTTTGATGTTTTTATTTGATCTTGTATAATTTGCAAAATGTTCCATAACTAGAACAAAAAAGCAATGTGGACAAGGGATAACCCTGTTTAGTGTCTTTAGTAATTATGATTGATTGGGAAGTATATGATCCTATCTTAAGGTATGCAAAGGAGTTTTCATATAGAAGTTTGATTAATTGTAAGAAATTATGTGAAAAATTACATTCCTCCAACACTAATAGTAAGTACTCACAATTAACTGAATCAAATGCACTATTGATATCCAAACCAACCAAAGATAGTTCTTTTTTTGAATTGTTAGTATAATCAATTATTAATGGTATTCTCTTGATATTATCATAGGTGTTCCTGTTCATTATAAACCCAGTCTGATCATTATTTATCAATATTGGAAGACATTGTTTTATTCTAGAAGCATAGATTGCCATGAATATTTTATAATCTACATTTTTTATATTGAAATTGGTCTGCATGAAAAACATTATGTTGAGCCCGTGTCAGGTTTTACAAATGGGGATATTTGGGTGTATTTCCAGGATGGTGGCACCTTTTGTAAGACCTTTAACTATTGAAAATACCTCTTGTAAAATGCTCAAAGCATCCTTAGTCATCATTTTGTATAGTTCAGATATTATAAAGTCATTTCTAGATGCCTTATTGAGTTTTAATTTAAATTTTGAGTTCAGACATTGATATAGGCTTGTCAGTTATTTGTATTCAATTCTCTGACAGTCTATTTTCAATATATATATTTTTAATAAATGTTTTAATTAGATCTTGCGTATTCACTGTTGGTTTGTGTTGATTAATCTTACTAAAATTTGAAACCTGAAAACATCCCAAATATCTTCTATTTCAGTAACTTTCTTTTTACTACTAGAGAAGTATACTTTTTTGATGTGGTTAGATTTAACAATCATTTTTGTTCTAGTATCCAGTTTATGCATGCTTGAACTTTTGATAGTCACATTAAAGGGCTGATTTTTTTCAGAGATTAGAAAAAGATTCTGTAAACAGAATACACCCATAAAGGGCTTTTTACACTATCCATTTGGCACTTTCTAAATATGAGTTGGCTTCTTCATTTTCTAGGATATGGAACAGATGAAAAGTTCAGGAATATGCAGAATAATAGCCTTCATTTCATTCTGCCCAGTATAGATTTTTGATGCATTCGTACATGCGCACACACACACACACACACACACACACACACACACACACACACACACCCCTACAAATATTTCCGGGAATAATGACCTTTTAGCCTGCCAATGTACCAGAACAGCTATTCTTATAATAAGTGCACATGTTATTAAAATAGCTAAACTATTGCTTTGCATCAGTATTATTTGGTAGTCTATTCCATGTATCAACTACTTTCTCAAGAGAACCAATTAGTACATCTTCCATTTTATATAGTCTTCTACATAGGTTGTCTGATAATTCTTTACTACTTTTTGATGACCCCAAACTTTCCCAGAGGTAGCTGTCTCTAAATGCCCTATATACCTCAATATGCCTCCTCTTAAATGTTTATATGATGCACTATACAAGTTCAGATATTTCAGTCTTTCATAATAGCTTAAATCTTCACATCAGTGGATGCCCTTGGTATATTTCCACTATACTCTTTCCAATTTACGTATACTTGTTTTCTTATAAGGTTTCTGTGTTGTTACTCCATTCTTGAAGTCAAATTTTATCTATGCCCATAACACATCTGGCAATTTTAAGTACGGTTGAGTATTAATATTAGCAGTTACTGTTAAGATAGTATGTAGTTGTATTTGCAGAAGATTAACTTATATGTAGCACTATTGTAGAGTATACCTTGAAATTAGAATGGGATTTTATTCAGATGTCAAAGTTTTTGAGTTTGTTTGTTCTTCTTCCTATCCTCTCCTAACTTTAGGATTTATTATGGCCTTCGGGTGTTAATCTCCATAGTCCAAATTAGATCATGAATGTATAAGGTTGAATATGATTCAGTAGATGATTTGTGCAGCATCTACACTGAATACTTTACACCAAAACATGAAATATAAAGCTATGCTGATTGAAAATATTTTGTAGAGTGGAAAACACTTTGCCTGAGAAAAATTAAACCTGAAAAACTACCTGTTGTACAAATATATACATTTTGAAAATTTACAGAATAGCTGATGTAGCTTGAAATGGATATATTTATCTTTTTCTTGAGACTAGAAATGTATTTCAGTACATTTTTTTGAATCCCCAATATGACTGTACTCTGAAATTTCCCGTGAAAGGTATTGTATGCATTTTTTGTTTGCACCATATTTTAGTAATTCAGGAGGATGTTAACTTTAATTTTGAGTATTATGTTACAGAGGTAGTAAAGTCTAAAGATGGTAGAGGGAGTCACAGTGCCACTCTGATTTTGGAAACATTTAACTTTATATGTATGAGCCTCAAATTAAACTAAAAGTGTTGTAGTTACTGGGGAAAACATGACTGACTTCTGTATTTTTTATTGATTGCTATTTATCTAACTGTATAAAGTAGCACTGCTTATTAGGAAGTCTTGACAGTGTGCACTACTTGTATGAAGAAATGCATTGTTTTGATGTGATGGGTGATGGACTTTTAAATATTTAGAGATTACACTGCATGTGAGAGGTGGACTGTGTTTCTATGTATAAATTTATTTGCACATAAATGTGCCCTCTAATAGCTCTTTCTTTAAGATTTACATGCCTGATAATGCAGTTAATCCTAATGGTGCTGTACAAGAGGACTTTCTGTGACAAGGTGATTTCCTTACTTTGGCACGTTATTACTAATCTGTTGCACTGCTTTTGCAGTTTGGTTGTACTGCTTTGTGAATGTTGGTGCAGCATTCCCTTTACGTGTTGAAGGTAGTGTGTGAGTATATTAAGAAATTTTGTTTTTGTGGTACATTGTAAGATGATGTAAACTGTTCTACAGAAGATTGATATGAACAATGTGATAAAAGTCAGCACTGCTTTTCTCTTGGGAAATGCAGACAGCTTTAAAAGGATTGAAAATGCCTGCAAGAAAGTATTCATGTACGTTTATTGTGGTGCTGTTACCCTAAAACTTGTTTGCATTGATTTGTGAAGATTCCTGGAGATAAAACTGTGCAAGACAAAGGAAGAAAATGCATCCTACTGTAATGCAAGAACTAAGAAGAATGATGCTTAACAAGTCATGTGTTGACTGCGTGTTATCCCCATTTTGAATATTTGTCCGAGTAATTTAGTTTCCTTCCATTTCTGAAAAACATGCTGTCTGACTAGCAACTCAAATGCACTTATTTATTTGAATTACCTGTGACCCAAGTCTCATTCGAAAAGGGTCCATGATGCCAGTTTACTAAACTGATTAACAAATGACTACATTAAGTTAAACTAATTTTGTTTTAGATATTTTGTGGTGTATTTTTGTGGCACAGGAAGGGACAGGAGTCTGAGTTTAGATACTCTTGAGTATGTTTTTGAGGTGAACATTGCATTAATAGATATTGTTTGCTTAGCTATTTTTAATTTCATTCAGTGTTTTTTCTGTGTAGTGAAATTCTTGGATTTATATAGGATATTGTACTGATTGGATAAACAAGAAGCCTACTGAACATACCTGGTAGGACTCAGGATATGCAGTGAGATAGTAAAATGTTTTTAATTTGCTGATTCCATCCTCTGTTCATGATGCCTCTCAGACTTCCCATTTTTCATCTTTTCTTTTTACCCCACCATGAAGGTTCAGGAGCAGAATAAAATGGACCCTTATTGAGCTTCACATTTTTTTTTTCTTCTCTCTGACTCTGCTGTCTGTCAATCATCAGTCCCTCCCTTCCTGCTGATCATCCGATTTGTTCCTGCTCACCAGGGTGAGGTTTGACTGGTAGAGGACATCATTTATATAGCCACTATAGGGGTAGTTCGGGATTTCTTCATGTACCCAGCATCTCACTAATGAGAGGCCAAGCAGTGGGTGTTTCCTATCAGTCACTCCTGTCCCTTAACCCTAAAGCATTTATGGTGGTTTTCTTTGCCTCCACAAGGGAAATCAACCACTCACTGTTACCTACCCCATTGTGCTCAGCCCTGCTCACCCCACTCTGGGAGGAGGGGTGAGCAAGCCGTGTTCCGTCAGTCTCCTCTACTGTCTCCTTCAATACTGGGTATTATAACCAAATGCTGGCCATCTGGTTCAGAGTCAGGGCTGTATTCCCTCTGTACCACAGAGACTGGCTACTCTTGAGATTATTTGTGGTACTATATAATTTCTAGGTCAGAGAAAATAAACAAGTATTTAAGTTTTTGTCCAGTAAATGAAAGCAAGTATTGTTATTTTCATTTACCATTCTGGAGTAAAGTCTAACCATATAGTCAGTTTTTGACCAAACTTTTTTTCATTGTTTTTGATTCAAGCCCTGGCCCCTCTGCAAACACATCCGTGTGCTCCTGTCAGATGCAGATTTCTGCACCTGACTGACGCACACTTTACCTGCATTGTTTATGTTGAGAGCATAATATTTCTGAATGCCAGAGTTGCTTAGAATTTAATAAAACCGTCTCCCTACTTCTAAAATAAGTGTCCAAGACTAAAAAAGCTTCTTCTATATTTGAGACCTTTCCTAGTCTGTCAAACAAAAGTAGGGGAACCACTGCATATGAAGACATGAAAATAAATTTGCCTGCTGTCAAAGTGGTTGGGCCAGCCAAAGGGAAAGTATCTAGTGCTAAGGCTGAACATCTTGTTTCTTCTCTTCTATCTCCCCAGTGATCTCAAGCTTAGAGTATAGTTTGTCTGCCTCCTCTGGACCTTCAGATAACAAAGCACCTTCTGTTATCGCCCCTATACTCCCAAAATTTTCAAGCTTGGGGGGGGGGGTGTCTGGTCTCCTCTCTTCCACCTTAATGGATATTTTTTACATCTGATAAATATACACACAGAAAAATGGAAATATCAAAACAAAAAGGTTTCTTTAATCAACTTACTACCTCTCTTTGTATGTGTTTTCCCTTAACTTCTTGAAGAGTGGCAGTAATGTTATTTTAGTGCCTTTCAATGTGGGTGAATCCAAGTGTCAGTCTTACATAGGTTTTAGCTGGAGATTTTATTTTCACATAGTTGTGGAAGTAAAGGAATTGTTGATAAGACTTGTCCGTAAGTGTGTGCCGTGTATGACCTGCATCCTGTAGAGGAATGCTTTGTGTCCTCTGCTGATTGCTTGCTGTGGTAGGTTCTGGCTTAACTGTACCCTGAGTTGTGTAAAGCAGGTGCTGAAAATTGGTGATGGAAGGATGAATGGACATGTCCAAGGAGTTTGCATTCAGACTGAATTTTGTCTCATGGGTTTATTTTAGTAGCTTTTCTGTGCTGCATTAGAAGATATTCATGTGCACTCTCTTTCAAGCCCACTGGGTTTCCAACTACAAGTACATATTAATGCATTAATTGCCAAGCACAGTGACTTTTTTTTTTACCCTTATTGATGGATGGTAGGTAGTGTCAGTGCTTATGATATTGGTCTGCTGAGGGGCAAGATATTTAAGTGTTTAACAGTATACCTACAGCGTGTGGTCAGTGTAACTTTTGTTGTGTCCAATGGGGTGACACCCTCAACCTATATCAACCTTGAGGAAAAACACATAAATGGAATGTAATGATATTTGCCTGAAGGGTGACTATGTTTAAAAACCTAGATTAGTATTAGCGATGGTATCTTCATATTTCATAAGTAGTGTGATGTCAAACTCTTTATATTCCTAGTTGTATACCACAGTAGTGAAGCACTGGGAAAGCAGGCCAGCTTCAATTGTACAACTTTTCAGTCTGCTCTTAGCATGAACTAAACACTTGGCAAATGTTCTGATGACTTCATCCTCCATGTATTGTAGATGTGAACAAATGACTAAGGAGATGCTGATTCTTTACCACAACAGGAAAAGACATATAAGACAAAGCTTTGCAAATCCTTGTTGGACACATGTCTGAATGGGAAAAACAATTACTGTAACTGACTGACTGCACCTCTGTGTCTCTGTAAAGAAGAAACCTTCCCACAGATAGAAGTTTAACAGGGTGATGTCATACTACTGTAGTTGATGAAGGATAGTGTAGCCAGCTGTGGTGTTTCAAAAGTCTGGAATGATGACCCTTGCAGTCTAAAACCACAGTAGAATGTCTTAGTGATGCTATTTTGAATATAGAGATGGTGTCATCCAAGTGCACTGAATTTTAGTTGGAATAAGTATCACATCTGCTGTCATTTTGCCTTTTGTCAGAAAACTGATATTTTCTACATATAATGCTAATGAATATAAGCGATTTCTTGTTTAATTATTCTGCAGCTAAGTTGATTCCCTTTAAGCAAGTTGTATAGTAGGCATCCTTCAAATAAAGCAGAAGTTTCTTACATTTCTTTCAGTTGTTCCATAACATGCCTAAGCAGGAAACACCCTGTTATCCAAACTAGACTGCCACATCTGAAGAATGTTTCAAGGGAGGCATTATACTGTTTTTCATTTTAAATTTTTCATTTTATTCTTCTTTAATATCAAACACAGACCCCCTGAATCTGGATAAAGTAACCAACGGTAAAAGTATAATATTCCAAAAAAGCCAACAACTCATTGGAATACACACGGCAAAACAACACTTTAATACAAAATAGTAAAAATATAAAACGTGAGCGCTTTCACAGAGTCCTCTCTGCTTCCTCAGACAACAGATGTGTTGTTTTGCCGTGTGTATTCCGAGTTGCTGGCTTTTTTGGAATTTTCTTCCTTAATATGTCTGGACCTTTGTAAAACAGCTAGGTTTTGACTAACCTTTGATGGAAATACATACATATTCTGTTAGTGTTTAAAACAGCCGCATAATGAAGCTAGATAGACTTACAGTTTTGGCAGTTAAAAAAAAAAAAAAGACCATTATGTTTTCATAGAAAAAAATAGTGAAAATAAAGGATGAAGTCAGAAAAAAGTTAGTATGATTCCTATGCAGCATAGATTGCTGAGGCATCCTTTAGGACTGGTCATTGCAGTTGATGAATATGTCAACACCAGCCCTAAAATATCGTTTACTTGCATTTCTTAAATAAGATCAGGAGATATAAGGTGAGTTGTAGCCCCCTTAATTCTTAAGAAATGACATAATTCTAGTAGAATGTAATAGGGCAAGTACATCTGAGAAGTATTTTAATTCTTCTATCAGAGCTCAAGTGATTTGTTTTTTGTGTCAACAACTTTCATTGCAGTTCTGTTTGTAAGCATTATTCTGTCACTGTCTGTTTTGGTTTATTCCGATGGGTTATCACTTGTAACTGTACATACTTTCATTAATGAGTACATCACTACCAAACTGTGACTTATTGAAGTATTGCTTCTGCCCTAGATTTTCAGAGAGGAAACCCCCCCCCCCACCTTCAATTTGATTGCTGAGTTATGAATTCAATACAGTTTTGAGCTACATAATTTTTATATGTGTATTTGCTTATGTATGTATATGTGTGTGTGTGTATACATATACATATATATATATATATATATATGTGTGTGTGTGTGTGTGTGTGTATGTATGTACATATATATATATATATATATATATATAAATGTGTGTGTGTACATATATATATATATATATATATATGTGTGTGTATATATATGCATATATATATATATAATGTGTGTGTATATATATATATATATATATATATATGTGTGTGTATGTGTATGTATATATATATATATATATATATATACATACATATACATACACACACACACACACACACACACACACACACACACACACACACGTGTCTGTATGTTTAATTTTTTTTCATTGTTGACTGAATTTGTCTCACTGGGCTAGTAGCCTTTTTTCAGGAGAAACCTGAGGTGCTGTTTATACTACTAGAGGAAATTTGACCGGGGCATCGGGGAACTTCCCTACCCATCATTGCAAATGGGACCCATTTTACAGGAGCACTTCCTGTTTCCATTCCAAGCACAGAGGTGGCCCAGAGAAACAGGGAGGCAGATAGCGGAGAAGTTAATGGAGTGGTGAAATGAAGTAGAAAGCAAATATCAAGATCAGAGAATATGTGCAAGATTCTGAGGAATTGTTTCAAAGAAATCTGTTTGATGGAGATGAGTCAGCAAATGATGGATGTATAATTACTATCCTCCAGGTGGGAGTATTGTAGGATGATTTACTTAAAGAAATTATGTCACAGAGTGAGACAGAAACTGAAGGAGATGTTTTCTAGGGGAATATTATGGAGAAAATACAAAAGGAGGATGCAGAGAAAATCCTGAAGAATAGTGGTGAGATGAAAAAGAAAATATATGCAGTGAGTAGCAGAAAAGCCAGAAGAAAATAAAAAATCGAAGTATGTGGTAAGGATTCGAAATAACGAAGACAAAGACATGGACAGGAATGAAGTTTGAGGCAGTTTAATGGTTTCTTTGGTTGTAAAAGCACATGAAGTAAGAACATTTATTAACAGAGACATTTTGTGACATTATACTTGACACTGTTTTTTTCAATGGAAATTTTTCTTGGAGAATATGAAAGACTGTAACTCATGGAATATTTGTGATAAAGGTATATGACAGGGAAACAAAAAAAGAAAATTCATATAGAGTTTCAAACAGAGGTGGAAAGAGAGACATTGAAAGGACATTTGAAAACTTTATCTGAAGATTTGCTGGACATTGCAAAATTTTGTGATGGAAGGGGTTTAAGGACTGGTGAATGGAATTGTAATATTGTGTTAAAAATAGAAAGAGGAAAAATTATACATACAGTGGATATTACACGCCCCTGTTAAAATGCCAGGTTTTTCTGATATATAAAAAAAAATGAGACCACAATAAATAATTTCAAAACTTTTCCCACCTTTAATGTGACCTATAACCTGTACAATTCAATTGAAAAACAAACAAATCTGTTAAGGGAAAAATATTTTAAAAATTTAAAATGTACTATACACTGGTTGCGTAAGTGTGCACACCCTTAAACTAATACTTTGTTGTGTGTGCACATCCTTAAACCAACACTTTGTTGAAGCACCTTTTGATTTAATTACAACATTCAGTCTTCTTGGGTACACACCTGCTGTCAATTAGAGACTCTGATTAACCCCAAATAAAGTTCAACTGTCCTAGTAGGATTTTCCTGACATTTACTCAGTTGCTTGCTACAGCAAAAGCCATGGATTGCAGACAGCTTACAAAGCATCAAAGGGATCTCATTGTTGAAAGGTATCTGTCAGGAGAAGGGTACAAAAAATTTCCACAGCATTGGATATACCGTGGAACACTGAAGACAGTTTTCAAAAAGTGGAGAAAATATGGGTCAACATTGACATTGCAGAAGAACTGGATGTCCCTCCAAAATTGATGAAAGGATAATGAAAAATGGTCAGGGAGGCTGCCAAGAGACCTACAGCAACACTGAAGTAGCTTCAGGAATTTCTGGTAAGTACTGGTTGTGTACTACATGTGACAACAATCTCCCGTATTCTCCACATGTCTGGACTATGGGGTAGGGTTGCAAGTCGGAAGCCTTTTCTTACACCGAAAAACATCCAGGCCCAGCTAAAATTTGCAAAACAATGGATCAAGTCTCCCAAAAGCATGTGGGAAAATGTGTTATGGTTTGATGAGACCAAGGTTGAACTTTGTGGGCAGAATTCCAAAAGGTACGTTTGGCGTAAAAACAACACTTTGCATCACCAAAAGAACACCACCCCCACAGTGAAGCATGGTGGTGGCAGTATCACGCTTTGGGGTTCCTTTTCTTCATCTGGAACTAGAGCTTTAGTCAAGTTGGAGGAAATTATGAACAGTTCCAAATACTAGTCACTTTTGGCCCAAAACCTTCAGGCAGCTGCTAGAAAGCTGAAGATGAGGAATTTCACCTTTCAGCATGACAGTGACACCAAGCATACATCCAAATCAACAAAAAATAGCTTCACCAGATGAAAATTAAAGTTTTGGAATGGCCCAGACCTAAATCCAATAGAAGTCTGTGGGGTGACCTGAAGAAGGATGTGCACAAGAGATGCCCTTGCAATCTGCCAGATTGAGTGCTTTTGCAAGGAAGAGTGGGCAAATATTGCCAAGTCAAGATGTCCCATGCTGATAGACTCTTACCCAAGAAGACTGAATGCTGTAATTAAATTAAAAGGTATTTCAACAAAGTAATAGTTTAAGGGTCTGCATACACAACAAAGTATTAGTTTGAGTGTGCACACTTACGCAACCAGCATATTGTACATTTTTTTTTATTTTTTATATTTTTTCCCCTAACATATTTGTTTTTCAATTGAATTGTACAGGTTATAGGTCACATTAAAGGTGGGAAAAGTTTTGAAATTATTTATTGTGGTCTCATTTTTTTATATCACAAAAATCTGGCATTTTAACAGGGGTGTGTAAACTTTTTATATCCACTGCATACTAAGCAAGCTAAATGTGGAGGGGAATGCGGTGTTGTAAAATACTGGGGACAATCCAAAACATGTTTTTTGTGTGTTTGGGTATGGAAAAGGACATTTGATAAGTGTGATAAAAGAAAATGTTATATTTGTGGGTAAATGAGACGATGCAACAAAATGTAAATTGAAATGTTATAAGTATAACAAAAATGGACCTTTATGGATGGATTGCAAAACATGAAGATAAGAATAAGGAAAAGAAGAAAATGAGCAAAGAGAAAATAATTTAGAAGTAGTAGAAATAGTAGAAAAATTAGATGAAAAAAATAAAGGGGATGTGGAAGAAGGTTGTGAAATAAATGAAGTAGAAGATATAAACTTAGAGGGAAATGGGTAAAAGTAGAAAATTAAGGAGGTGCAGGAAAAATAAAGATAATGATTGGGTGTTGATATAACAGTTAAGGTGTTTGACTCACAGACACAAGGTGCAGTGTTTGATTCTCATTTTTGGGAGGGAAGTTGACTAGGCTTAAAAAGCTAGCCTATTAATCGGTTATGAACTTATGAAACCGTGAATCTAAGGAAAATTAATATTTTAGACTGCTTTCTGTAAGTGTTAATCGAATTAAGAATATAGCAAAAAGAATACGTTTTTGGAATGGTGCAATATATATTATGTAGATGTAATTATATTAGAAGAGACAAGATTTTTAACAAATGAAAAATTACAAACAGAGAAACTGTTGGGGGGGTATCTGGAATTTGGGGAATGAGAGATGCTCTGGAATAGCTGTGTTCTGTAGAAATACAGTAAAAGAATTAGATGCAACTTTACCAAAAAAGGGGAAGACTAACCATTGCAAATTTAAAATGGAAATAACAAGTATATAAAACTATAATATTGAATGCTTATTATGCTAATTGTAAAGAAAGGGAAAGCATTTTTCATCAGATTTTAGACAGTAGTGACAAATATAAATATAATAACAGGAGTCTTTAATTGTGATTTAAGAGGCAAGTGTAAAAAAAGGAAATGATATAAGAAAAATTTTAGAAGTAATAAGATGTGAAAAATTAAAACTTTGGCAAAAAATTCATGGACTTGGGGTATATATAGGACTGAAATAGATTATTCTTTAGTATCAAAAGGCTTTGTTATAGGAGAAGGGTAAGTAATTGAAACATTTTTTTTCTGATCATCTTGCAGTATGTCTAGGGATAAAGTAAAACAGGAAATATGTAAAAATAGGCAAATGCATAAAAAGGATAAACAAGAAAGCATGAAGTGAAGAAGGAAAGTGATTAGTAATGCATTTATGGAAAGATCTAATTACTATAAGAAAACATTATAAAAATGGTCTCAGTGATGGATGATATTTAAGGAAAATGTTTTTGCAGTGTCAAATATGATGTGAGAAAAGTGGAGAAAGAAAAATATGAAAGAACATATAACAATGAACTGGAAGATTTAGAACATAATGATAGTACTTCAACAAAGAAAAGGAATTATGTGATAGAAATCAAGAAAATGTAGGAATTGTTATCTAAGCAAATATATAGTTTTGCAAGGAAAAAGAAGTATCAAGTTACTTAAGCAGATTAGTAAAGGAAGATGGTAGTATAAAGAGAGACATAAAAAAGTAAAAGGAGAAGTGGAAAGATCTCAGGAAAAGATCATGAATAGTGTAGTACAATATATACAAGAAATGTTTAAATGGAAAACAGTACTGAAAAAAGTATGGGAAGCAAAAATGTTAACAGAAAAAAGAGAAGGAGTTGTAAAAGGAGATTTCTTTAAATGAGCTAGACCGTGTTACAACAAGTAAATGTAGATCTGACTGCAGGACCAGATTGAGTAAGGTTTGAAATGTATACAGATTTAAGGGATTGGCTGCAAAAAATATTTCTTTGAACTAACAGTTAAATGAAAGTTTTATGTATAAAGGATTATTTAGTAGAATACAAATAATGATTACAAGACCTTTATGAAAGTAATACAAAAGAGATTTGAAGCTAAAATAGAAAATATTGTGGAAGATTGTGTATATATATATATATATATATATATATATATATATATATATATATATATATAGTATAAAGGGGAAGGACTGTCAAGAATTATTAATGATCGAGAAATTGTGGGTATTATGAATAGAAAAGAAGCAAAAATCATGATGGGTGACCTTAATAAGGCACTTGATACAGCTGGACATGAAATCTTATGGCTAGTAAAAGAATATAATATAAGTGAGAAAGTTAGGAAATTGTGTACATTAGCCTATAGTAATATTAAAGTAAAAATACTTGTAAATGACTGCTTAAACTAAGTGGTGCATATGAAGAGTGGTGTAAGACAGGGATGTCCATTTAGCTGTATACTCTCTGCATTAGTAGTGAATGTGATAGTATGTGAAATAAATTGTAAAATGAAGGAGGTGAGGTATATAACACCTGAAGGCTTAAGAATTCCAGTTCTGTTAACATGCAGATGACATTATAATAATTGCAAAAAAAATTTGGATAACGGTAATAATTGCACAAATGAGTGTCCAGAGATGATAGGGATGTCTTTTAATAAAGAGAAAAGTAAAGGCTTATGAGATGTAGTAAAGATAGGGGGTATATCTTTTACAATGAATGAAATGTCTGTCAGGTGTAATATTTGGGAATAAAGGTGCACGTAGAATTCATTGGTAAAAAACAATAGAAGAAATAAAACAAGCTTTTTTTTCTGAAGAACATAATAAATTATCATTCAGAAAAAAGAGCTTATTTGATAAATTCAGTACTGATGGGAAAATAGCATAGTGTATTAATGTTGCCAGTAGTATTTGAAGAGGAGTTATTGCAGATATATATATTTTTCAATTGTATGAGGTTCTAGATTAAACCCAGTAAAATGAGGAGTTTTATATATAAAGAAGGAGGTTTGGGGTTAATTAACGCAGTGATATATGCTGTTTCATTAAATTTGTACAAAGTGTTAAAGTGGGTAAATAAACAATATGAGAGATTAGTAGTAAAATTGTATAAATATAAGTATGATACATTTTGGGGTATAGTAAAAAAGAGTAAAAGTATAAAAATGAGAAATAAAATGTTACCAAGAAAAATATCTTTGTTGGAAATAAAAGCTGCTGATATAAAAAAAAAAAAGTGTGGTATAAGAATGTAATGGTACAACATTACTATGCAAAGCCATGGAAAATCTAACAGATAAATAAATCTATAAAAGAAAGAAGCAAATGGTGTAATCACAGAGTAGAATGTCAAGGGATAGAATGTGTTTACATTTTCAAGAAGAGGAAACTATAAAATGTGCTTTTCAAATGTAAAAGAATAAAAAAGTTATGGTGAGAACTATGTAAAGAAGATCTTTTTTGAAGGTATAAAATAAATGGATAAAATAAACATGAATATTACAAGAATAGAGTTAGAAGAATAGATGTTATTTTACTCATGTGTTATATGGAATGAAAGACTAAGTGAAATTGTTTAATGGTAAATGGGTTTAACAATTTTAAGTAAAATCAGATGGTTATAGGAAAAGGAATTGGGGGTCTTATAGAGATGAAATATTAGTATGATTGTAAAGGAAGTTATGAATATGTATACATATATTTGTATACCTATATGTTTGCACATTTCATTTTTAAATATTTGTGAATATGTTGTAAATGAGAGGGGTTTTTGTATGTAAATGTAGGACCCCTGATGTTTTCAATTGGTGCTGTGGGATATTTTAATCTATCAGAGCTATCAGTAATTCAAACAGATGGGACTTCAGTTTAACATTTTATCCAAAAGATGACACACTCAGAGGAGTACAGCAGCACCCATTTCTGTTGCACTGCAGTGTCAGCAGTCAGTCCATCTGTTTGTAGGAATGTAACCCTCAGCTTTCTACACCAAAGGCAGTATGCTACCTGTTGCTCCAGTGACACTGACAAAAAAATCAAACTGACACAGTGATTCTAAAATGGTATGCAATTTATATATTGCATTATAGTCTGTGTTTTAGAATCAGCGTATGTACCTAAAGAGACCCTTGTTAGCCACAACCCAATCCACAATGCAGTAATAGTTTGACACAAGTCTTATTTGTACAATATTTGCACCTGAGCTGTAGATATAGTACTTGTCAAGACAGTAGGAAAATTGTGGTACAGGATTTACAGCTGAAGTGATTGCATACAATTTTACAGTATATTGAAATTCATTAATTCCCAAGGTATTAAAAAACCCTTTGGTGCATTGTTTGCAGCTGAGGTGTTTTTTTTTACATATGATGAAGCACTACATAAAGTCTCTACATTTGTACTAGCTTCTTGGTTACATTAACCCATCAATGATTTAGCTGTTTGTTGCAAAAGTCGGTAAATGCTTTAAACATGTCATTGCTAGTGTGTGAGGCTTGAGCTAGTAGTGAGGTGTTGTATTGTAATTGTTTCCTTTGCACATTAGACAATACAAACATGTTTATTTGCAGTCAGTGAAAGTTGCTGTAAGTTTAATAATTTACATTTCAGTTGTAACTGTTACTCCGAGTGGTCCATTTAAAGCATAGAGTCTGTTTTTTTTTTCCTTTTCCCTTCACAGTATCTTACCTAGTGACTCCACTTGGCCCATTCATTCCTGGGCCATGGAAGAGAGGTATTTGCAGATTGGATAAGACCTTTATGGGCCATTTGTTCCCACTTAAGAATCTTGATTAGCACTTCTGTTTCCCAGCAAGAGATGAGGTAGGGAACAGGGTAGCTTGCTGGTCTTGGGGGCAGCCTACCCTCTTCCTAGTGGGAGCACCCCCTTACACTTGTCAGTTCCTGTTAGCATCTTAGTGCTGTCTCTGAAAAAGAAGCCTACCCTTCACATGCTGAATTATCTTTCTCTTTAGTGTTAATTTAGCACCAAAACAATGAAGGTTTGGCTGGCTAAATTCCACCGTGTAACAACTAGCACTCTTTGGGTGTCAGTTGCCAAAGATTCCAAAGACAGCCACAAGGCATTCTATAGCTATGTCAAGAATCTAAATGGCAGTGCTCCAATCTGCTTTGAGTTACAACAGAATGGCATTAAATATACTGATCCCAAGGATATTGCCAATATCCTGGCAGATCGGTTCAGTGCCAACTTCACCCCCCTCTTACCCCCTAAAGGGCCCATCTCAATACCGAAAGATTGACAAATTCTGGTAATAGAGGCCATACAGGTAAAAAACGTACTCAGCATCCATGGGACCAGACGACATCCCAGGTTGTATACTACATGAACTACAAAATGAACTGGCACCTCAACTAAGTGTCATGTTTAATCATAGCCTCACCGCAGGCTTCGTGCCCATTGGCGCACAGCTACAGTTATCCCACTCCACAAGGGGGGATCCACCTTGGATCCTGGGAACTACTCCCCCATCAGTCTGACGAGCCTGATCTGCAAGGTCATGGAATGTATTATCGTGGAACTTATAAACAAAGACATTGGCAACCGTCAAACACTGGACCCCACTCAGTTTGGGTTAGTGAAGGGTCGATCTTGTCTCTTGAACCTGATTGACTTCTTCGAATCAGTCTCCATAGCTGTGGACCAGGGTAAGGTGGTCCACACAGCCTATCTGGACCTCGCCAAGGCCTTCAACACCATCCCCCACTCTGGAATCATAGATAAACTTACCAAGCTGGGCATTAATCCCTACATCACTCGATGGTTTGCCAACTGGCTTACTGACAGAACCCACACTGTAAATGTAATCGACTCCAAATCCAGCTCCAGACAAGTGACAAGTGGAGTACCTCAGGGTTCAGTCCTGGGACCGCTCTTGTTTGGAATCTACTTCTCTGAAGTACAAGCCAACACTAAGGGACTCTGGCTAACAAAGTTCGCAGATAACTGCAAACTGGGAGCCATTATTGAATCCTCAAATGATGTGGATATTCTACAAAAGGGCCTTACAGAAACAGATGCTTGGTGCCAGAGCCATGGACTCAAGCTCATTGCCAAGAAATGTATAGTTATCCCCTTTGGGAAAAAACATGTACCCATGAATTACCACATAGGTGGCAGTACACTAAACACTGAAAGTGTGATAAGAGACTTAGGGACACAGGTGGACAGTGGTCTCTCCTTCAATAACCACATCGCCACAGCAGTCAGGAAATCCTTCTGTGTGGCACACCTCATCACTAAGGGCTTTTCATCTAGAAAAAAGGAGGTCATTGTCCCACTGTAAACCTCCCTCATTAGACCCATTATAGAATACAACTCCCCGTTTGGTATGTACCTCTCAAGACATCTGCAACAACTGGAAAGGCCACAGAAATACCTCACTAAAAGAATCACAGGCCTAAAGCAGATGCCTTATGCTGACCGTCTAAAAAAAAAAAATCTCCAGCTGTACTCTGTCACATATCTTCTACTCAGAGGTGATCTCTGCTTAACATGCAAGGCCATGTCAAACCCAGAGCTATTGGACATGCTACACTTAAAGAAATCCCAATCCCTCAGAGTCACATGCTCCAGGGATCTAAACCTTGTTATCACAATGAGCAAAACATGCTGGAGGAATAGGTTCCTGACACACACACTCCCCAGACTATGGAATAGACTCCCCATACATGTCAAGCAGAGCACCTCTTTGGCCCTCTTCAAAAGGAGCCTTGATGATTGGATGGGAGATTCACCCCGGGGATCACGTCAGTCACCCTGTTAGACAGGGGTCCAGGGAAGTAAATATTGTGGGAAGAAATAGCCAGGGAATTGTTATGGGCCTAGTACCAACCTATGAACCTATTAGCCAGAATTGCCTCCCTTCCACTGGGATAGGTGAGCCAGAAATAGCCACTCACTCCTAACCACTCTGGCCAGCTTCAGAAGTCATGAAAGCTGACAATAAATCCTGTATTATGCTTTTGTAATACGTTAACCTTGCAGTGTGGTTTATACTTACAAATGTTCATACTGGTATTTTGCCTATATAACAGAGGTTTAATTATTAATTTTGTTTTGTAGTGCATATTCATGTTCATTGACTTCATTGCCAGCTTTATCAGAAGTAAAATAAAAAGCCCACTTTTTTCCTCAAGGTATGACTCACTTTTCAATAAGGGAGGCCAGTGGCTGGTCATCTTAGTGCTGTTGTAAATAAAGACATATGACAGCTTCCCACAAAACAAGAAATACCATTCTAGGGTTTCCATTAAGACAGTCTAGTCATGTGTGTGTGTGTGTGTGTGTGTGTGTGTGTGTGTGTGCGCACATCCATGCAAGCACGTGTGTCTCTTTGTGAAAGATAACAAAATCAATCAACCCCAGCTGCCAAAGGTGTCCCAAAGCGGAACAACAAAGTAGGAAAGTCTTCAAGGTACACCACCACGAGCTTGCACTGTGTCAGCAGTGATAAAAACACTTTATTCGAAGAAAAACAATAAAAATGTTAAAAACACATAAAATTCCCAGCTGAGATAACTGCTTTCGGCTTCTTAAGCCTTCTTCAGATCATAAATAACAAGTGCTGGATAAATACATTGCAGCCAATCCAGTGGGTTAAAAATATTATTTATCCCATCAGCAGTGCACCTCTTAACCCTTAGTCCTTGGTCAGAAACAAACTCTGCACAGGATCTTGCTTCCAATCAAAATCCTTTACTGCTGCTGCAATGTCCTCAGTCAGGTGCATACACTTTCTGTTCTTTACATCTCTGCACTCAGAGAAGGTTAACACCCTATAGTGTATAAGTACCAGTCAAATGCTTTAAGTATTGTTTCCCTCCAATCACTGGTGCAGCCTATTAGAGTGCTATTACCAAGCCTTCAGCCACTCTTGTAAACACTGCTATTTCTTCATTGTTCACAAGAACGTTTTCATTTCTAACTTGCTGTAAAAAGCAGACAATGTTAACCTAATTAAGTGGTTTTACCACTTTTTAACTTAATTTTAATATTTTTATTTTTTTTTTCCTGTTCATCTATGCTTCCTCTATACATTGCTGTCTAGTAATGAAAGCTTCCTGGTGAACAAGAAAAAAAAAAAGCCTCAATCCTCACCACTAACACCAGTGAGGGTCGTCCACATTGGGAAGGATAACAAATACGCACACAGTAAAGTACAATTTCCCTTAAGAGCACACAGTGATCACAGTCAGTCTAGGGCTGGGGCTGGTTTCTCCCTTTCTCTCCAGATACCCAGTAAGACTCCCCACTGACACAGCTATAAAGTGTGATCCTTAGCCAGAGTCCCAAGCCAAGTCCTCCTAGCACTCTCTGTCCAACCAGTGCTTTGTGTCTCTGCCCAAGTAGCTGACACACACACACACACACACACACACACACACACACACACACACACACACACACACACACACACACACACACTTTGAGATATGATCTATATACAACCACACTGATACTCCTGGGGAAGGCTGGCACAGGTTCACTAGCTGTGCCCCCTCTGTCCAGGCTATAAAGTAGTAATCACTGCCACCAGGACCCTTACTTATCAGCTACTAAAAAGGCCCTTACCAAAGGGTGTCCAGTTATTACTATGCAATATTATTATCCAATTAGTGTGACCAGACCTTTTTAAGGCCAATTGGAGTGGCTTGGCCAGTATCACTCTATACATGCAATGTACTCTAGAGCTACAATTTTCTCTACACAAAACAGCCACAGTTGAAAGGTTTAAAAATATTTAATAATAAATAAATAAAGAATACAAGACAAAACTTCTTACTACACAATGCTAGTCAAGAGTTCAAAGATCATAGAGAAATGCTTAAAATAATACAGTAGAATAGTTCTGACTTCAATACAGAAAACAACTAGTCTAATCTTCCTGATCTAAGAGAGACACTAAAGTCTAAGGTCCTACTTACATACAGAGCACAGGCAGAGTGCTGGTGAGTTGGATGTTCTCAAGACAAATGCAAAATGCTCTCTCTCTCTGAGAAAGTCCATTAAATAGATAATGCATCTCGCTGACTCATTTTAGATTACATCATTCTTAACAATTCTCTGGTTCCCAGGCTGACAGAAACTCTACATTTACATTTCTTAGTAAGCTTGCACCTGGTCAGAAAACACAGCAATAAACTACATTATACATGTAAATTCTAGCAATTATCTCTGGTCTCAAAACAATAGGAAGAATTCCTTCATCCAGACATCTCGGCTCCGAGTTTTGAGATCAAACAATTATACAATGCTTGACTTATCACCTTTCCTCCAGCAGAGTGGAATGTGGTTACATTTTTGAAGTTCAACATACAATACAGTCTTTTCACATTTAAGAGAACAAGCCTGTAGCTTATATTAATATTTACAAATGGCAGAATTATCTACAACATTCTATCTAGCTAGGCTGGCAGCCTTCACAACAAGTATAATCTTTTATTATTTATTTTTATTGTTACCAAGCACCTTTCTTTAATCACAGCCGGAGCATGTAACTCCTAGAAACGCATCCCATTGGACACTAAAAGTCCCAGATATATCCTATTGATGAGAGGCTACTAATTATTTCCATCCCTTAGAGTACGAGGGTGGAATCCCTTAATGAACAGGAAAAAAGGGAGTAAGGGCGGGAGCGGAGTAGAGTGTAGTGGAGAAAGTGTTGACTGACTTGGACAGTCCAAACAATTACAGTCTGAAAACTATGCGGGGATAAAAATAAACCGATATAAGCAAACCAACTAATGTTGGATTAGTACTGAAACTGGTTCCCATCTCTATGCCTTCCCAAATATAAAACCCTATTCAGTCAGAGGGGAGCACAGGTCCCCTCAACTCACATGTCATATCTAAGTTCTCACATACTTATTACAACTTAGCTTAAAAGAATAGTATTAGTTCAATTAATAGTTAAGCGTCTATTCTTTAAAACTGGTTTCAATGGAATCATAATATTAAGAACTGGTGGTCGGTGGGCTTGTAGGATCGTAATACAATCTATTTCACAAATTTCTGTGACGTTTTGTACATCTCCACCTCTAAGATTGGTTGATATAGTTTCTAAATCTTTAGATATAAATACATGGCTGGGATTATGCGCAATATGGTTTGCTAACGCATTTGTCATGTCTTTGTCTGATGTCTCTTGGATGTCATAGTATCCTTTCTTTAAACTTCTGATCTGTTTTGCCGATATAAAAACCTGGGCATTTCCCGCGAGTTGCTAAGTAAACCAGATGTTTGGTATTACAGGTAGCTACTGCTTTTACAGTAAATTCTTTTGCTGTTATCAGATGTATAAAGATTTTTAGTGTCAATAAAAGGACAAGCTTTAAACCTCCCACATCTGTAGGTGCTGTGTAGCACACTTTTCTTTTTAGGGAGACTATCTTTATTACAAAGTAGCCTTTTGATGTTTTTCTTCAGGAGCACAAACTTAGACTGTTCGCCTACTATATCCTTAATTTTATCATCCTCAGGACAGGTCAAAATCTCTTTACTATTTCACAAATCCGTTAGTTATCAGTACTGTAAGTAGGAAGACAGTTTAGTCACTGAGATTCATGATTAATGGCTTTATTGACCTCACCATTTCTGGAGTATCTACATTCCACCATGGATTTTCTAAAGTTTACTATGAACTACTCTAAAAAGGAAATAGAATTCCTAGATGTCTGTTTACGACTTGACATAGAAGTTGGTTTAAGCACTACCATTCACAGGAAAAACACTTGGAAGAATTATTACCTCCACCGAAGTAGTATGCATCCTAAACGCATCTTTGGGTATCATGGAGAACAAGATCACTCGTATTTCGAGACAGTGTACAGACGAACATGATTTTGATCAAGAATGTCGACATCTTTATCAGCATTTGCAAGATAGAGGTTATCGAGATATAGATGTTGGAGTGAGAATAAAGACTGGAATACTAAGAGGCACTAAAGGACGCCCATATTTTTCCAAGCAGACATGGTACTAACTCTTCTTCTGCCCTTTGCACAAGATAAAAATATCATCTACAAATTGACCATAATACAAAATATATTTACTCCATGGATTGGCCTCAGACAGTACCTTTTCAGACTCCCAGTATACTAACACCAAGTTGGAATAACTGTTGGCACATGGGGTGCCCATCACTACACCCCATGTTTGCCAGTAGTAAATATTTCCATAGGTAAACATATTATTCTCTAGGATTAGTTCCATTAAAGAGCAAATTAAATCTGCTCTGAATCCTGTTGATAGGGATAACTCTCTGATGGCTTCTATACTATATGAATGTGGTATGACTGTAAAAAGACTATTCACATCAAGGGTTACTAAAATCAGGTCACTTGTTTCTGTTATAGTTTCCCTCTTTAACTATAAATCTGTAAGGAAACTTCCTGTATCTCTTAGGACTGTCTCGACTTTGGATAATTGCGGGTTAAGTTAATTTTCTACATACGTAGATAGAGGTTCTGTTACCATTCCTCTTCCTGCAACTATAGGGCGTAACAGAGGGTCATTAAGATTTTTATGGATCTTTGTTAGGCCACTGATTGCTGGTATTGTAGGTTTGGAAACTTCAAAAAAGTTCTTTAAATCCTGACTAATGCGTCTTTCCATCAGCATACCTGAAGGGAATCTTCTAGGCAAGATACCATTCGACTCAATTCATGGTGACTAATAATGCTATATGTACGAGTATCACTTAACATCTTAAACATGCTTGCTCTGTACCATGCTGAGTCCATGACCACAATCGCTCCTCCCTTATCAGCTGGTTTTATTACTCCCTTGAATGTAGAAAAAAAGGGCTTCTCTTTCTTGTTGTGTCATATTACAATAATGTCCTTTACTGGATCTATCTTCTCTTAGTTTGGCAACCTCTGTCTCACAGAGGTGTATGAATAGCTCAATGGTTAACAGGTGTAAAAGTACTTGGTTTATTATGTTGGTTAGATGTGTGTCTCCCATCACTGCCAAATATTGTTTTTAAAGTCACATTTCTGCCAAATCTAATGTCCGTAACAAATTCATTCAAATCTGATCTAATGGATGGCATGAAAGTCGACCCTTTGTTCAGCAGACTTATTGTTTCATCACTTAATGGAACTTTAGAGGTAATAACTACTAAAGTATGGTCATTATGCTTCAGAAATTTAATTTCTTCCTCTTTATCTCTTGGCTGGAGGACTTGGGATATTTGTATATCTTCTCTTTGACTGGTACTGGAAACTGGTAGGAAAAAGGGGCATGCACTGACCCTTCTTTAGGCCTAGTGCCAGTGGATGTACTGGCAACTGAATTTACAGCTGCTGCCGGTGAACCTGATGTTCCTATTTGTATGTCTGTAGTTCCTTCTGTATGTGTGACCATCTTGCTCGTGGTTTCTTTCATTCTGTTATGTTCCATGCTAGATTTCATATTTGAAACACTAACATTACGTTTATTAAAAGTTCTCCCATTTCCGATGGTAACCCTTACATCCCTCGGCCATTCAAAAATATGGCCTGCTTTGAAGTCTTGGAAGTCACGTGCCAATGTCTTAGTCTTCTGTGCTTTCAATTTGTTGTCATAAATATTTAAATTGAATTGTAATGTTTCCAGATTACTTAAACATTCATCCGGTAGCTCCATTCATTCTAATTCTGCTTGTTTTGTTTTGATTAATGTGGCTGCTTTTATTTCATCAGGTTTAAAATAGTCCAATAGCAAGCACATGTAACTGAACCTAGTCTCTAGATTTATTGCGTGCCATTTGGCTAATAATTCCAGATGGTTATTACCATAGCTGGGTAGGCATTTGACCCTCATGCCTCTTGGAACAACTTTATGATGTAGACTACTTTCCAGATGAAACCGTTGCCATTGGAGCCTTTTAAGGTGGAAAGCTGCATCATCCACTTCCTTGTAAACATTTTCAAAACTCTCATTAGCAAAATTAGAGTCAATACCAATCACTTCTGCCTCAAGATTTAAGATCAGTAGCAGATTCACTTGGTCTCCTATGAATTCAGTCAGATTTTTGTTCCTTCCAACATCCTTGTTGCTCTTGGAGTTGCTAAATAGCAGTGTGTTGCCTTCAGCCATGTGCAGTTGGTAGAGGTAAAAAAGAGAACAACAAAGTCAATCGACCCCCAACTGCCAAAGTTGTCCCAGAGCAGTGCAATAAAGTAGGAAAGTCTTCAAGGTACATCACCACAAGCTTGCACTGTGTCAACAGCGATATAAACACACTCTATTGTGAAAGATATGCTTGTGTCTTTCTTTATTTTACTTGAGAGCAGGGCTGTGGCTGTTGTCTTTTCTTCTGAAATGGACTACACTGCATTACCTTCTCCATTCAGTCAGTTGGTAGCCCAACAAAAAGCTGCTATGATGCTTTCTCATACCGAAGCATTCTTTGATTTTCTTTTTTATTCATTTATTTTAAATGATGGCATTTGGGTAGGTCACAGTAGACCCAAGTAGGCATTGGTATCAACCGCTTTTTCCCCCTTTTGTATATGGGATAGGATGTTTCATCAACGATGACCATCACCTAGGGATAGGATGTTTCATCAATGATGACCATCACCTAGAGCCAATGTTCCCCCTACTGGGTGGCTAGCCCTTCTGCTGCACTGGATGGGTCACAGTAGTCTCTGGCACTTCCTTTAAAGTGTGCACGTTTTAGTACATGGAGTTGCACATTGGGCAAATTAGACATCTCTGTGAAGCAAACCAGTGTCTGAAAGCTTGTGTTCACTCAGCACTTAAGATCCACTGATCAGCTGTTTTTGGCAATAGGCCTTATAGGAGCGCAGACTCCTTAATGTTGTATCCGAATTCCCTATTTGTTATCTAGTTGTCCACCTTATACTTTATTTTTGAAGTGCCATTTTGAAAATTAATTCCATAACCTTACTATAATTTGTCTGATATATCTGTCCTTTCTAGTTCATAGTGTTATAGGAGTCTACTAGGCTTATTAAGCCAAGCTATGTATTCCAAATCTCTGACAAGTTCTGGTGCTCTTGATAAGTGTAAGCAGGGGCTTGGGAGATGAAACATTTACAAGTAGGGCTTTGAGACATGAACCGTTTACAGGCTGCCTGTGTCTATTGGAGACATGGGTACCAAACTAGATTAATTTCTTGTTTCCTGTCCAGTTGTCTAAGTTACAGTTGAATTGGGTTAGGGAGGAACTGTTTCACATGCACGGGGGGTGGGGGGGGGCAGGGCAGGGCATGCTACAGAGAATGAGTAGTCTTTGGGATACTACTGTCTCTAGAGCAGGTCCTATTTATATCTTTGGCAGGGTTTAAGAGCAGTTAGTTCTGGTGCTGTTTGTTTTGTAACTGTGCGGAGGTCCAACAGGGTGGGGTCCGGCAGTGTCTTGTATGCTATGCATAGATCTCCCCTCTACAGTCTGTAGGAGACAGAATGCAGGAATAGGCCTTTGAGTCAGTCTGCATAGGATGTTTTACTTACAACATGTATTCTTTTAATAAGGAACCTCTGTTGATGTTCCAGTTGTTAGATGTGTCTCATGTTTGTGTTTCACACTTGCAGATGTTCTATGTGTTTCACTGTTGCAGTTATCACATTTGAGTTATACCTGCCAGGGTAGCCCTCGGCCAGGCCGAATACCAGAGGCTTAGTATTTCTGCGTCAGTTGCTGTTGCTTCAGGATTGACGTCATGTCGTCAGTAGTATAAAGTAAGGAAGCCGATGCCATTACAGCAGTCTTTCTTGCCATGGAGCCCGAAGCAGAAGCAGTTCGCATGAGTGCCGGTTGGCCGCTACCTGAGTTTCGTCTACCAATTTGAAGTTGAAGTCTTTTAAAGGTAATACCCCGTTGGAGATCCTTTTTTCTTGCACTAACCGATGTCAGAAAGTTAACAATTGTCTTGCCTGTGGAAATTAAATACCACACGGAGACTTTCATTCTTACTGCATCACTTTTTTAGGCCCAGACCACGATGTCCCCCACTCTCGCTTCTGTAACTATCCGGTTTGGTAAGCCATCTGACAGCAGATCTTCCAAAAAAACATAAAGATAAAGACAGAGACAGACTGCACAGGTCCACACCTACCGACGTTGCCTCCATTAAGCTAGTCGTCAGTTCCCTGGTCCTCAGTGAGGCTCTTTTGCAGCCCCTGATGCCCGCTTCTGTGGATTCGCAGGCTGCTACAGACACCCTTTTGGAGTCCAGTATGCTGCAAAACTCTTCTTCAACTAAGGACCCTGCAGTCATCTCTACCTTACATGGGTCCGGAGCCGCTGAGCAGGCACCGGCTTCCTTGGAAGTCCTTCGAACTACCGATTCTCAACACAAACCAATATCTTCTTTCTCGACTACCGTTCTTTCAAAAACTACCGAGTTTCTTAGGCCCAGGCTATGAACCACTCCCAAGAAACCGACAACCCAATCTCAGGCACCTGCTTCCTTGCTTCAGTCTCAAATGCTTAAAATGGCAGAAGACCTTATCATGCTGATCAGGAGAAGCCAAGCTACCTCCTCCAAAAGGAAAAGAGATCTGTCCCCTGTAGTTTTGTCTGAACAAGAGTCAGATGACTCTGATGCATCTGAATATGAAGACATGCAACCCCTCTCTACCTATGAGGATTCTGATGCAGAGGATTCCATCCCTTCCGCCTCTCCCCAAGAGGATTTTTACTTTGGGGAAACCTTTCATACCTTAAGGGAGCATTTCCAATGGGAGAGTCAGGATTACCCTCAGTCTAAAAAGAGACTCTGGGAATTAGATCTTCCACAGCACAGACCCTTGCTATCCCCCCAGCCCTGGATGTTGTGGAGGATGTTTTCTTGGAATCCAGCTTGACTCCTGATACCCTCCCTCCTGCACCCAGAAAACCAGTTTGGTACTATAGAGTCCCTAACTCACGCAATTTTTTTTTTAAAAATCCTACTGCTGACCCTGAGGTAATTTCTCAAGGGCCTAAAGGAATTAAAGCAACCTCTGCTAAGAATCCCACCCCCTCAGATAGGGATTCCCGAGCACTAGACAAATGGGGTAAAAAAGTATACACCTCAGCTACTCTTGCTATCAGGGCACTAAATTGTCAGTTCCATATGCTAAAATTTCAGCAACATACTCCGGAGCTCCTCAAACAAAAAATGTCCTCCTTTCCTGCTTGTGCAGAATCTAAAAAGTTACAAGAGTTAATGCATTCTGTAAATCAAGTGACTAAACACACCTTGCACTGTGGTTTTGGCACCCTAGAAGCTTCTTGTAGGGTAGCAGTCAATGGATCTGTCATTAGAAGGCATGCATGGCTTAAGAAACAGCCCTTCCCAGACCATGTCAAATCTAAATTGTCGGATGCCCCCTTGCACAAAGACAACTTATTTGGCACTAGGGCAGAAGAGGTCTTACAAAAGATGGAAGAAAGAGCAAAATCTATGCAGACAGTTAAGGATTTCTTACAGGTCCATCCATCCAGGTTCAGCAGACATTGCTCCACTAAGCACTGGTCCTTTCCTGCTCCCACTAAGCCAGTCCAGCCCAGACCCCCCCAGACAGAAGCCACAGGGAATGCAAAGAGCTAAGCAGTGGACTACCTCCACTTCAAAAGCAGGGAGTTCTAAGCCACCCCCTTATGGTAAGAACTCACAATGACTTGCCTCCCCCACCTCCTCCCTCTGCCCACCTTCACTTACCCCCTAGGAGGAAAACTCTCTTTTCACGCAAGCACCTGGCCTGGGCCACCATTACCATCGACTGCTGGGTTCTCAACATAGTGTCCCAGGGATACAAATTTTCTTTCCACACCCTTCTTACCCAAAAGGGTTCCCAGATCTACCTCCAAACCAGTGGGCAGAGGTGCAAAAGCAAGTCCTTTCCCTGCTCTCTATGAGGGCAGTAGAGCACGGCCCTGCAGAACAGAGAGGCCAAGGTTTCTACTCCAAAATTTTTTTGGGACCCAGAAAAGAGGGCACCCCATCCTTGATCTGTCCATTCTAAACACCTTCCTAGTGATCCCAAAATTCAAAACGCTCACCCTCCAACAGCTGCTAGCCACCCTAGATCTAAAAGAGGCATACCATCATATTCCTATCAGGGAATCATGCAGGAAATATCTCCTTTTCATGGCAGGATCTCAGCACTTTTAATTCTCTGCGCTAGCCTTTGGGTTATCTACTGCTCCCAGAGTTTTCACAAAATGTCTGGCTCCGGCCATTGCCTTTTGCAGACAAAGGAATATCCAGATTTACACATACTTAGACAACTGCCTAATTCAGGCAGACAGCCAGGAAAAGCTGCTCAAGCACCTGGCCTTTGTAAAGTCCTTACTGACCTCCCTAGGGTACACAGTCAAGGAAAAGAAATCCAAACAGGTGCCCACCCAAAGGATTATATTCCTGGGAGCAAGCCTGAACGCAGCATCCCAGATGGCATTCCTTACACCAGAAAAGCAAAATGTCCTGACAGCCTACTTCTCTCAACTAGCCACCAGATCCCAGCTATCTGCAAGGAAGATCCTGCAAGCTCTGAGGTTCATGGCATCTTGCATACTAGTCATTCCATATACCGGACTGCATAGGAGGAAACTTCAATGGTACCTAAAAAGCCTTTGGTGTCAGCACTCTCAAGACCTGGAGACTCTTATACTTGTAATTCCTTGCCTAAGAAAATATTTTCTTTGGTGGGCAACAGCATGCTCCTACAACAAGGAACTACCTTTCTTACCACCCCCTGCCGGCCAGACCCTCACCCCAGATGCATCAGACTATGTCTGGGGTGCACACTTGGATGGCAAGTGCATACAGGGTCAATGAAGCCCACAGCAAATCCCTCTGCACAGCAGCCAAAAAGAGATGATGGCATCCAGCATGCCTTGATAACTTTCAAGCCCTTTCTCTCCCCAGGGGCTCCCCTGATCAAAGCAGACAACACCACTGTAATGTGGTATATCAACAAGCAGGGAGGGAATCACTCCTACCCTCTATGCAGGCTGGCCATGGCCCTTTGCACACAGCCTCTGCCATGCAACTCCACCTGTTAGGAGAATTCCTACCAGGTTATCTCAACTCTCTGGGAGACCAGTTAAGCAGAAATCTTCTGGACCCACACAAGTGGCAGCTCCCCCGAAGAACCTTCACCCTAATAACTCAGAAATGGGACATCCCGAAGGTCGACTTCTTTGTCTCCCACACCAACCAAATTCTGCACCAGGGAGCATCACTGCATGGCTTAGAATGTGGATGCCCTGTCCTTCCCCTGGGTCAGTCTATCGGTCTGTGCCTTTCCTCCACTACCTCTCATCCCCAGGGTACTACTCAAAGTAAAGGAGGAAAAACTAAGGACAATTCTTATAGCTCCAGACTTGCCTCGCCAGCACTGGTACCTCTTGCTGCGCAGCCTGTCCCCACTGCCACCATGGCATCTTCCTCAGATTCCAAACAGTTCTTAAGAGGGGCTAGCAATTTGAGGCCACCCAAAAGAGCACCAACCCCAGCTTGGGACCTTAACTTTTTTGTTGGAAAAGCTCACCTTGTCCTCCTTTGAACCAGCTTCTTCTGCAGAGTTAAAATTACTCTCCTGGAAGACAGCTTTCCTTCTGGCCATCACTTCAGCCAGAAGAGTCTCTTAGCTGCAAGCATTCATAGCTCTGGAACCCTTCATCATCTTCCATGCTGACAGGGCATCCCTCAGGACTAACCCATCTTTCATGGCCAAGGTGGTGTCCAGTGTGGCTCTCAACCAATCCATTCATTTGCCCACCTTTTTTCCTAATCCCCAGAACATGGGGGAAAGGATCATGCACTCTCTAGATGTGCACAGACAGCTCAGATTCTATCTAGACAGGACTAAATCCTTCAGAAAGTCTGATCAATTGCTGGCTAGCTTTGCTACACAGCAGAAGCAATGCCAGCTCTAAACAAACCATTTCCAAATGGATAGCACACTTCTTCCATTTCTGCTACAAACAACCTGGAAAGCCTCCCCCCAAGGGGGTCAGGAATTACTCCACCTCTGCAGCTCTCCTGAGAGGAGTCCCCACCAAGGACATCCTGGAGGCTGCCACCTGGACATCTGTTCACACTTTTACCAAACACATCTGTTCACACTTTTACCAAACATTACCACTGCCTCTCTTCTCCAAATCCAAGGCAGGGTTTGCCTGTGCAGTCTTGCAAGGCATCCTAGCCAGTCCCTAGTTTCCTTCACTGCCTCCACCAATTTCCTCAGCTTTGGGATTCAACCCAAATGTGATGACTGCAACAGTGAAACACAAAGAACATAGTATAGTTGTGTACACTTACCATAAATGTAGATGTTCCAGTGTATTCACTGCTGTAGTCCTGGTTTTCCTCCCTCCATCCCCCTTTTTTCTCCTCTTTCCTTACAAGGGACATATTGGTATTTACTTTCTACTGGTGGGGTTCTTCCACCAGTACATGGCCCCTTCTTGGGGGCTCCTAACAGGTTAGGGCAAAAAAAACTGATGTAATGGCATCGGCTGCCTTACTTTATACTACTGACGACCTGAAGCAACAGCAACCGACAGAGAAATACTAAGCCTCTATTATTCGGGCCAGCCAAGGGCTACCCTGGCATGGATAACCCAAATGTGATGACTGCAACAGTGAATATACTCAAACATCTACATTTATGGTAAGTGTACACAACTGTACTTTTCTGGCTTGAGGAATTTCCTGCTGTGGAAGGCCTTGGTCAGCCTGACTATCAGAGTAAAAAATCTCCATCCTCCCAAGGTGGGCAGATGCCCTTCCCTGACGTTAGTACGCTTGGGTATAAAGGGAGCCAGCCACTGACATGACATCAGTCTTTTCTTGCCTTCAGAGCCTGAAGCGGTGTTTCGGTCTGCAACAGAGAAAAGTCTTCTAAAGCTAAGTAACCCCTTGGGGAACTCTCTTTCTTGCTTTAATTCATGTCAGATAAGGTTAACAGGTGTCTCCACTGTGGTAAGCAAATCCCACACTGAGACTTTCATACTTTGAGTGTCGTGTCTAGGCCTGGATCACGATATCCCTAGTTGCCGTTTTTGCACCCGTTTCAATTCTAGGACAATCAGGCATCGGGCTGAAGTCTTAGCTAGGCATCATAGTCTGCAGTCTTCTCTGCATCGTTCAATGGCATCCGGCGGTCGTCCCAAGGTTGAGCTCCCTAAGCATAAGAAGGACAAGGAAAAAAGATGTAAGTTTAGGGCTCCGGACAACCATTCACTGTCTGCCAGTCCCACAAGGCTCGTTATTGAGGAAGGCGAGGCACTTTCTCAGTCCCCTTCTGCAACTGAGGTGGTGGCTCAGGTCTTTGTCGAGACCCTTACAGAGTCCGACGTACTGTCGGGTCCCTCAACTTCTACTCAAGCTTTAGCTTTCACTTCGTTGGTTGGGTCTGGTATCACTCAACAGACCTTTGCTTCTGATGAGCAATCTTGAAATGGCGACATTCCCTCAAGGCATCAGCGTACATTGGATCTGCTTTACAAACAGACAAGCCCAAAGCTACTTCCAAGAAGAGTTCTGTCTCAGGTCCTATGTGTATGCCTACCAGTTCCTACTCAGCAGGTTATCTGCAAGACCTGGTCAGGTTAGCTGAGGACCTTATTTCCTTAGTCTAAGCTAGGCAACCCCCTATGAGTCTTTCCCAAGGAAATGTAAGAGGGAATCCTACCACGGAAGGTTTGTCTGAATCTCTGGATTCAGATGAAGATTCTGACTAGGATGGGCCTGTCTTTTGGAGGGACTGTTCCTTACTTCCTTTGAAAATTCAGATGCTGATGAGAATCTGCCTTCAGCCTCACCTCGTGAAGATATCTCTTTTGGGGAAACAGTCCATACCAAGGGGAAACATTTCCAGTGGGAGGCACAGGAATACCCACAGTCTGAAAAGAGGGTTAGGTAGTTCCTTGACCTCTCAAAACACAAACCTTTGACTATTCCTCCTGAATTGAAGGTGGTAGAGGATGTTTTTATGGACTCTTCCCTGAACCCAGACTGTCTACCTCCAGCCCCTTGAAAACCAGACAGGGTGCTGGAGTCACAAAAATACCTCTTCAAAAAACCCTCTTGGTGACCCAGTGTTTGTTACTCCAGGTCCCAAGGATGCAAGAGCCAGTTCTTCTAAGAACCCTTTACTTACTGGCAAGGAAAGCAGGGCCCTTGATAGGTTTGGCAAAACTACACTTCTGCTATCCTAACCATGAGCACCCTTAACTGCCAGTTTCATATGATAAAATACCAACAAAGTATTTTAGATAAAATGAAGCAAAGGATATCCTCCCTGAAGGACAAGAACATTGCAAAGGAATTGATGGACCTTTGCCATTCCAGCTGCTAGGTGGCTAGACACTCATTACAATGCAACTGTGATGCTATGGAAGCTTCTAGCTGAGCTGCTATATCTGGATCCATCATTTGAAGGCATGCTTGGCTGAGGGAACAGACCCTACCAGACCATGTCAAGTCCAAACGTCTAGATGCACATCTGGATAAGGACTTCCTTTTTGGGCCTAAAGCTGAGACTGTGCTAAAAAAGATGGAAGATGAAGCAAAATCTATGCAAACTGTCAAGGACTTCCTCCAAGATGTTCATCGTGCATACAGCTGCAGTCATAACAGATGGGTTTTCCTGCCGTAAGGCTGGTCCTCGGTCAGCCAAATTCCAAAGTCTAGGTCCGAAGTCTGATGTTGTCACTTCTTCCCTGATGTCAAGTGCGACAGGGGTATAAAAGAACCAGCCGACGCCATTTTCTTCAGTCTTTCTTGCCGGGCGGTGCCCGAAGCAGAAGCAGTTCGCAAGTGCCGGTCGGCCAGCTCCTGAGATTACGAATATTTTTCAACCGAAGTCTTCTTGAAAGCCAAGTACCCCATTGGGGAAACTTTTCTTGCCTCAGACCGATGTCAGACAAAGTTAATAATTGCATTTCATGTGGGAAGCAAATACCGCATAAGGATTTCCATTCCCTCTGCATTCCTTGCTTAGGCCCAGACCACGACGTCTCGGCCTGTCATTTTTGTGCTACATTCAACAGACGCACTATTAAGCGTCGGGCGGAGTTCGCCCAACACTATTTTGGCAAAAAGTTTAATTACATTATGCCGTCGGATAATCCGACTCCAGTTTTGAGTAAAAGACGCAAAGATAAGGACCGACCTACGAGGTCCGCGACTTCTACCGACACCAAGCTAAAGCCAACTACTGCTGCTCCGGTTCTCAGCGAGGTGCCTACGCAGCCCCTGACTACCGATGACACTTCATTAGCGGTGTTTTCTGTGCCCGAGGTCACAAGATCTTCGGCCCACACCCCGACTACAGATACCAAAGCCACTCTTGGTGGGGAAACTCAGAGTTTAGACAGGCCTGCCACCTCTCAAGGTGTCTTCAGTTCTTCTTCTTCTTTTTCCATTAAGGCTTTCACTAAATCTAAAGCAGCCATGCATTCTAAAAGACAAGCTCCACAGGGCCCCTCTCATGGCTCCATGCCTAAAAAGAAGATGCTCAAAATGGCTGAGGATTTGATTACTCTTATCAGGGGTTCCCAACCCCCCTCGGACAAAAGGCCCAGAGTAGAGGAAGAATACCCTTCCTCGGACCAGGCCTCCATTACTTCAGAACTTTCTGAAGACCAGGAACATTCATACTCCCCTTTTGAAGATTCTGATGCAGAGGAGTCCATTCCCTATGTCTCCCCCCCTGAGGACTACTCTTTTGGGGAAACCTTGCATACCTTGAGGGAACACTTCCACTGGGAAGGCCAAGATTACTCAGACTCCAAGAAAAGGCTCAGGGATTTCCTCTTGCTCCCTCAGCACAGGCCTCTGGCTATCCCTCCTGTCTTAGACATACTAGATGATGTGTATTCAGAGGCCAGCCTCAACCCAGACTCTTTACCTTCAGCTCCAGTCAAGCCTGACTGGTATTACCGGGTTCCTGATTCACACCAATTCCTATACAAAAGTCATGCGGCTGACCCAGAAACCATTTCACAGGGTCCCAAGGGAATTAAGGCCTCCACTGCCAAAAATCCATTACCTTCAGAGAGAGATTCCAGAGCTTTAGAAAGGTGGGGGAAAAAGGTATACACCTCGGCCACCTTAACCATGAGGGCATTAAACTGTCAGTTCCATATGTTAAAGTATCAACAGTTTTTGTTATCTCAGTGGAAAGGTAAAATGTCACAACCTGAACAACCAGACTTGAAGGAGTTGCAGGATTTGTTACATAGTGCAGAGCAAGTGGGTAAACATACCTTGCAATGTGGTTTTGATGCTTTAGAGGCCTCATGTAGAGCTGCTGTTACAGGATCAGTCATACGTAGACATGCTTGGCTCAAAGAGCAAACCTTACCAGATCATGTCAAGGCTAAACTACTAGATGCACCTCTTCAGAAAGATGTATTGTTTGGTGTTAAAGCTGAGGAGGTATTAAAGAAAATGGAGGAAAAGGCTAAATCAATGCAAACGGTGAAAGATTTCCTACAGGTACAACCTCCACGTTTCAGTAGAAACTGGCCTTCAAAAAATTGGTCCTTTCCAGCCAGGGACAGACCTCAAAGAGGTAGATACAGGCGCCCGAGGGGTAGAGGGCAATCTCAAGGATCATTTAGAGGCAGACAATGGCAAGCACCTACACCAAGAGGTGGTGAGGATAGTTCACAGCCATTCAGAAAGCAGAACCAATGACTTTCCCCTTTGCATGCCAAGCAAGGCTCAATTGGCAGCACCTTTAGGCAGAAAACTGGCATTCTTTTCGAAAAATTGGCATATTGTCACAAAAGACAAATGGATCCTGGACATTATAGACAGAGGCTACAGATTCTACTTTCACACCCTTCCAAGAATGAGAGGCATGCCAAACCTGCCACACAAAGGGAAGAGGCACAAAAACAAATTTCAGATCTCATGGACATGAAAGCTATTCAAGAGGTACCTGCACAAGAACAGGGTCAAGGTTTTTATTCCAGACTATTCCTGGTACCAAGGAAGGGCAAAGATTGGAGACCTATTTTGGACCTATCCATCCTAAACACATATTTACTCGTACCAAAATTCAAGATGCTCACATTACAGCAGCTTCTTCCCATGCTGGGCAAGGAGTCTTGGCTGGTAACATTGGACCTCAAGGAGGCATACCTGCATGTCCCAATCAGACAAGATTGCAGAAGATACCTCAGATTTCTTGCAGGTTCAACCCATTATCAATTCTCTGCATTGCCCTTTGGCTTATCTACTGCGCCCAGAGTGTTCACAAAATGCCTGGCATCAGTAATTGCCTTCTGCAGACTTCAAGGGATACAGATATACCCATATTTGGACGACTGCCTGATCTAAGCGGACAGCAAACACATACTTCTGAAACACCTGGTGTTTGTAATAATGTTGTTGAATTCTCTGGGATACACAGTCAACAAAAAGAAATCAAGACTAATAACCCTCTCAAACAATAATTTTCCTGGGTGCCAGCTTGAATACAAACACCCAGATGGCCTACCTCACGCCAGAGAAACAAGGGCAACTAACTCATTACTTCAGAAAACTGGCAACCTTCACCAGGCTGACTGCAAGGAAAATCCTGCAGGCTCTGGGATTCATGGCATCTTGCATCCTACTAATCCCATGTGCAAAGCTGCATATGAGGAAACTTCAATGGTACCTGAAAAAACTTATGGTCTCAACACAGCCACAGTTTGGAAACAATTATACCACTGATTCCATGTCTTCAAAAGGAATTTCTGTGGTGGGCTCAAGCATGCCAAGGAAACATAGGTCTCCCATTCTGCAAGCCTCAAGCAAATCAAGTCATCACAACAGATGCCTCGGACTACGCCTGGGGGGGGCGCACATGACAGATCGGTGCATTCAGGGCAAATGGTCCCAAAAAGAAAAGCACCTACACATCAATCAAAAGAAAATGCTAGCAGTAATAAATGCTATTATGGCTTTCAAAGACCTACTGCATCCAGGCCAGCTATTGATAAGGACAGACAACACCACAGTTATGTGGTACATAAACAAACAAGGAGGAACTCATTCATACCCCGTATGCAGGCTAGCCATGTCTCTTTGGAGCATGGCTCTGGAATTGCAAATCCAACTTCAACCACAGTTCCTGCCAGGCAAGGAAAACACGCTGGCGGACAACCTAAGCAGAAATATGACAGATCCACACGAATGGAAGTTGCATCCTCAAGTTTTTACAAAGATAATTCAAGCATGGGGAAGGCCAGACATAGATCTCTTTGCCACCCACAGAAATTACCAATTGACAAAATTCTGCTCAAGAACCTTTCATCCACAGGCCCATCTGTTATGACTGCAGCTGTATGCACGGTGAACATAGTACAGTTTTGTACCTACCATAAATGTAGATGTTCGAGTGCTAATACAGCTGCAGTCCAGGTTTCCCTCCCTCCTTCCCCTCTTGGGACAGGCCTAATGGCTAACACCTCCTCATACAACATGATTGGGGTATTCTTTTGTGGTGTATTTGCTTGCAACTACTGTTTTTTGATTTTATTGCATTGCATTATTACATAGATTTATGTTTTGCCTTCCTTCTGGGGGCACCTGACATCTGGGGCAAGAAAAACTGAAGAAAATGGCGTCGGCTGGTTCTTTTATACCCCTGTCGCACTGACGTCAGGGAAGAAGCGACGACATCCGACGCCGGACCTAGACTTTGGAATTCGGCCGACCAAGGACACACCTGACGGCAGGAAAACCCATCTGTTATGACTGCAGCTGTATTAGCACTCGAACATCTACATTTATGGTAGGTACAAAACTGTACTTTCAGTCACCTAGGTTTAATAGGAATTTTCCCACTAAACATTGGTCCTTTCCCTCTGAATCAAAATGCAGTCAGAGGAAGCAGCAACAATCACAAAGGCCCAGGCAGTGATCCTCAGAAACCCCCAGGTAGGGGAGTTCTAGGCCACAGGACCCTGGCAGAGAGCAACAATGACTCTTCCCCTATCTGTCCCCTCACCCTCTCCAGAAAAAATAGGAGGAAGACTAGGAGGAAGGCTATCCCTGTTCAAAGAAAACTGGTTTCTCATCACTTCAGACAAGTGGGTTCTGAAAGTTATCTCAGCAGTTGTAAGCTCATTTTCAAAGAGCCATTAAGATATTCAGGGTACCCAGATGTTCCATAAAATCAAAGAGCAGAGGCCCTTTCTCAGATTTGCAACCTATGCTCACAGGGCTCAGTGGAACCTGTACCAGAATATCAAATAGGGAAGGAGTTCTACTCCAGGCTATTTCTGGTTCCCAGAAAGGAAGGCTCTTTGCACCCAATTCTAGACTTTTCAACCTTCAATCTGTCCTCGCTGGTACCAAAATTCACAATGTTGACTCTTCAAAAACTTCTTCCCATGATAGTCCCTCAGGCCTTAATGGTCACCTTAGACCTAAAAGATGCTTATTTGCACATTCCTATAGAGGAATCTTGCAGAAGTTTTCTTCACTTCAGAGCAGGTACCAGTCACTTTCAATTCTCTGCACTGGCCTTTGGTTTGTCCACTCCTCCCAGGGTATTCACAAAGTATTTAGCTCCTGTGATCACCTTCTGCAGAGCAACAGAAGTCCAAATGTACCCCCCATCTGGATGACTGCTTCATTCAAGCCACAAGTCAGTTAAAGTTAAGGATCTGGCCTTCACTCAGACCTTTCTCACCTTCTTGGGGTTCACCATAAATCTTCACAAATCCAACAAAGACCCAGCCACAAGGATAGTATTCAAAGGGGCTGTACTGGAATCCTCCCTTCAAAAGGCCTTCTTCCCTCCAGAAAAGGTCTCCTTGACTCAGTACTTCCAAAACATTATGCAGAGACCATGCCCGCCAGCCAGGGAATTCCTCGGAGCATAAGGCTACATAGCATCATGTATCCTCTGGCCAGGCTACAATGAGGAAGCCCCGTGGTACTTCAAGAATCTGTGGTGCCAACACTTACAGACTCGGGAGGCAGAAATTCAGCTGATCCCTTGCATCAAGGAGGAATTTGCCTAGTGTCTGAGTCTTCCCTTTAGGTTCATCCCTCCAGGATAAACTTTTACCACAGATGCTCCAGAGACAGTCTGGGGACTCATTTCCAACAACTTCAATCCCAGGGCAGATGGGAAGATCAGTTCAGGTACAAGCACATAAATTGGAAAGAACTGATGGCAGTGCAAAAGGGCCTAGTGGCTTTCAAAGATAAGTGGAAACCAGGGGTCCTGCTTGTTAAAACAGACAACAGCACAGTCGTGACACACAAGCAAGGGGGAAGGGGGTATCCACTCTTACCCTTCTTTTTCAAATAGCAATACAGGTCTGGGAGACAGCTTACTCTCTGGGGTTGCACCTCTTGCCACAGTACCTTCCAGGGACTTGAAACACTCTAGCATGTAATCTCAGCAGGAACTTGATGGAACCCAATGAAGTGGCATCTGCATCGGGAAACATTTCTCAGCATAGTCCAGAAATGAGGATCCCCACAGATAGACCTCTTTGCCACCAAAGAAAATGTTCAACTGGAAAGATTCTATTCCAGGAGCAAGCTACCCATAGACTGGAGGATAGATGCTTTCTCCTTCCTTTGGAGCCACCTGTTCTTTTTTGCATTTCCTCCCCTGCCTCCTCTTCCAGGGGTCCTCCTAATAATCAGGGAAGAGGCCCGAAGGGTTATCCTGATAGCCCCAGACTGGCCCAGACATCACTGGTGTCCTCTGCTACTAAGTTTTTAACCAGTGAAAATCTGTGACATTTATGTCAGATAGTGGGCCTTCTGACTCAGAAAAAAAGGGAGATTTGTGCATACCAACCTACAGACTCTCAACTCTCAACCTGGATACTTCCCCAAAGTACTTCTCTGAGCATACCCTAAGCAGACAAGTTCAAAACATTCTCAGAGGCAAGAAGGCATAGTACTAGGAAATCATACTCATTAAAGAGAAAAGATTCTCCATTTGGTGTCAGCAGCAAGGCCTCAAACCTAAGTTAGCCAACATCTCTGCCAGTTTAGATTACCTGGCTACCCTGGTGGACAGAGGCCTATCCTTTTCTTCCATTAAGATACACGCCTCTGCTATTACAGCCCACATCCTTACTGTTCCTGTATTCTTTTCCCACCTTCTGATGAAGCAGTTCCTTAGGGGAGTGGTTCACATCAGACCTCCCAGTAGACAACCCACACCTCCATGGGACCTCAGTTTTGTTCTAGAAAAATTGAATGTACCCCCCACTATGAACCGGTAGCTTCTGCTGATTTAAAATTCTTAACTTGGAAGACTGCCATTTTACTGGCTATCACCTCAGCTAGAAGGGTCTGCAAGCTGTCATGGCAGTGGAACCATTTCTCATATTCCACCCAAGCAGAGTATCTCTCAGGACTAATCCATCCTTTATGCCCAAGGTGGTCATGGACACATCCTTGAATTAAGCCATACACCTGCCACCATCTTCCTCAAGCCTCAGAACTGGAGGGAAAGAATCCTTTAGTCCTTAGATGTGCACAGGCAGCTTCACTATTATCTTGACAGAACTAAATATTTCAGACCTTCAGACCAACTCTTTGCGTCCTTTGCCATTGGCTCTGAAGGGAAACCAGTCTCCAAACAGACTCATCTCCAAGTGGCTCTCCCCACTGTTTTTGCTTTTGTTACAGCCATCATGGGAAAAAGCCTCTTGAAACTGTAAGGACTCCTCTACTAGGGCCACTTCTACCTCTGCTGCCTTCTTGAAAGGATTACCTACCAAAGACATTTTGGAAGCTGCTACCTAGTCATCTGTGCATATCTTTACCAAACACCATCACTTACCTGCCTTCTCCATGTCTAGAGCATTATTTGCCATTGCCATCTTGAAGGGTATCATGTCTTCTCCTTAATCTACCTTCTGCCCTCATATCAGCTTTAGGAAACATCCCACATGTCAGGACTGCAACAGTGAAACATGAAGAACATAGTACAGTTGTGTACACTTACCATAAATGTAGATGTTCGAGTGTATTCACTGTTGCTGTCTTCTTTCGCTCCTTCCTTCTCCCTTTTGCCTACAGTAGTAGTCTGCTTCTATTTTCTGCACTATCTAAAGGACCCCCCTGGGTGTTTAGCCTGCAGGCCCCTTTTTCTACTTCTCTTACTTGCTTATTCTTCATTTTGGGGACTCATACCTTCTAAGGGGCAAGAAAAACTGATTTAATGACATTGGCTAGCTCCCTTTATACTCAAGCATACTGATGTAAAGGAAGAGTGTACACCAGCCTTAGGAGGAGGGAGATTTTTACTCTGGTAGTTGGGCCAGCCATGGGCTTCCAACTCAGGAAATCCCAAAGTCAGGACTGCAACAGAGAATACACAAGAACATCAACATTTATGGTAAGTGTATACAACTGTACTTTTAGGTAAATACCAAAGGAAGTGTTATACTCAAAGATACGTCTGATGAATGCTGGATACAGTGGAACAGTGACCTCCTTGGACCTAGATGCAATATCTTTGTTTATAAGTTGCACCTCACAGTAAGACGCTGTCCGGTTCGATTCTCAGCTAGAGCATCTTCTGCGTGGAGACATGCGTGAATGGGCGTACCTTTCTTGAAGGTTGTGCATCAGGCCTGGCAAGCCGGTACGTAAAAATCAACTGCCGATCATTAGTGGACCGGAGTTCCGCTGTGGCGACCCCTAACCGGGAAAAGCCGAAAGACACAAACAAACAACATAAAATAATTTCCTTACTGCTGTAGACACATTATGGTCAAAAAGTAGACTACGGTTTATGTGCGTCTCCAGGTCCCTGACTATTGTGTCAGCTCTTAGGGCTGTTTTGTCAGTATGGTTTAATAGGGGTGGATGTGCTCCTGAAGAGTGTTATACATTTCTTGCATTTAGTTTTAGTCTATGGCATAGACTGTGGGGGATTCTGTGACTTCTCCTAATTTGCAATCATCTACATGTCTGGTTGGCCAGAGGCCCTTAACATTTGTCATGACTTCAGAGAAGTAGATGCTGAAAAGGACCGGTCCTAGGAAAATCCCTAAGGGGCTCCGCTTGTGACTGCCCCCTTTATACAAATGGGCTTTCCAGTTCTAACTTCCTAAATTCTGTCTGTGACCCAGCTGATTATCCACGGGTTGAGGTAACGGTTTATACTTACTTCTTGTGTTTATCAACAGTGCCTGAGTGGGGTATTGTATCAAATACTTTGGTCTAGTCAAGCTAGGTAGTGTGAACCATTTTGCCCTCATCCGTCGTTTTGGTGACCTTCTCAAAGAAGTCCACAAGGTTGAGTAGACATGACCTGCCTTTGACAAAACCAAATTGGGTTGGATCCAGTGTTTGGAGGTTTCCTATGTCATTATTGATCATTTCCATGATCGTTCTTTCCATGACTTTGCATATGAGATTAGTGAGACTTATGGGTCTGTAGTTTCCAACTTTCCAAAACTGTTCTATTGCAAAAGCATGCAAAATCTTTTGCAATTCTGAGTTACAATGCCAAATAGCATTAGTTAACATGATTCTAAAAGAAGTTATTTGTCTGCACATAGTTATGCATAAAATTCCTTTATTTTCATTTGTGGCTTATTGTAATTTGCTGATATGTTTCTGATAGTTTTAAAGCTCGACTGTCACCAGCTGGCTTCTGCTTCTGACCTTTTAAGTCACTGACCTAAGTAAAATAGTGTCTGCTTCCTTGTAGATAAAAGCAGGCTGTAAAATTAGTCATGGCTTACAAGAGAGCTGTAGCTTTTATGCAGAATCATCTCATTTATTGTTGCTTTAGATTAATCCAAAATAAATCTGTATGTTTAGAAGTTTATCCTGCTGGCTGTCAGAGATTTCCATGCATAGGAAAAAATCTACGATAAATTTTCTGGCAAATGTGTTCAGGAGTCTACCTAAAGTAAAATTTTCTAACCTTGTAACCATCAGGGAGTATGATCTGTGCAGAAAGAATGAAATGAGAAAACCTGTGTCAACCTATTCCCCAATAATTAATACTGACTGTTAAAAAAATTTATAAGCTCATCTCTTTACAGAATTTAAAAATGTTGAGCTAACCATTTATCCTTTCGAAGGGTTTGCCCCATTTAAATGGGCTTTATATTGGTTCATACTGACTGTAGATGCATCTCAATTGTTTTACTTAGGAAAGGTTTGTTTGTTTGTGTCTTTCAGCTTTTCCCGGTTAGGGGTCGCCACAGCGGAACTCTGGTCCACTAATGATTGGCAGTAGATTTTTACGTGCTGGCTTGCCTGGCCTAACGCACAACCTTCTACGAAGGAACGCCCATTCACGCATGTTGCCACACAGAAGACGCTCTAACTGAGAATCGAACGGGCAGCGTCTGTGAGGCGACAACGCTACTGCAGCACCACGACTTTAATTTAGAAAAGACAAAATTATATTTTTTTGATTTGCTTAATTTAAGCTGCATGGAGTTGTAGAGGTCCAACGATGTCAGTAGAGATCTGAAAGCCGGACGTATAACATGTTCCTACTCTCTGCTTTCTTTAAACTAGGTTTCTGACTGCTCTTTCAGGTTCGTATAGGCAACATTACATCACTGCAGCGTCATTATTTAGGAAAGAAGGTAGAAAGAGAACAGCCATATCGTGTCCAGCTTGCCAAACAATAAAACAGTAAGTCTGTTAGACTTCAGCATTTTTATGTTGGACTTCTTTATTAAGCAGAGAGAGGGAGGTTGGTAGATGGAGGCAGATGATGTCTTCATGTAATTCACTGCAAACAAGTCCGTCTGCATTTAATGGCATGTGATAACATTTCAGTACCAAATGGGCATTGCTGAAGCATAACTTCAAAATGCATTACTTTGATTATTATGCTTATGTTTTGTCAGTCTTTCATTACTACTTCCATAGCTCACTTCCAGTGACTGTTTAGTATTGTGTTCACTGCACTCTTTTGCCAGAAACCACACCTGTCTACATTGTGCGTCAGTACTGTAGGTGCTCTTTTTCACAGTTGGACGTTGCCCGTTCAATTCTCAGTTAGAGCGTCTTCTGTGTGGCAACATGCGTTAATGGGCGTTCCTTCGTTGAAGGTTGTGCGTTAGGCCCGGCAAGCCAGCACGTAAAAATCTACTGCCAATCATTAGCAGACCGGAGTTCCGCTGTGGCGACCCCTAACCGGGAAAAGCCCAAAGACACAAACAAACTGTAGGTACTCTTTCTATGCTGTCTTCTCATAGTTTTCCACAGTGTACATGTATGCTGCATTAAGAGTGTCAAACATCACTGCACTCTCCTTACATTCTAACACTAGCCCATGGAAAATACGCAGAGAACAGTTTTTACCAAAAAAAGATTAAGCAGTTGGCAGATAATCATGTTCACTTTAGCCATTATATCACCAACTTGGCAATTCTGCCTGTGCCTTATTTATTTTTATTCATTTTTTTCAGCCATGAGACTTGCATTCACATAAGATTGCCAGTGTTTAGAAATAAAAAAATAAAAATATACATGAAGCGGAAGTACAATGAGCTGTTTAGCACAGACATATACAGTGGATATAAAAAATGTGCACACCCCTGTTAAAATACCAGGTTTTTGTGAGATAAAAAAATGAGACCACAATAAATCATTTCAAAAGTTTTTCCACCTTTAATGTGACTTATAACCTGTACAATTCAATTGGAAAAACAAACAAATCTGTTAGGGGAAAAAATATAAAAAAATTAAAAAAAAAACATACAATAAGCTGGTTGCATAAGTGTGCACACCCTTAAACTAATACTTTGTTGAAGCACCTTTTGATTTAATTACAGCATTCAGTCTTCTTGGATATGCACCTGCCATCAGTTAAAGAGACTCTGATTAACCCCAAATAAAGTTCAGCTGTCCTAGTAGGATTTTCCTGACATTTACTCAGTTGCCTGCTACAGCAAAAGCCATGATTCGCAAAGAGCTTGCAAAGCATCAAAGGGATCTCATTGTTGAAAAGTTTGTCAGGAGAAGGGTACAAAAAAATTTCCACAGCATTGGATATACCAGTCATTAAAAAGTGGAGAAACTATAGGATAACAGTGACGTTGCAAAGAAATGGACTTCCCTCCAAAACTGATGAAAAGACAAGATAAAAACTGGTCAGGGAGGCTGCCAAGAGACCTATAACAATACTGAAGGAGCTGCAGGAATTTCTGGCAAGTACTGGTTGTGTACTACATGTGACAACAATCTCCTGTATTCTCCATATGTCTGGACTATGGGCTAGGGTTGCAAGACGGAAGCATTTTCTTACACAGAAAAACATCCAGGCCCGACTAAAATTTGCAAAAAAAATACATCAGGTCTCCCAAAAGCATGTGGGAAAATGTGTTTTGGTCTTATGAGACCAAGGTTGAACTTTTTAGCCACAATTCCCAAAGGTACGTTTGGCGCAAAAACAACACTTCGCATCATCAAAAGAACACCATCCCCACGGTGAAGCATGGTGGTGGCAGTATCATGCTTTGGAGTTGCTTTTTTTAAGCTGGAACTGGGGCTTTAGTCAAGGTGGAAGGAATTATGAACAGTTCCAAGTACTAGTCACTTTTGGTAAAAAAAAAACAAAAAACAAAAAAACCTTCAAGCGTCTGCTAGAAAGCTGAAGATGAAGAGGAATTTCACCTTTCAACACAACAATGACCCCAAGCATACATCCAAATCAACAAAAGAATGGCTTCACCAGAATAAAATGAAAGTTTTGGAATAGCCCAGCCAGAGCCCAGACCTAAATCCAATAGAAAATCTGTGGGGTGACATGAAGAGGGCTGTGCACAAGAGATGCCATCGCAATCTGACAGATTTGGAGTGTTTTTGCAAGGAAGAGTGGGCAAATATTGCCAAGTCGAGATGTGCCTTGCTGATAGATTCCTACCCAAGAAGACCGAATGCTGTAAGTAAATCAAAAGTTGCTTCAACAAAATATTAGTTTAAGGGTGTGCACACTTATGCAACCAGCTTATTGTACGTTTTTTATGATTTATATTTTTTCCCCCTAACAGATTTGTTTTTCAATTGAATTGTACAAGTTATAGGTCACATTAAAGGTGGGAAAAGTTTTGAAATGATTTATTGTGGTCTCATTTTTATATCACAAAAAACTGGCATTTTAACAGGGGTGTATTTCTTTCATAAAGCCACAGATGGTCTTCCACTTTTAGGGTATTTAGTAACACATTTGAGTATATTATCAAGAAATGTAGAATTCTTCACTTTGGTTGTCACAGTTTAGTGCAGGTTTATGCATCAGATGATAATTATAAAGTTCTGGGAATATTAGTATCTAAGGGCTTACTTTTAATGTTCTCACTTGTAATATTTATAGGAGAACTGCTGTTCTGGTTATGATACAAGTACAGTGTCTTCAGTGAAGCAGTTGTCATAGTCAAAAAGACTGGAATCTTTGAACTTGTATTCAGTTTATAATACATTTAAAATTGAGTATTTAATACAAGCTTACAAATCTGTACACATTACATAGGCTGTAGTTGTAATCTTATTTCTGCTATTAATGCTGTATTATATAAAATTAAGATTTTATTGCTATAGATAGTTACAAGATCAAGGTAACAATAGCAAAATGTGGGACTACCAGAGCTGTGGGAAAGGCTTCAACAGTGTAGACATTGTTTCTTTACATAGTAAAATTTAAATTTCAGTTGCTATGACCTAGACAAACTCCTTGATGGACCTAGTAAAATTTAAATTTTAACCGCTGCTGCTGCGACCTAGACACAAACTCATTGATGGCTCTTCTTTGAGCTGTGAATTTTACACCACCTTTGACCTTTAAGTAATGTCTCTTAATGGAAGCATGCACACTGTGAACAAAAAGTACCCTATCTTTAATACTGGAGCACACCCCATAGGTTAGAAAGTAAGGGAGAAAGGGAATTAACTAACAATGTTAAATGATGCAGATACATCTAAAAACAAGTAATGTGAAATAATAATGTTGATCTCTTCTCAGAAGAGAATCTTTAAAGGTCCTAGTAGTGAATGTCTTGATTATTATACCTTGACTGGAAAGGATTGTACATATTATTGTCACTTAGACATGAATCTGCTTACACACGTGTGACCTTCTGAAGAACCTTAACGATAAATAGAATATTTCAAATATTGCTGTAGCATTCCAGATTATCTAGCTGCTTCAGAATTTAAGTAGCCAAGGCCTCCTTATAAGTTCCATGGTGAATCTATTTCCATAAGTGAGTTCATTTGATATGGTAAAGCGCAAGACTCAACACCTCCAAGCATGTTGCAATGAGCTTGATGCATGGGAGAAGCCCATAAGCTGACATAATGTTGAAGACTAGAACAACAAAATTAGAATCAGGAGTGATAAACTCAGACCAAGTCCAAGGTAGTAGTTCCTCCTCAGAATATATCTTAGACCATGTCTAGTCAGTTTTAAATAAACTGTAATGTAAAACTGGGATATTTTGCAGGCACCCAATTGTTTGAGCATCATGCTTGACTTTAAGCTCTGTTTTATTAAAGTATATCCAAACAATCCACTGACAAGGTCAGAAAAAGACTGGAACATTGCATATCAACAGTTTTTGGGGGGTTGGCTTTTTTTGCCATGGATGTATCCATAAAGACCTGAAATGCAGCATCAGGGGAGTTAAGAAACATGTAGCTAAAACACTGGTGTGTGAGTAAGAGGTTATTAGCATATATCCCATGAGCCTGTACTACAGGAGTGTTAAGGTATTACACAGTGCAAGACTCTAGCTTGGCAGAAGCTTTCTTGCAGTTTTTACGGTCAGTTTTAAATAAAGGATTCTGTTGAGATACTGCTTGTTTGAGTGCTTCCTGGCTATTAAAAAGCAGATAGTAACCAGAGGTGCTGTCTTAATATCCTGACTGAATCAACAACAAAAAAATCACCCTGCAGACCTGCAGCTGGATCTGGTGTGCAGATATAGTTTTGGAGTTCATTGCTGATGCTGTGGGAAGGATTGTTACCTTCTCCAAGTTATCCTTCTTCAAACTTTACTGACATTTCCGAGGCGGAATGGTCGACTAATTAAATCAGAGGAGACTACTGGAAGTGTGTTTAAAAAATTGGCAAGACCCTGCCAGTCATCATCACATGTTGCACTAATTTTCTTTACCTAGAGCTATTGTCATTTCCCAAGATGTTTTGTAGGATTTCAGGAAGCAATGTTCAGGTTTCCTTTTGATATTGCATGTGTTGTTGGGTATTTCATCCTTCTCACATACTTGCTGGTTTTGGCGGGAGTTGATTTTATTACAGGTACTGTAGCACCTTACCAGCATTGATGGCATTCTGCACTTTCTTAGTGTTTTTCAACTGAAATATGAGCCAGATGTACTTAGTTACTGCAAACGGGTAAATACTGTAGTAAGGTGTCAATTTGTAATCTATAAAAGATGTGTACAGGTGTATCCTACTTATAGGAATTGGGGAGTGTAAGAACCTGCTAGAAGTAAAGAACTTCTCCGGTGGACTGTCCTGCAATATGCATTGATAGAAATATGTCTGTCTAAAAAAAAATGTGAGCAGAAATATCATCTCTGGTGCTTTTTTCCATGAAGAACCACAAAAACTGCAAGTCTAGTTAGAAAGAGGGTTATTATGTTACAAAATATCCATTAATCATACTTCCAGTACTTTGTCTGCAGATAAAATCTTCATTCCATACAGCTGTTTTAAGGAAATAAGTTGAAAAGTATGAACCATGCGTTCGTAAGTATCCAGTAATCCACATGTGCGCAGACACAGCTAGGATTGTTTGACAGACGAAGAACCTCTTACGTCTTGTTACTAACCAGCGTGCTGTCTGTGCTCTTAGTTCCAGCAGTATTTGCAGGCTGGATACTGTCATTGAATGGAATTTTGTTTTCTAAAAGAACAAAGACACAGAAAGTGAGAAGCTTTCCAGTAAGCTATAGCATTACTCAGTTTGCTATGAGCCAAGAGCCTTCTCTCTCTCATTTGACACACACAATTCATTTATTTATAGATTGTTTCTCTCACACTGCCTATAGATGTAGAGTTCTCTTTATTTTGCTTTTAGTCTCATAGCTGCAGTTTATTTTATCTTGCCTTATCTTATCCTGCATGTTATCTCTTTACACTTTTAACTTTCCCATTTCCTTATACTTTAATATACTTGTTTTTAATTGTTTTATGTCCATCCATCTCTGGGAACTATACATAAAAGCAATGTTGAGCGAAGTGTCAGAATCAGATTTGTTATTTCAGCATTGATATTCCCCATCAGACAACTACCATTTTTTTTTTTAACATTGGTGGCCTTGTAAAGCTGATGTGGTTCAGAAATTACTGTAGTCTGAGAGGTCAACCACTGTATGCATTAGATTATTTCTTTAGGATAGCACTTCTTGGCTATCAAAGCAGAACTGATAAAAATAACTATAACATATTCGCTCATGCTTAATAACTGTATATATAATTTATCTTGGTTTTATTTCAGTAGCAGTATCATTAGTGGTGTTTAGTACAGAGGATTAAGGTTGTGAATAGTTAATGACCATTCAGGGTTTCATTCAGTCCTCTTTCTTTTCCCTGCTATGTGACCCTGAGCAGGTAATTTAGTCAGACAGTACCCCTGAATCTACTGAAAAGGGGTACTTATGTCCAGTCAGTGCACCCAGGCAAAAAATTAAGAGAAAGTCTGTGCTGTTATTCTAGAGATTGCCAACTGTGCAAAAACAAATGGGCTTGAGTCCAGATGTGGGTGGCAGGCTTTCATGGTCAGTTGTCATGTAAGCAAAAAGACTATAGTGAAAAAAAAGCAACGTTTAATTGTGTATACTAGAACTCCCCCATCATGTTTTCTGAGTGTATCAAATTTGTTGTCTTAGTAATGGTAAGTCTGTTTTTATTTTATTTATTTAACATTTGTTTACTGGGAAAGTTTGACTTGGAACGAGCCAATTTTCATCGGAGGCCTGGAAAGAAATGCTCAGGACACATGTCTTTGTAAGGTGGGAGGAAACCAACATAAATGCAGGGAGGACATGCAGACTCTGCACAGAAGGCACCCCAGCTGAAAATCGAACTGGAGAACCTCTTGCTGTGAGGTGACAATGCAAACCACTGCATCATCCATATTGTTGCCATCAGAAAAGATGATAAGGGGTGAAGTGTCCAGTTACACTAAGGTATAGTTTTTTAATAGTGGAAGATTTGAATGCTTCAACTTTTTATGAGGTCCTACACTGTAGAAATAATCATTGTATTGTTTATGAACAACTGTGTGAATATTTTGTCTGAAGAAACCTGTAATTATTTACAGGGTAATCATTCTATTTTACCTATTGCTTATGAATTAAAGTACATAATGATGTGAATTAACCCACAAGTGAAACCAGTTATATATGGGCAGAGGTGGTTTATGTAACCCCCCCTTTTTTTTCCCTGAACAGTGTATTGTACACAGTTAAGGAAATATTTTTTTTGTATTTCAAATTCATATGAATTAGTTGCGTTACTAAAAATTTGGATATATGATGCATTGATTATTTTCTAGTTTTGGATACTACCAGCTAGGCACGTCTATTTCACATAAAATTATACTGGATTTCCAAGACCTATGTTAAACAAGTGTACTCGTTTGGATTTTAGATTTTATTTCCATGTGTCTTGAATTTATAACCCTATTGTAATGAAGAGTATCTTTTAATTTAGTAATAAACTATACCATTAAATTAAAAAATATATATATTTGATGGGTGCCACATTATGGGATTAATTTAAGATGTTAAGTTGTCAATCTCGCCTTCATTCTTGCTGGATGGGTTCGGAGCCGATCCTCGGCTCCGACTCTGCACTTGCTAAGCTCGAGAGTCACTTTTACCAGCTCGAGGCAGCCCCATATCCCATGATGCAAGGCGGTAATTACCCAGATCTCGTTTGCCACTTCGCTGATGAGGTCAGTCTTTTTACCAGCTCCTGGTAAGTGATATTTTTCTTGCTATTTGTCAGGTTTTAGGTGTCTCAAACCCTAATTTTTATAGTCTTTATACCTTCAGTGTACTTTATTCACTTAGCTCCATACCCATTTCCCCTTAGTTCACTTAGTTTTAGCGTATTCGGGCCTTAGGCCTTTCCCACCCTCACAGTTCCTGTCAGGATTTCCCTCAGGTGTGTGTGTGTGTTGTGTCACTCTCATAGTAATAACTAATTATTATTATTAGTTATTTATAATTTTTATTTGTTAGTGTCTTGTTTGGACTGATTGGTGTGTGTGAGTGTTTTAGGACTGAGATATGTCCAAAGATACTAGGGTCTCAGGTTTCAAGAAGTGTGACTCGTGCTGTCAGAAGATGTCTCTGACAGATGGTCACACTTCTTGTATTTATTGCCTGGGACCCCTACACCTGTAGGGCTCCTGTGCTATATGTCATTCTTTCAGCCAGAGAGTCCTGCAGGAACGTAGAAATAAGTTGATCCTCAGGGGTCTTCTTAAACCAGAGAGCTCCCCGGCTAAGGTCGGCTCCGGGAAGCCCTCCAAACCTTCCAAGACCCATGCTTCGGTGTCCAAGTCTGTGGTCTTGGTTCCGACTCCGCAGGAGTTGACATCGGCTCCATACGGAGCCGATCCTTCCTTGTTGGAAGTTTCTGTACCAGCACCGGTTGGCTCCGATACCCTGGCTTCGACACCTGTGTCAGCTCCATCTGGAGCCGACACCCTTGCGTCGAAGCATGTCTCGGCTCCGGCTGGAGCCGAGATATCTTTGTCTCCTCTCGGAGCCGACAAGTTGTCGGCTCCGCCTGGAGCCGAACTTTCTTCGGCTCCGATGGCTCCATCCAAGAAGAGGTCTAGATCTCCTTCTTTGGAGTCTATACACTCGGCTCCAGCCTCTCCCTTGCTTTTGGAGTGGAGCCATCGGAGCCGATCATCGAGGTCGTCCAGGCTCTCAGACCACGACTTAGAGAGAGTGGTAAGTAGGCTATTAAAATCACAGGCACTAGCCCAGATGCTCCATAGCCCGTCTCATCAGACATCAGCTATTCTACACCCCCCTGAGATTCCTCCTTCGACTCTCTTACAAGAGTTCGGAGCCGGAGATTATTGGTACCGTGACTGTTGCTGCTTCGGAGCCAATACCACACCTTTTGGCTCTGTCGTCTTCGACTCCTATCTCCTCCTTGAGACCTTCCTTGGAGGGATCCGGGCATCGGGCTTCCCTGGTCTGTTCCGAGGGGGCGAGTGGCATCGGACCCTTGTCCGACCCCGTTCTCCCTCTCGGAGCTTCGGCCTTGGTGAGCTCGGCCCCGACATCTGCTTCGGAGCCTTCCCTTTCGGTGGGACCAGGAATCCCTGTTTCTTCTGAGCGGGATCTCTCGGCCCTCCCTGGGAGGGGAGCCTTCAAGGTGATGAGGAGTCTGCTAGCCCCACAGCTTAGCCAGCAGTCTGTTCCTTTAGCTCCTCCCTCTGTGGTGCCTGTAGATGCCTCTTCCCGCTCTCTTGCTCCCGGACCCAGAGATCCATCGCCCCAGGTTTCCCCATTGGGAAGGACTTCCTCTTCCGAGGTTTCTCCTGATCCTTCAGGTGAACCCCCGTGTAAGAGGACCTGCAAGAGGAAGCATTTAGACTCCCCTGAGTCTACAACATCAGATACTGATTTAGATGAGTCGGAGGGGTCCCCAAGATCTCCCTCTGAGGATGTCTCCTTTTCAGACATCCTCGAACTCCTGAAACAGAGGGGGAACTGGCCCTCCATTAATCCCTCCGAGGATGAATCAGTATACCTGGAGGCTTTTGGATCTCGACCCTCCACCTCCTGGGTGTCTCCGCCTTTCGACCCCCTTATGGAAGTCATAGCTCGAAAGGCGTGGGCATCTCCTGATTCAGTGGAACCAGTCCCCAGGAGACCTTCAAAGTTTATCACGGCCCCGCTGAAAAGCAGTTTCTTACTAAGGGTGTCCCGGTTGATGCCATGGTGGTGGCGGCCGCCACCAAGAAGACACTTGCAGATCCTTCCGTGCCAGTCTATCCTCCTAACAAGGAGTCTAGGGCCATGGACAGGTATGGCAAGCGGATGTTCTCTTCAGCGACCTTTGCTATGCATTCGCTGAATTATTTGTGTCACTTCACCAGACTTCAGAGAGACATCCTCAAAGAGCTAGGTGAAGTAGTACAGGATCCATCAGCAGCAGGGGCTCAAGAAAAGATCGCCTCTCAGCTCGGAATCCTAAATTCCATAACCAACTCCTCCATGCGGCTCATTTCTTATGCAGCCGATGGGGCGAGTAGAGCTGCAGGCACAGGAGTGGCCCTCAGACGTCAGTCCTGGATGCGGCTCTGTAATTTTGCAGACCCTTTTAAGGCGTCCTTCACAAACTCTCCCTTTGATGGGACAACGTTGTTTGGCCCTCAGGTGAAGGACACTTTAACCAGGCGCGAGCAGGACGGCAAGACTCTTTCTGCCGTAGGAGTCCATTTCTCCACTCCTTCTAGACCTTACCCCAAAGGTCAGAAGGGAGGGAAAATGTGGTTCTGAAAATCACAAGGAGTCACGCCTGACGCACGTGGTCAGTTTACCCCCAGAGGCAGAGGGGGTAATAATAACAGACGCCGCCCTAGGGGCAGAGGGGGTCCGCAGAACCAGGGCTCCAGAGAGCCTCTCCCTGACAAGCCCTTCCAGCATCCCTGAGGTGTTGCCCGACTGTCCACCCTTGGAGGCAGTCGGGGGACGATTGTCGCTGTACCCAGAAGCCTGGCTTTCCCTCTCTCAAGACAAATGGGTACAGTCGATCATATCCGAGGGTTACAAGATTCCTTTCAAGGAAAGCCCCTTCCCTCAAAGAGGTTCCCTTCCAGACGTACCACTCGGTCTCAGGGAAATTGCAAAATTAGAGGTGTCAAAGCTTCTAAAGAAAAGGGCCATCCAGCCAGTTCCAAAAGATCATTTAGAGTCCGGAATCTACTCAAGGTTCTTTTTGGTCCCCAAAAAGACGGGAGACTGGAGACCAATTTTAGACCTCAGCAGGCTCAACAAGTCTGTCAAAAAGACAAGATTTTGGATGGTCACACTTCAATCGATTCTGCCCTTTCTTGGCAAAGACAACTGGAAGTGCTCCATAGACCTTCAGGATGCGTACTATCATATAAAGATTCACAGACGCTCCAGAAGTTTTCTCCGCTTTCGGCTGGGAACCAGTCATTTTCAGTTCAGAGCCCTGCCCTTTGGCCTCACTACAGCCCCCAGAGTGTTCACCAAATGCATGGCAGTGGTCACGGCTCACCTGAGACGTCAAGGATTCCAGGTGTTTCCGTATCTCGACGACTGGCTCCTCTCAGCCACCACCAGGCATCAACTTCTCCAAGCCAGAGATTACACTCTGTCTCTGCGGTCACTTAGGAATTTCAGTCAACTTCAAAAAGTCTTCCTTGTCGCCCTGCCAATCTTTACCTTTATAGGCGCAAATCTAGACACTACTCGGATGTCAGCAAACCTAACAAGTCAGAGAATCCTAGATATCCAAAACCACGTTCGGATCATCCTATCCAGCAAAAGGGCACAAGCCAGGTTGGTCCTGAAAGTGTTGGGCCTCATGGCAGCTGCCATAACACTTCTTCGTCTGGCCAGCTTTTACATGCGTCTCCTACAATGGATGTTGTTCACACAATGGTCCTTCCAGCAGCTTCCCATGTGTCACAAGATTCTGGTGACACAAACCTGCAAGAACCATCTATCCTGGTGGATTTCCTCTCCTGTAGTTCATCAGGGCAGACCATTTGTTCCCCCGGCCCCGGTAGCCACGGTCACTTCGGATGCCTCCCTGATCGGGTGGGGGGGGCATTATCAGGGCAGGATGGTTCATGGTACGTGGCAACCATTCGAATACCACCTGCACATAAATGTCCTAGAGATGAGAGCAGTGCTTTTAACATTGCAAGCCCTCAACGACTTTCTCCCTTTAGGGACTATTGCAGTTCACACGGACAACATGTCCGTCGTGTGGTACATCAACAAGCAGGGCGGAACCAAGTCCTATCCCTTGTGTCCAGAAGCTCTCAGACTTTGGCAATGGGCAATCTCCTCTCATCGGTTTCTGGTAGCAACGCATATCCCCGGGAAAACGAACATAATAGCGGACAGATTGAGCAGAGCTATTCTCATGCCTCACGAGTGGTCTCTCAAGCAATCCATTGTGGAGGAGATTTTTCAGAAGTGGGGCCGCCCATGCTGCGATCTTTTTGCTACACCCCAAAACAGCAAATGCCCAGACTTCTTCTCTCTCTTCCCACTTCCGGGCCATCCCCCCAGAGACGCTCTTACCCAAGATTGGCCCCGGGGACTTCTTTATGCATTTCCTCCCTTTCCTTTGATACCACAAGTACTCCAGAAAGCTACCGTCTTGAGAGCCAAAATGATTCTCATTGCCCCTTACTGGCCTCGACATATTTGGTTCCCGTTCCTTCATCGCCATCTTTTGGTGCGGCCTTGGCATCTTGACCCAGTTCCAGATCTTCTGACCCACCAGTCGGGTCAACTGCACCAGTCCATTCCTTCCCTCAACCTCACAGCTTGGTTGCTCCACTTCCTTCCTTAGCCAGGCTTCCTATGATCTCTAACCCCGTTAGAGATATCATAGTAGCTTCTCTTAAGTCCTCTACCAGGAGGATTTATTCTAGCAAGTGGAAACGCTTCTCTTTTTGGGAAAAATCTAAGAACATAGACCCCTTTACTGCCCCTATTCAGTCGGTCTTGGATTTCCTTGCGGAAATTTTTCACTCAGGTTCTTCGTCTTCCACAGTCAAAGTTCAGTTGGCTGCAATCTCGAACTTTCATGTCGGCTTTGCAGACCACAACATTATGTCCCACAAGCTTTGTAAAGCCTTTCTCAAAGGAGTGTTCCTTCTTAAACCCCCTGTTAGAGACCCTCCACCACAGTGGGACTTAAATTTAGTGCTGACATCCTTGATACTTCCCCCTTTCGAACCGGCTGCTTCATGTTCATTAAAGTTTCTTTCTTGGAAGACACTTTTTCTAGTCGCTATTACCTCGGCTAGAAGAGTGTCTGAACTTCATGCCCTCTGTGTTCGTCCCCCTTATTTGGTCTTCCACAAAGATAGAGTATCCTTGAGAACCAACCCATCCTTTTTGCCCAAGATTGCTTCTAAGACAAATTTAAACCAATCCATTGATCTCCCGGTATTTTTTCCAAATTATTCTAACAGGGCGGAACAAAAATTGCATTACCTAGATGTTCATCGCCAACTTAGATATTACTTGGACAGAACAGAGCAATTTAGGAAGTCCGATCAGCTCTTCCTGTCTTATGCTGAAAATAGAAAAGGTCTCCCTGTTTCTAAAGTGACCTTATCTAGATGGCTATCTTCCACCATTTCTGACATTTATCAGCTTAGGGGCAAACAGCTGAACTCAAAACCTAAAGCTCATTCCACAAGAGGTCTAGCCACTTCTACAGCCTTTCAGGCTAGACTACCCTTAGATACTATTTGTGCAGCAGCCACTTGGGCCACTCCTCATACTTTCGTTTCTCATTACAAATTGGATTTGGCCTCCAGGGACAGGGCAAGCTTTGGTTCCACTGTTCTCAAAAGTCTGTTCCATTGAGCCACCCAGGATAGAGGTGCTAGGGACGCGGTCCCATCCAGCAAGAATGAAGGCGAGATTGACAACTTAACATTTAGAAGTTATGTACCTACCATAACGTTCCATGTTGGTTGTCTTCTCTCGCCTTCTTTCTTGCGTCCCTCCCTCCTGTCCCCCTAGCCTGGACAGACCTTGATCTCCCCTTTTCTCTGGAAGATTATTCTTCCTTGGACACCAGATAGTTCTTGACCTTGATTACCTGGTTTCCCTTCACAGCCTTTTTAGGTTAGTGTTTCTCTTTCCTTAGTGGAAAGTTTTTATAGGCAGTTTTTCCTCTAGATACCAAACGAGATCTGGGTAATTACCGCCTTGCATCATGGGATATGGGGCTGCCTCGAGCTGGTAAAAGTGACTCTCGAGCTTAGCAAGTGCCGAGTCGGAGCCGAGGATCGGCTCCGAACCCATCCAGCAAAAAAGAAGGCGAGATAAGACAACTAACATGGAACGTTATGGTAGGTACATAACTTCTAATTTTGGAGTAGTTACATTCATTAATGCAAGGTCAGTCATATGGTAAGTATTTTAGTACTAGGTTGTTTATTGTATATATGAATAGTATGGGCCAGTAGAGTATTCCAACAATAAGTGCAACATCAGTAATATATGAATGTAATTTAAAATCAGCAGGGTTACAACTAATTTAAATTTCTTAAAAAAACCTCACTGATGCAACACTTACAAGCTGTTATCACCCCAATTTAGTAAAAAGCTTTCCAAAGGGACAGTATAGAAGGGCTAAGATACTTATCACTTCAGAACCTAATTAAGGCACTGGTAACACTATGCAGCAATTAAGGAAAGGCCATAGTAAACTGAAGCTTCTTTTATAAATGAGACTTTGTTAATCTGCTGATAGTAACTACCATGTACGGTTAAATAATTTTATGATGAGGTTTATAACCACCTATGTTGCAGGTAGGGTGTCCTTTGATGTCTTAAATGGTGGAATACCTTGCGTAGTGTTTGCATTGTGTATGCATTACTTGTGGACAATCAATAAATTGCCTATAAGAAGATCAGCATCACTGGCATTAATTTCAGTGTCCACTTTATCTGTTTTAAGGAGGCAAGCTTAATTTATAGACATGCAGCTATGCTGTAATTGCACCTATTGTAAATGTATTGGAGAAAAAACTGTATATCCCATATCGGTTATAGCATATAAATTGCAACCATTCTCAAAGTGTTCTGCTGAGTATGTGACTTATGTGGCTAAGTGCTTTTGTACTAAAGGGGCTTCAGGACAATAACTATCTGGATATTTTAAACGTATTACTAATGATAAGTTTGATAATGCATTTGTCAAACATATTTTGTAGGCAGTTTAATAAATATCCAGAAAAACAGGTGTAAATTTTACTGTTTAGTATTATATGTGAGGATGAGCACAGGGGGAATGTAAACTACAAGTTCATAGACCTGCGTGGTCAGATTCCAGTTTAGTGTAATTACCTCTTTAAAAAGCAACAGTCAAAATGATGGTTGCATAACTGCTGTAGTTCATTTATAAAAAGAAAGAACTTGACAATATTCATTTAACACAAACTGATGAAGGTGACTTCTCTCAAAACATTTTTTTTTTCATTTTTAATAATGTTTCTTTTTATTTCCCATCTGAATTGTAGCTTTTCTTACTTCATGGTAGACAGTCTAATCTCCTTTTCCTAAATTTATGGAGTTTACAAAACTTTCATCTCCAGTTACACAGCAGTGACCCAACATACACTACTTTTGCAGTGAAAGCTTAGTGTACTGCACATCAGGTGTTGACATCCATGTCTTAACTGCTGATTTTGGAATTGGATAAGAACGAAGAAACACCGTGCAAAACTTTGGAATGTGAGTATGCAAGTGCAGAGTGTATGACAAGGATGGGACTAAAATTCAGTAGGTGGGAAGGCTGCTTTGATTATTTTGTCTGCTAACTAACAAGTGGTAACTTTAGAAGGGATTTTGGCTTCAGTGTGACCAATGGTGTCTCACTTTGCCTTTAAGGTGCTGTAACTGTATATTGTGATACAGGAGTCTGGGACACAGGACAAGAGCCATTACTATGAAGACAAGTAAACTAGAAGTGAAGCTATAATCTATACCTGTCTGAATGGATAAGTACCTGTGCATCTAAGCATTATCCATCAGTTTGTGAGTGGACAGTAGCAAAGACTCTACATGGTGCCCTGTAAGGTGAAGAGTTGTACAGACCAACTCCTTTGGGCATCTACTGTGGTGCGCAGTATCCTCAAGATAGGAGAACACTGTTCACAAACTGCACACCGTGGCAGGGCTAGCCACGCGATGCTGTAAAATGTGGCTGTAGGTGATTTAGTCACGGTAAGTAATGTCATTAAAAAATGGGCATGGGTAGATGTTCTTCTTGTTTCACTGTTGCAGTCATTACATTTGGGTAATCTGCTGGCAGGTTGCCCTCAGTCGGCCTGAATAACAAAGTCTTGGGTCCTGCGTCGGTTGCTGTCTCTTCTTCCATGATGTCAGGTCATCAGGGGTATAAAACATGCAACCAAAGCCATTTTAATCAGTCTTTCTTGCCGTGCGGTGCCCGAAGCAGAAGCAGTTCGCAAGTGCTGGTCGGCAGACTCCTGAAATTTTTGTTTTCAAGTTTCAGAACCAAAGTCTTCAACCTAAAGCTAAGTACCCCGTTGAGGAAACTTTTTCTTGCTCCTTACCGATGTCAGTAAAAGTTAATAATTGTATTACTTGTTGGAAGCAAGTACCTCATAAGGATTTTCATTTGTACTGTATTCCTTGCCTAGGCCCTGACCATAACGTGCCTTGCTGTCGGTTTTGTGCTAAATTTAACCAACGCAGTATTAAGCGTCTGTATATTTTTGCTTCTAAATATTTTAGCTCAAGATTTAACTATCCAGAAATGTTGTCGGTTAGCAATCCGACTACCAGAATTCACAAAAAACCCAAAGAAAAAGACAGAGACAGACCGCCGAGGTCCAAAACCGACGATGAAGCTTCTCCTAAGCCACTCGGCGGTTCGCCAGTACTCAGTGAGGTGCTTTCGCAGCCCCTGATGACCACTAGTTTTGATTCGCAGGCCTCTACCGAGACCCATTTGGAGTCCAGTAAGCCGAGAGACACTTCAAGTATTGAGCCCGCAGATGTCTCTCCCTTAGATGGGTCCGGAGCCGCTGAGCAGGCACAGGCTTCTGTGGGTGTTTTCAGGCCTAAAGATTTATATATTAAACCGACACCATCATCAAAAACAAGGCCAAAACCAACTTCTATGTCTAGAAATCCGATGCATGGGCCACGTGTTCAGGCCCCTGTGCCTAAAAAGCAAATGATCAAAATGGCTGAGGATTTAATTACCTTGATCTGGGGTTCCCAATCCCCTCCTGCTAAGAGGCCTAGACAAGGCACTGATTACCCTGCTAAGAGGCCTAGACAAGGCACTGATTATGAATCTTCAGATCAGCTTTCCATTTCTTCTGATTCCTCTTCTGATCAGGAATTTTCTATTCTCCCTTATGAGGACTCTGATGCAAAAGAATCCATCCCTTCTGCTTCTCCTCCTGATGATTTTTCTTTTGGAGAAACTTTGCATACCTTAAGGGAACATTTTCACTGGGAGAGTCAGGATTTTTCAGAATCCAAAAAGAGGCTTAGGGATTTCCTTCTTCTTCCTCCTCAGCATAGCCTTTGGCTATACCTCCTGTTTTAGACATTGTTGATTATGTTTTCTCAGAATCCAGCATGGCTCCTGATTCCCTGCCTCCGGCTCCTAGTAAGCCAGACAGACATTACAGGGTTCCTGGCTCCCGCAAGTTTCTTTTTAAAAACCCTACTGCTGATCCTGAAACAATTTCTCAGGATTCCAAGGGTGTTAAGGCTCTACTGCTAAAAATCCTACCCCTTCTGATAGAGACTCCAGGGCGCTGGATAGATGGGGTAAGAAGGTTTACACGTCTGCAACCCTGGCTGTCAGGGCTTTAAACTGTCAATTTCATATGCTTAAATATCAGCAGCATGTCATGGGCTTATTGAAACAGAAAATTATGTTGATTTCTGACTGTGTGGAAAATAGAGTTACAGGATTTATTGCATTCAGCTGAACAAGTTGGAAAGCATACAAGCATGCAATATGGTTTTTCTTCCATGGAGGCCTCTTGCAGGTCCGCAGTAACTAGATCTGTGATAAGAAGGCATGCTTGGCTCAAGGAGTAAAATCTGCCTGATCATGTTAAAGCAAAATTGTTAGATGCTTCTTTACAATAGGACAGTCTATTTGGTAATAAGGCAGAAGAAGTTTTGAAAAAGATGGAAGACCAAGTTAAATCTATGCAAACTGTAAAGGATTTCTTACAAGTGCAGCCATCCAGATTCAGTAGGCACTGGCCTACTAAGAATTGGTCCTTTCCAGTACCCAACAGAGCCGTTCACGTCAAACCCAGATACTCCAAAGGCTCCAGGTTTCAGTAACAAGGAACTTACAGAACAAAACAATGGGGTGCCTCCACCTCCAAATCTGGAAGTAGCAAGGTCCCCCCCCCCACGGTAAATAGTCTCAGCGACTTTCCTCTGCCATTTCCAAGCACTTATCTTTTGGCAGCCCCTTTGGGGGGAAAAATAGCACTTCATTAACAAAATTGGCATCTAATTACCCAGGACAAGTGGGTCTTAAATATAGTATCCCAGGGATACAGATTTCATTTCCACATGTTGCCAATTCCAAACGGATGGCCAGATCTGCCTCCAAATCAGTGGGCAGAGGCCCAAAAACAAGTTCTGGGGGCTATTCAACCAGTACCAGAAAAGGAAAAAGGACAAGGTATTTATTCAAGACTTTCCCTGGTACCCAGAAAAGACAACTCATGGCATCCAATTCTGGACTTATCCATTCTAAATACTTTCCTGGGCATTCCAAAATTCTAGATGCTGACTCTACAACTGTTACTGACTATGCTGGGCAAGGATGCCTGGTTGGTAACTCTAGACTTAAAAGAGGCTTACCTGCATATCCCAGTCAGGGAATCTTGCAGAAGATACCTCCGCTTCAAAGCAGGCTTTTTGCATTACCAGTTCTCTGCACTGCCCTTTGGCTTGTCTACTGTGCCCAGGGTTTTCACAAAGTGCCTGGCACCAGTAATTGCATTTTGCAGACAAAGAAACATTCAAATTTATCCTTATCTGGACGATTGCCTAATTCAGGCAGAAAACAAGGACACTCTTCTACAACATCTGGCATTTGTGAAAAGGCTTCTAACATGCCTAGGGTACACAATAAACGAAAAGAAATCACAACTGGTTCCCTCTCAAATAATTACATTCCTGGGTGCAAGCTTGAATACAACTGCCCAGATGGCTTACCTCACACCAGACAAACAAATTCAATTGATGACATACTTCAAACAAGTGGCCACAGAAACCCAGCTATCTGCAGACAAATTCTGCAGGCCTTGGGGTTCATGGCTTCCTGCATTCTACTAATTCCATATGCAAGACTGCATATGAGTAAACTTCAATGGTACCTAAAAAGCATATGGAGTCAACATTATCACAGCTTGGAAACAATGATTCCTATTATTCCTTGCCTGCAACAGGAGTTCCTATGGTGGGCAGAGGCCTGTCACCAAAAAAAGGGACTGTCATTCATTCCACCCCCTGCCACCCAAACCCTGACTACAGATGCATCAGATTATGCTTGGGGGCCCATCTTGCAGGCAGATTCATTCAGGATGAATGGAGCCCAAATTAAATGCACCTACATATCAACCAGAAAGAAATGCTAGCTGTACAGAATGCTCTGACAGCCTTCAAGGACTTTCTTCATCCAGGACAACTACTGATAAAGACGGACAACACCACAGTTATGTGGTACATAAACAAGCAGGGGGGTACCCACTAATAACCCCCTTTGTAGACTAGCCATGGCTTTGTGGAAAACAGCCTTGACTTACAAATACATCTACAAGCTCAATTCCTGCCAGGAAAGCAAAATACTCTGGCAGACAAACTAAGCAGAAATTTTATGGACCCACACGAATGGAAACTGGATCCACAAATCTTCAGCATGTTGACACGAAGATGGGGGAGCCCAGACATAGATCTTTTTGCCTCCCCCCAGAACTATCAGTTAGACAAATTCTGCAAAGAACTCATCACAAAAAAGCTTGGAAAGTGGATGCTCTATCCTTCAGCTGGAAAAACCTATCAGTCTATGCCTTTCCCCCTCTGCCTCTGCTCTACAAGGTTTTACTAAAAGTCAGGCACGAAAAAACAAAAATGATTCTGATTGCTCCCGACTGGCCTCGCAAACGCTGATACCCGCTTCTACGCAATGTCACACCTTCCTCCGTGGTACCTGCCTCAGACACCTCACCTACTGTCTCAGCAGAACTATCAAACTCTGCTCACTTAGCTCCAAACTCTGAATCTTGCATCATGGCTAATCAAATAATTTCACCAGTCACATCTCTCAGTAAACCTGTGATGGATGTCATTTTGGAGGCTAGAAGGCCTAGTACTAGAAAATCTTATGCTGATAAATGGAAAAGATTCTGTGCCTGGAACCAAGCACAAGGAATAAATACAGCAATGCCCAATATTCCTCAGATTCTGCAATATTTAACTGAAATGTTTCACAAGGGCCTATCTTTTTCTTCTATAAAAATCCATGCCTCGGCCATTTCGGCTCATTACAACACAGAGCCTCCTCTCTTTTCTCATCCCCTGCTAAAGCAGTACCTCAGAGGGGCCAAAACGTTGAGACCTCCCAGGAGAGAACCAACTCCTGCTTGGGACCTCAATTTTGTGCTGGAAAAACTCACCCTACCTCCTTTTGAACCAGCTGCTACTGCAGATATAAAATTCCTCTCTTGGAAGGCAGCTTTTCTTTTAGCAGTCACTTCAGCTAGAAGGATTTCAGACCTACAGGCTCTCATGGCAGTGGAGCCTTTCATTATCTTTTATCCGGATAGGGTGGCCCTCAGGACCGATCCATCCTTTATGCCTAAGGTGGTATGCAGTGTGGCTCTTAATCAGACCATTCATCTGCCAACTTTTTTTCCCAAATTCACAGAACAAGGGGGGAGCGGATTCTGCATTCATTGGATGCACACAGACAACTAAGATTCTATTTAAACAGGACAAAATCTCTAAGAAAATCTGAGCAACTACTGGTGGCATTTGCTGCAGGGGCAGAGGGAAAGGCTATTTCAAAGCAGACTATTTCAAAATGGATAAGCCATTGTATTCATTTCTGCTACATGCACCATGGTAAACCTGTCCCCAAGGGGATCAGATCCCATTCCACCAGGGCTGCATCTACTTCTGCAGATTTCCTCAGAGGGGTTCCTACCAGAGACAATCTAGAAGCTGCTACTTGGAGCTCAGTTCATACGTTCACCAAACATTACCATTTACCTCTCTTTTCTAAATCCAGAGCAGGCTTTGCCACTGCTGTCCTGCAGGGCCTTATAGCTGATCCTAATGCTGTATAATTCCATCCTCCCAACCATAGCTTTGGGATTCTATCCAAATGTAATGACTGCAACAGTGAAACATGAAGAACATAGTATAGTTATGTACACTTACCATAAATGTAGATGTTCGAGTGTATTCACTGTTGCAATCCTAGTTACCCACCAGCCCCCTATTTCTCTCTTATTATACCTCTTCTTTCCTTTACTATGCTCAAAAGCCTTTTTGGTGTATTTGCTTTTAGTTGGAGGTATATTTTTTGTGTTCCAAATTACATGTGTGTGTGTGTGTGTATATATATATATATATATATATATATATATATATATATATATGTGTGTGTGTATTTTTGCTCTCCATTTGGGGAACACCTGACATCTGAGGCAAGAAAAATGGATTAAAATGGCGTCGGCTGCATGTTTTATACCCCTGACAACCTGATGTCATGGAAGAAGGGACAGCAACCGACGCAGGACCCAAGACTTTGTTATTCAGGCCGACTGAGGGCAACCTGCCAGCAGATTACCCAAATGTAATGACTGCAACAGTGAATACACTCGAACATCTACATTTATGGTAAGTGTACACATCTGTACTTTACTGGGATCAGTGGGTTGAGGAATTGGCCTACTTCAACCTATGCCAGGGACCCATGCTAATGGAAGGGGTGTATATGCCACTATTGGCCAGTGTGTGCCCACCATAAAGCCCAGCAGCCCTGGGTCAATAAACTGCTGGCTGACCAATGTCTAGTTGCCCAGCCTGGGTTACCTGAGATGGCTCTGCTGAGTGAAAGCAGAATGTAAAATCATTCAACCTGCTAAACATGAACTGAAAATTGCTTCACTGACAGGATACAGCTTGGAAGTGGATGACATGATGGTATGGAGGAGGCTAGACATTCAGTGTATCCAAGAGATAAGATGGAAGGGCAGTGCAGAGAAGTTTCTTGGGTTGGGATCCAGAGTCTACTTCTCAGGAGGAGGACAGGCTAGAAATGGTATGGGAATTGTGGTGAGAGAGGTGCTTCAGAAAGCAGTAAGGGATAGCATCAGAATTAGTGACAGATTCATGGCAATCAGATCGCAGTGCAATGACAGGGCAGTTTTCTTCATCTCAGCCTATACCCTCCAGCAGGGTTGTGATAGTGAGGAAAATAGTGCATTCAGACAGCAGTTGCAGGACCTACTAGATAAAGCAGGAGAACATGAATTGGTGTTGATAATGGGTGACTTGATTGCACTTATTGGGACAGACAGAACAATATATGAGGACTGACTAGGTCCACATGGGTGGGGCAACAGGAATAAAGAGGAAGATGCCATTCTAGACTTCTTTTTAGGCAAATGGCTTGATAGTAGCCAACACATGGTTCAGAAAATTCGACAGTCACAAAATCACATACAAGAGTGGCCAACATTCACCTCAGGTAGACTTGCTCCTAGTAAGGAAAGGGCACCGGGGTAGAATAAATGATTGCAAAGTCATCCCCAGTGAAACAGTCAGACCACAGCATAAACCACTGTTTGCTGCAATCAGCTGCAAGCAGTGATCAAAGAAAGCTGTAAGTTCAACAGAGACCAGGCTGAAGACTTGGAAGTTGACTGGACAGAAAGTACAACAGTTTAAGGAATGACTCAGGGCTCTTGCACCCCAAGAAGAGCAGGGAATAGGTGGAGTTGAAGAAGAATAGCAGCACCTCAAAGCTGCATGTGTGAGGACTCCAGAACTGATATATGGCCAAGCCAGGTATGGAGATAAGGTGCATAAGGAAAGCTGAATGCAGAAGTCCAGGAAGTCATCAAAAGAAAGGAGTAGTGCAGGAAAAAGTGGGAGATAGAAAAGGCTGACCAGCTAGGAAGGAATACTGGCTGGCTAACAAAGAAGCTAAGAAAGGAGTTGCAGTAGCAAGGAACATGGCAAGAGATCTACAAGATTCTGGACAGTGACTAAGTAGGTGGCACAAAGAAACTATATCAGGTTGCAAGACAAAGACATATAAAGATAAAGAAGATAGACACCCTTTATAAGGGATACCAGCAACAACCTGCTCACCAGTCCACAGGACATCTTAGACAGATGAAAGGAGTATTTCCAGCAGTTTCTGAATGAATAAAACTCCACAGAAGCAGTACTGTCCCAGAAACCGCCTACAATGTGAGAAGAAGAGGAGCCCACCCCAGAAGAACTGAGAATAGCACTAAGGAAGATGAAGTCAAGGAAAGCAGCAGGCTCAGATGAGGTCACAGCAGATATGATAAAGATGCTAGGTAAGTGTACAAGAACAAAGAGGACTTCCACAACTGTAGACAGTACAGAGGCAAAGTTCTGTCACATTGCATTAAAGTTCTGGAGAGGGTAATTAATAAATGGATATGCAGAGTAGTAGAATTTAAGATGGGAGATGAGCAGTTCGGATTCAGATCAGGATGCAGCACAACTGACCAGATGTTTGCAGTGAAACAGATAGTTGAGAAGAAACTAGAGATTGAGGAAAGAGTCCAACTGGACATTCTAGACTTGGAGAAAGCATACAACAAGGAAAGCTGATTTGGGTAGTACTGTGGTGGTTCAAAGCCCCAGAAACATTGTTAGAATTAGTGCAGGCTATGTACAAGGACCCAATGAGTCAAGTATGAACAGTTTTCGGTCTCACGGAAGGCTTTCCAGTGGGAGTGGATGTGCACCAGGGTTCAGTTCTGAACGTACTGCTGACCATTCTGGTGATGGACTACATTAGCAAACGGATTGAAAGGGACAGGTCAACAAAGGTGCTGTATGCAGATAATGTAACATTACATCAGACTCTGAGCAAGAACTTCGGCAAAGGCTAGGGGAGTGGAATCCCAAACTGCAGTTACATGGGATGAAACTAAGCACAGGTAAGACAGTAGTAATGGCAGAAAATTGTGGAAATCAGAAGAAGCTGAAAATTGAGATAGAAGGGAAGATTAGTGGAACAGATAAATAGCTTCAAGTATCTGGAGGAGTGGTTGAGGAGAAGGGAAATCTGAATGAAAAGGCCAAAGCTAGAGTCAGTGGGGCTGCAGCCAACTGGTATAGTCTGTCAGGAGTAGTCCATGACAGAAGAATGCCAAAAAAACTGGAAAGTAATGTGAACAATTAGCAGCCAGTACTACTGCATGGTACAGAAACCTGGGCAGTAAAGGCAGAGCAGATGAGGAAGGTAGATGTGAAGGAAGTGAAGTGCCTGAGAAGGGTGGTAGGATGCACATTGTGGGACAGGCGAAGAAATGAGTACACAAGAGAAGAAGCCAAAGTAACTCCAATTGCATAAAAGATCAAAGAGAACAGATTATGCTGGTTTGGGCACATGCAGAAAAGCAGAAGAAATCTTGTAAAGAAGATTTGGGACAAACAAGAAAGAAGGTAAGAGAAAACAGATGCCCAGCAAAAGAGGTGGAGGGATTGTGTGCAAGAAGATCTGCGACAGTCAGGCATGAGTGTTGCCGAAGGCAGCAGTGTGGCATTGAATCAAGAGAGATGGTGGTAGTTAACACAATACCCCAACCCCATGTAGAAAATAGGAAAAAGGGGGATGATGATGATGATGGTAAGTGGATAAGGAAAAACAGTGTTTAATTTACATGGACGAACAAGTCCATTGGAGAGCCTGCAACATGAGCATGAACAATTTATATATTATCACTACAAGGAAGGAAATTTTATAGGGGTGTATGCTTCTCACCTCTCCTTAATTTTTAGGGACATTCCTCATTTGAACTAAAAAAGTAATTCTGTCACAAGTAAAATTAATACATTTTTGAGAAAAATTGTGATGCATTAGAATGAATAAATAATGGTACTCTTTAGGATTACAAACATATTTTGTTTAAAAAAAGTATGTGCAAGTATTTTTGTTTGTTTCTTTCGGCTTTTCCCGGTTGGGGGTCGCCACAGCGGAACTCCGGTCCGCTAGTGATTGGTAGTGGATTTTTACATACCGGGTTACCAGCCCTGACGCACAACCTTCAACGAAGGCACGCCCCATTCATGTATGCCTCCATACAGAAGACGCTCTAGCTGAGAATCGAACGGGACAACGCTACCATATTTTTAAATTATTTTTGATTTTGTTCTTGCTTCTGGAGGTACAAGAGAGAAAGATAGTGAAATGTATGAAAAACAAATGTGAAGAAGTGACAGGCATCTATTAAAAATAACTGCCCCTGGAGATGATGGAGACTGACACATTTAAAGGATTTGATGCATGGAATCAAAAGAGGAAAAACATACTGTTAGTCACACATTTTCAAACATTGGGTGAAACTTATTTGTCTGAATAACAATTGATAGAAAATTGTAGAATACTGTAAACAGATAAACAGTATGTGATGGTATCGTTTCTGATCATAGGAGTTATTAGGTTAGTGAGTCTACAAGTGTATGCACAGACCAGCAATGGCCACTGTTATGTTGTACCTCTAGATCTGTATATGTGTGGATTGGCAAAGGCCATCATTATGTTGTTATTTATTTATTTCAGTTTGATTACCAGGGAGGTCCACTGGGCTTTGGGGCCCGTTTTCAGTGGAGGCCCAGGGAGAAAAGCTCCACAAAAACAACATTATTTATTACAAAAGAGCTCAGACAAAAATAATTTACAAAGATTAAACAGGATTTTAAGAACAGTCTACAGTAGTACAATAATTTACAATGATTAACAGAATTTTACGAACAGTCTACAATAGTAATGTCCGATGGCAAAACATAGTAAAATATTAACACATTTAGTTAGGTTTCAGCACAAGAGAAAAATGAAGTAAAATATTCTGGGATGAAGAAAGGAGGAGGAGATAACTTTAGTTGCTCATGCAATTAGGAATATAGAAGAGAAGAAGAGAAAAAGATGGTCAGCCTAGGGTGACTTAGTAACTAATTCATCTAGTAAAGATAATATATGAGTAGCTTATACAGCTAGTATTTTAGGAGAGGCAAAAGAGAGTTTAATTGAGAATGGAGGTTAGCCAGGAGAGAAGGAGGAGGATGATTTGAAAGGTGTAGGTTGAAGAGTGCAGTTGAAAATTTTATTAAGATAGAGGTGAGAATGAAGTAGAACTTTGAAGTTATCTAGGTTGTTGCAGGATCTTAGAGATGTGGGTAGGGCATTCCATTTTTTAGCAAGGGTGAAGGATAAAAGCATTTGGCCAGCTGGAAGCTTAGGTTTTTGTACAGTGATCAGGTTTTGGTGAGAAGATCTAAGGGGTCTAGGGGGGTTATAGGGTAGAAGAATGTTTGAAAGAGCAGGACGGTTGGATGGAACAGTAGTTTAAAGGCAACGGAGATTAAGGTAAGTTGATTAGGGAGTTCAAGCCAATTTAGAGAGTGGAGGGGGGAGCAGTGATGAGTGATGGACTTGGCATTGGTAGCAAATTTGGATATTTTGTTATAGCATTGTTCCAGTTTGGAGGTGAGACTGGATGAAATATTAGTGAGCAGAGGAGTGCCATACAGTAGAGAGGGAAGGAGGTAAGTAGAGGCAAGGGTAAGCCTAGTGGAAGGAGACAGAAAGTGGTTATTTCTTTACAATAAGCCAAGTTTTATGTGTGTTTTTTTGATGTTTAGCTGGATATGATTATTGAATTTCAGCTGGTCATCAGTTATGGCACTGAGAAGTTTGGTGGAGGTTACTATTTCAATGGTGGAGTTGGAAAGGCTGGTAATACGAAAGGAGTGTTTGTCTAGTGGTGAGGATTTGGAGGGTGGAAAGAGGAGGATCTTAGTTTTGTTGGCATTAAGGGAGAGGTGATTTTAGAACATCCAGTTTTCAGTGGTAGAAAATGCAGTTTGGGTAAGAGCGTGGAGTTATGTTTGGTTAGGGGCATGGCAGATAAAGAGTGGAATCGTCAGCGTATTGAACAATTGTGGTGTTGGGGATGGCTTTATGGAAGTCATTAATAAAGATGTTGAATAGTAATGTTGTACCTCCAGATTTGTAGATTTTTTTTTCCCAAACATCTTTATTAAATTTACACTTATGACAAAGGCAATCTTACATTTATATAAATGAAAAACAGTTTACATCACAGACACCATTGAAACAACTGTAGTTATAAACATTATGCTTCACTTGTAAACCATCTAGTCATTGTCAGTTAAGCATTATATAGCTCATTCAAATCCTGCCTCTTAAACCTTGTTCGTACTCTGCATATATTGTTCCCACAATTCCCATTTTTCCTATGTAGTTTGCTCCTTCCCTTTCCTAAAGATACCAATTCCAGTTTTATCTCTTACTGTATTCACTACTTCCAGTAAAGTTGGTCTAGACTTTGATTTCCATTTTCTAGTAATTGCTTTTTTGGCAGCCACCATGATTAGACTCAGCAAGGCTTTACTATGTCTAGGCAATTCTGATTCTGTAGCATAACAAAAAAAATCATCTCCCCAGTCAGTTCAATCTGCTCACCCAGCATTTCCGACAGAGCGGTCTGCAGGGAATCCCAAAAGTCTGCCAGCTCGTCACAGTTCCAAAAAATATGTTCCCAGCTACCACTTTCTTGCCTGTCACGTCTCCAACATTTGCTATCCACCTGAGGAAAAATTCTTTTGAGTGTACTTGGGGTATAAAAATACCTATGTAAACAATTCCAGGCCAAGAGCCTAAATCTTCTAGACTTTGTTGCATGTTTGGAAGATATATATCCCCCCATTGTCTCTTTGAGACTTGCTTATCCAATCTCTCGCTCCTCTGATTGAGTCTTATAATTATCATGCAATATTTTGTATGCTTTTTCTTTTTTCCACAGTTGTATGACTTTAGAGATAGTAAACATAAGAGGGAATGGAGGTATGGGGGGGTTGCCCCTCTGCAAAAACGTCTTATGGAATATTTGTTGTGCTGAATGTTTCCTGTCAGTTGTGTCAAATGAGTTTCCATTCAGAATACGAGTGTTGACTGTGCCCTAATTTAAATTTGTTGGCAGCCATTACTCACTGTTACTCTGCAAAGCTTCAAACAAAAAGTTGTAATTTGAAAGATAATGCCACAGTATACTAGCAGTTTGAACAAGTGAAAAAAAGCATATACTGATAAAATTTAAGGAAATTGTGGCATACATTATGGCACTTACAGAATCCCTTACTGCAAATTGGTCAACATAGTTGATATGTAGCTGCAACCCTTTGATGAAATGTAAACTTGGGAGAGTGGTAATTGTGGCTGTATTGAAACTTTGGTACAGACTTCCTTGGGAAGAAGACCCATCAACCATATGCAGTTGGCATAAGCTATACAAAACCATTCAATGCATCTGGACTAGGTTTGAGGAAGGGGGACGTCCTTCATGCCTTTTGGCTTTGCATATCTCTGATTTAAATTTCCCCCATGTTTCTCCATCTGTACAAGCTGTGCTAATTGTTCTACTACTGTCTTCTATGCATAATTAATTGTATTTTATTTCCCTTTAGTTATTTCTTCAGTTTGCACTGCTTGCTCCAAAATGATTACATCTTCATTGCTGCTATAGCCTTGTTCCCATTTCTGCTAGGAAATAAGCTTCATCCCAGTATGGCATTTTGTAGTTCAGCCATGTTAAAGCAAAACCTTAACTAGAAGGCAAAATCTGTTTATTTTTATCGATGTTGAAGTACTTTAATGCACTCACACATTCAGAATGGATTATTTTGATGTGCAACTAAAAAAACATTACTTTCTTACATTAAGCACTGGTCACTTAGATTAGAGTGAATTCATGTTCAGCTGACAAGTAGTCTGACTGCACTTCTGTGTTTTATTAGAAGAGAACACACCCTTCTTATTCATGTCCATGTTCCTTATGAAGCCATATAACGTAGAAAGCTGTAATTGCTGTGGTATGTATGAGTCAGGAAGACCTGTACATTTTATTTGAATAAGTATTATTTCACCATCATTTGATTGCATTTAGTGTTTGCGGATTTTTTCCAGAAGTAACCTATGCTTTGTCAGTTGTATTTTCCTCTTGCAAATTGCAATTTCCAAGTTGGAATGTGAGATAAGTATTTCTTAATCATACTTCAAGGAAAAAAATCAAATATCACTGTTTAAGTTTCTGCTATTCCATTTAGTAGTGTAGTTGTTTCAGAAATGAGGTAATGTTATAGGAAATATTGGAACTTTTGAATAGTTATTTTTTAGCAGCTGTTAATGGTTAGGGTTGGTTATACATAGCAAGTAAGCACCCCCACTTCTTTGCAGTTTCCTATATTGATTTTCTAGCCTTTGAAACCGAGTTAAGGAGGGTTAATCCTCCCTTAAATTTTAATGAACACTTCAATAACAAGGAATGCTTTTTTCATAGGTGTATATAGTAAACAGCATTCATTGAAGAGTCTTAATGGGTAAGGTGTTTGCCTTACAGACGCAAGGTGCAGGGTTTGATTCTCACATGAGGTAACTGGCTAGGTGTAAAGTGGCCTACAAGGGCAGTTAGCCTAGTAGTAATCTATGAACCTTTTCTGCAGGGGTTCAGTCCACTCCTGCTGCTGTCCCATACCCCTTTACTTGTATTTATTAACTTCATGGCCCCACAGCAGTGGGAATAAGTGCAAACC